>NW_022196894.1:8180489-8237563 GCF_008632895.1 Mastomys coucha
GTCATGAGGAAAAGGCACCCAGGCCATGTGCTTGGCAGGCGATGGACTCATGGTGGTGCTGAGAGGACAGACAGGGTCCTTCATGTAGCACATGACTGGTTCAGGTAGTGGGGGCATTCCCACCACATGTGTTTTATGAGTGTTAAGTGGAGAGTGGGCACGTGAGGTCTTTGCTTCTAAGGCCTTCTCTGCAGTGTTTTCTTGTCCTTTCCCCATGTCTGGTACAGACTCTCAGAGCTTATGTGTAAACACCTGCTGTGAAAGCATTGAGATCAAGAAGGGGCATGGAGTTTGACTGTGGGAGAATGTCAGGGGACATGTGGGGTCTTGCATCTTGGAAACCTAGAGGACTGTGCAAATGTCTCAAGGTCAGTCTGAACAGTGTTCTTTCCCAGAGGCCTCTTGTCAGAGCACAGGTGTAGTTGCTATATGTTGACATGGTTTGTTGACAATTGAAGAAATGACATTGTGCCCCACCAGCCAGCAAAGTACTGCCACCCTGAGATTCTTTCCTGGTAACCCTCACTTCCTCCATGACCTTGATCTTGGACTCCTGGACCAGCAGCTACCTCTACTCTGAGTGTTGTTCATTTGGTTTTATAGTCACTTGCCTCAGCCAACTACCTCGCCATGACGACACCCTGCAGGATGTTCTGCTATGTTCCCATCAGCTTGTGTTCTTCTTCCAAGCTACTTGCTCAGGATGACTCCTGTGACCTGTATCTATTGCTGTGTGTTACTGTGGTTGGTCACTGTCTTAATCATTTCCCTTTAGAGGCATACAGGGCATTCCCAGGTTCATTCCAGGGTCTGGGATGTGCATGAGCCCTCTTAAAGGGATCAGCTCTGCACCCAGCTCCTGTGTGGTAAGTGACACAGCTCAGCACTCACTGGGCCCTTACAGAAACCAACTTTAGTGCTCAAAGCAGACCTACTGGGTAGGTGATGCTGTCTCTGCTGCTTCATGTAACAACTAGTTATTCTGCTGATGAGTCCGGTCCAAACTAGTATGTGCTGTGTGATTCTGCTGATAGAAAATTCTTATTCTGCAGGTGCTTGGTGATGCCTACTCTGCGCTGGTCACTGCTCTGGGTGCCTGGCATAAATGGCAGTCATAAAAACACATTGGATCCTTGGGGAAATGGAGGGTGCTGCAGTGCCTGTGTGATAAGGGCTGATGCAGCGTGCAGAGCAGTACTCTGGAGACAAGTCCATCCTCTTCCCAGATGCAGAGTCTTGACAATGTATACAGATTTATTTAATGAGCAAAGAATGGCAGAGGGTCATAGACTGGTGAGATTATGTAAGCTGCCTGTTATGCCTAACTCCTTTAGAAGACCATTAAGTCTGTTGCATGTAGAAAGGAGAGTGAACCAGGGAGACACAGGTCATGACCTGCTAGGCTTGTGGGCCAGACATGCACAACGTTAACCCATGAGAGGAGTTGAAGAACCTTAATTTGAAGAGAGAGGGTTAACAGAAAGGTGTTCCTTGGTGCCATTAGCAGAGACAGAAACTGCATTAACAGAGTTTCTGCCTGATATGATTGGTATGTCACTAACCTGAAATCTTAATGCATGTCCTTCAACTGTTTGACCAAAGTCCCTGCTCTGTGCCAGGTTATAGTTGCTTTCCTCTTCTGAAACTAAACATAGTAGGCAGGGACTAAGCAGAGAGGCAGTAGAGCTCAGTGTAGATGTGGCAGGGAGACAGTGGCTTCCCTCTGCCCTAATGTACTTGCACAGCACAGGCCATGCTTTTGGGGCTCCAAAAACTGTGTGTGTGTGTGTGTGTGTGTGTGTGTGTGTGTGTGTGTAGGAGGCATGTAGGTCTTTGTGCTCACAGATAAGCAGTAGGGGAACCAGGGATGTTAAACATGCAGGGTTGTGTTTTCAAAGGGGGAGATGTATAACCTGCTTTCCACCCAGAAGGCTGGGAGTGGAGGTGATTTATAGTCTGGTGACCTTTGCACTATGCTTGTGGCTGAGACCACACCAGATCCTTCCACGGACCTTTATCATGAGCTCATTTTTCTCTGCCAATCTATAGAACCCATCTTTATGGAAGATATCACATATATGTTACAAAGAGTTTGATGCAATCATGTCCTAAACTTTATTGTGAACATGGTATTGTTATTTATTACCAGGAAAATTTTCCACCAAATTGTGCTGTGCTTCGATATTCCTAAAATAAACTACTTGGGGCTAGATCTTGATGTTTAAACCAGCACTGGCTACTGAGTTGTGTGGAACCCAACTGCCTTCTCTTTCTGGGATCGACTCTACTTCATGATGGTTGCACAGACTCATGAATGTGTCATAATCATGCATGCACTTTACTGAGTGAGTCATCTTCCCCCCTCCCCCGGAAAAACTTCTAAACAGACGTCTCAGAGTGATGGCACTCTACCTTCAAAGGCTGGGTTAGCATTCTATGCCTGGGTATTTGTCTGAGAGAAAAAAAACACATCCACACAAAGACGCATTTGCCAGTGATTGAAACAGCTTTACTTGTTGGGTATCTCTATATAATATTTAAACCTTTTGCCTTGGCTCCCAAAGTATCACAAAAATGGGCCCCTGGCAAGCAGCCAGTTGTTGTTGTTGTTGTTTATATTATTTGTATTAGCCTCAAACTAGAAAATCCTAAATACTCCATGGAGTAGATATATGAATGCTGATTTGTCCATATGGTGGACCACCCCTCAGTAATAAAAAGCAGTGGTCAATTGGCACACACCACTGTAAGATGCATCATGGGAGGATGAAATTACCAAGAGGTCTTTGAGGACACTTGGGGAGTGATGGATGTGTTCACTATCTTGATTGTGTTGGTGGCTTCAGAAGCACAGTCACATCAGCAGAGGCTACTTTGAATATGTGGAACCCGATGTGTGCCTGTCACACACAGTGAAGCTACCTCAAGAGGCATGGTGAGGCTGTGACTGCCTTGGGCAATCCTGGGTATTCAGGAGCAGTGCTCCATGGCAGGAGACACTCACTCAGAATCAGTTCAGGGAAAAATAATTGTGAGCAAGCAGTGCATGCTCCACAGGGAAGTATGTTCTTTCCCAGATAACTCCTGTGGAAGATCGGGGAGGTAGGGAATGAGATGAGACATCCCTGGGAGATCATAATCCACTTATGATTTGTAATTTAGTTGAATAGGGCTTCCTTTGAAAAGACAGTTAGATGTGAAGACTGGCCGTATAATCAAAATTGTGGGACAGGCTACACTGGAACAGAATCAAGCCTTTTATTTGAAACCCACTGGAGCACTGGGGAGTCCTTTCTGTTTTCCTGAGATCTCTGAGCATGGGGACCTTTTCAGCTCTGAGCTGTAAGAAGGTATCAAGACCGCTTTCACCAGATTCCAGATTCCATTCCCAAGGACCAGGGTAGATGGCCAGAGAAAGCCCCTTGCCTTTGCTTATATATCTTTCTTTCCAACCTATGCATCAGTGTGTGTGTGTGTGTGTGTGTGTGTGTGTGTGTGTGTGTGTATGCGCATGCAAGTGCAAGTATTCCCCTGTATTATCCTGACACATCCTAGGGCTGTTGGCTTGCAGCTCAGGAAGCCTGGGGCAGTCTTCCCACAGCCACTGTGAAGGTCTGTATTGAAGACAACACATACACACATATATACATTTGTCTCTAATCCTTCACAGATCTTGTTTCCTGTAGAATTCCTAAATTTCCTATATGCTTGGGTGTTGTCGGTCTTCAGTTAGAGTGTGAGCTTTGTGGAGGCAGAGACTGTTAATCAATTCTGTACCTAGGACAAGAGGCAGCCAAAAGTTGGGTTCTTTTCAGTGAGTGAGTTAGTTGGGCTTAACACAGCTTATCATTGGGATATACACAATATAAGAGCCGTGCTTTCTTTGCATACAACTTTCAGAAGGTTTAGGCAACAGGGTGGGTGACTCTCCTCAATGAGATCACTAAGAGACCTAGGATTCAGCTTCCCTTTATTTCTGTTGTTTATATAACTGCCTGTCACACTCTACTGTCTTACATTTAAAGTCACAAAGAGTTATTAGGGAATCTAGGAAATGTAGTCTTTAGTTAGTAGGCCCATGTCCAGCTCTATCTTACCAAGTTTTATTACCCTAAAGCTAAAGGAACTTGGATGGGGTGGGGTGGAGGGCTTAGCTGTCTCCATTGCTGTGCTTTCTCAGAAACTGTGAATATATAAGTGAATGAATGTTCCATGTCTCAGACCTGGTATCCCTCACTTTATCATAGCATCTACTATAAGATTAATTTCAGCCTTGTTCATCTCAGTTTCTAATGTTTATCCAGGGCTGGCATTGAATAGATGCCTAGAGGAGGTTAACAGGAAAAAATAGCAGCTGAATACCAAGGCTTTTACTTCTGTCTAAGCCATGGGTACGAGGGTCTTTTTGGCAAAAATTACATTCACAGGAACATTTGGCATAAATGCACATGCAAATGAAATGTCCCTAGAAGCAGGTTTTACCAAGAACTAAGGCCCACCTCTCAGGGTAGGTGAGTTGTGCAGTGTAGGAGAACCTAGTGGGCACCTAATTCTTTGACACTTAAGGCTTTGTGTTTTATATCTCCTTCAAGGTCTCCCTTTGTTGAGAATAAAATGATTCTGCCTGGTTTGGAGACTTAGATGATGTCTTTCCAAATGGTCCTATTGTGTAAAAACACGTGGGCCTAGTAACTTCCACATTAGGGAAAAAATGGTTCTATGGATGTGTTTTCTACACTCAGAGTATGGAGATGAAAGAGGTTTGTGAGTTTGCTCCAAGACACTGGAGCTGCTTTGGGGTTCTTGTGTCTATTGAAGACCAGCTCAGACATCCAGCCTTGTGAACTGAACAGATGTTGGATTCCTGGACCTTTCATTGTTGGACCAGCTGGACTACAGCCTGTAAGCCATTCTAATAAATCCTCTGTCTGTCCACCCATCTGTCTGTCCATCTGTCTGTTCATCCATTCATCCATCCATCCATCCATCCATCCATCCATCCATCCATTCCATCCATTCCATCTATCCATCCTAGAGTTTGGTACTAGAATAGTATGGTATTACTGTGACAGACCTGACCATGTTGTTTTTAGGAGTACTGTGGAAGGCCTTTGAAACTTTTGGCTAGAGAATTCATTGAATATTGAGAGCACAGTGAACTGTTCTGTAGGAGCTTAGGAGATAAGAACGTTGAAAGCAGAGTGGCAGGGGTTGCTTCCAGTCTATCTGGGCTGGTGCCCTGAGCAGACCTTGGGCACAAATTTTGCAGCCAGTCCCACAACACCCCGAGGAAGCTCTACTCCCAGGTGCTCTAACATGCCCAGGATCATAGGATCAGAGATGAGGAGGGCACATCTGTCCCAACACTGAGAATAACTGGGACCATCAGGACCCAGGCACGCAGGAACTCCACCAGACCAGTGGCAGGGGTTCCTTCTGGTCTGTCTGAGCTGGTGCCCTGAGCAGACCTTGGGTGCAAACTCTGCAGTGAGTCCCATAATACCCAGAGGAAACTCTATTCCCAGGTGCTCTAATGGGCCTAGGATCACAGGATCACAGAGACAGCTGGACTCTTGAGGAGTTCTGACACAACTAGTATCACAGGAAGGACAGCCCCCAGTCATATTTAGCCAGGGCAGGTAGCACCAGAGATAACCAGATGCCGGGATGGGAGGCAAGCATAAGAACATAGGCAACAGAAACGAAGGTTACTTGGCATCATCAGAACCCAATTCTCCCACCATAACAAGTCCTGGACACACGATTGCACCGGAAAAGCAAGATTCAGATCTAAAACCACTTCTCATGATGATGATACAGGACTTTAAGAAGGTAAATAAATAACTCCCTCAAAAAATACAGGAGAACACAGGTAAACAGTTAGAAGCCCTTAAAGAGGAAACACAAAAATCCCTTAAAGAACTACAGGAAAACACAATCAAACAGGTGAAGGAAATGAACAAAACCATCCAGAATCTAAAAATGGAAATAGAAACAATAAAGAAATCATAAAGGGAGACAACCCTGGAGTTAGAAAACCTAGGAAAGAAATCGGGAGTCACCAACAGAATACACGAGATAGAAGAGAGAATCTGAGGAGCATAAGACATCATAGAAAACATTGACACAACAAAGAAAATGCAAAAAGCAAAAAGCTCCTAACCCAAAACATCCAGGAAATCCAGGACGCAATGAGAAGACCAAACCTAAGGATAATAGGTATAGAAGGGAGTGAAGACTCCCAACTTAAAGGGCCAGTAAATATCTTCAACAAAATTATAGAAGAAAACTTCCCTAACCTAAAGAAAGAGATGCCCTTGAACATACAAGAAGCCTACAGAACTCCAAACAGATTGGACCAGAAAAGAAATTTCTCCCATCACATAATAATCAAAACACCAAATGCACTAAACAAAGAAAGAATTTTAAAAGCAGTAAGGGAAAAAAGGTCAAGTAACATATAAATGCAGGCCAATCAGAATTACACCAGACTTTTCACCAGAGACTATGAAAGCTAAAAATCCTAGGCAGATGTTATATAAACCCTAAGAGAACACAAATGCCAGCCCAGGCTACTATACCCAGCAAAACTCTCAATTACCATAGATGGAGAAAACAAGATATTCCATGACAAAACCAAATTTATACAATATCTTTTCACAAATCCAGCCCTACAAAGGGTAATAGATGGAAAACACCATCATAAGGAGTAAAACTACACCCTAGGTGAAGCAAGAAAGCAATCTTTCAACAAACCCACACAAACATAATTCCACCTCTAACAACATATATAACAGGAAGTAACAATTACTTTTCCTTACTATCTCTTAATATGAAAATTAATATTACCAGCATATCCTAATTGATTGAAATTCAAAAGTATGAGGAATTAGAAATTTGTTGTCTATCATCCAGTGGTCTCTCTAATTTGGTAATTGGAGAAATAGGTCGTACATTGTACAATCCATATAGACTTTCTGCTTGTTTGTACATGACAGTGTCTGGCTGTGTACAACATAAAGGTCTTGAAATCATGGTTCTCCTGTCTCAGCCTCTCTATTAGTAGGATTGTTTATTTGATGTTTTTACACTATACTATGCTTTTCAGAACAGCTTACATATTTTGAAATTATTTATATAGCCAAAAGAATCATAGACAATTAACTAAGGAGGTTGCTTGTAAGAGAACAACGAAGAGTGAGACTGAATGCCTTGCTTGACATTTGTAACTATTGTATCAGTTTTGAAGAAGAGGACTTTATAAGTTACTCTTTCTCTGAGATGAGTGGTTTTCAAAATCATCATAGCCAATGAACCAGATTCTTACCCTCACTTAATGTCTGTGCCACCCTCCAAGCAGAACCATTGTTCATTGAAACAGTTTGTGAATGACTTCACGGATAGACCATCTTAATGCACACACCATTTCTTATATGAATGTAACCTGTTCCCTGTGGGCTGAGAATGAAGACAATCACTCAAGTCAAATAGCTTTGACCATAGCAGGAAATCTGTATCCAAAAATCGTGCCTACAATTCATTCCTTGACGCAGCAGAGCTGTCAACTCTTAGCTTAGCTACTATGGAGGTAAAATCCTTTGGTGATATGAGGGTCGTTGAAGTGCAGCCTTAATACAATGAACTACAATGCCTAAAAATTGTTCTTACTTTGGGTTTGTACCACAGTAAGAGCCAAGATTTTAAGCTCTACTAAAAACAAAACAAACAAACAAACAAACAAACAAAAAGACTATTTGTGCTCATTTAAAAAAAACTAGTAGTGATGTATTATTTTAAAATATACAGTTAATATGTTTGGAGTTATTTAAAATTTATATTGCGAAAAACATGTATTTTCAGTATTGCTGTAGACAATTGACTGTTCAATTGATTGTTGTTTTATATCAAACAACTTTTATAATACTCATTTTTATATGACAAAATTTAAAAAAAAACGAAAGGTATTGCAGGTATTGAAAAGGGGGAGTTTCTGGGAGGAGTTGGGGTACAAAAGGGAAAGAATGCGATATAATTCTATTTACTTAAAATATGTTTTTAAATGTTAACAAATTCAGATAAATTGAAACCATGTATCTTTTCTCATCATAATGCAATGAAGCTTCAATCAATAAAAGAAAGCTTTAAAAAAAAAAAAGAATGTTGAAAGCAATACAGATGGTGGAGGCCTGGCCTGTGATGTCTCCGAAGTAAGCAGAGACTCTACTGGACCTTTTGAGTGAAGAATATGAGGTATCTGGTCAACTGGAGCTGAAGAAGCAGCTGTGATTAACAAGAGACCAGAACCACTAACTTAAAGCCTTTGCTTTGCTGGGTCAATGGATGCTGGTCAACTGGAGCTAAAGAGTCAGCAGTGATTAACAAGACATCAACATATTGAGATGAAGTCTTCTAAGAAGGGTTTCCTCAGGGTCAGCTCACAGGAGTTGTACTCCAGAGAGGGGAAGGCTGCTAAGGTTGTACTCCATGCTGGCAGCTGATCTTGTTAATATCAAAGCCACCCAGGTGGTACTGATTTTGAAAAGGTCATGGGAATCAGCTAAGGCTTGGCACTGTGTGGCAGAACTGGAGTCCCTGAAGGGAGACTAGGGGAGGCTATGTGTGAAAAGTGTTATCCAGTTGCTACAGGGGACCCCAGCAATTTTGGAGATGCCAGTACCATGGGATGACCATGAAGAATAGCAGGTAGTGGTGGAGTGGAGCCATCTGGAACCCAGAAGACAAGCTGTATGTGCTGCAAAGGGCAGAGCCAGAGAAGTGACCCAAGCCCCTTGGCTGAGCACCGAAGACTGTGAGTGAATCCCAGTGAATAACTAGACACAGAGTTATTTATTCTTTTAAACGTTGGTTTTGCTTTGTTCAGATTGTGACTGTGTCCTGGTTCTTCTCTCTTGAAGTAAGAAAGTTTATTTTTGATTTTACAGGAGTCCACAGTTGAGAGACTGAATTTCAAAAGACTTTTAGATTTTAGAGAAAAAGTATTTTTAAAGTATTTCTAAAGGCTGTGAGACTTTTGAAAGTTTGGAATGTTTCTATTGTAGTATTGATATTTATGTGTGATCTTGAGGAAGAATAAGAAAGGGAAGGTTATTGTTTAACAGTGATATGTTTGTGTGTCAAGTTGACAAGAGGTCAATTGTGCTGGCTAGTTTTATGTCAACTTGACACTAGCTAAAGCTGTTTGAAAGGAGGGAACCTCAATTGAGAAAATACCTCCATAAGATCTGGCTATAGGGCATTTTCTCAATTAGTGATTGATGGGCAGGGCCCAGTCCATTATGAGTGGAGCCATCCCTGGGTTGGTAGTCCTGGCTTCTATAAGAGAGCAGGCTAAGCAAGTCATGAAGTACGAAAGCCAGTACACAGCACCCTCCATAGCCTCTGCATTAGCTCCTGCCTCCTGTTGTGTATGAGTTCCTGTCTTAATTTTCTTTAGTGATGTATGTTACCTGAAAGTTGTAAATCTTTTCCTCTCCAGGTTACGTCTGTCATGGTGTTTCATCACATCAATAATAACCCTAACTAGGACACAGGACTATGGCCTGGTACTTTCTTACCAGGTGGAAAGAATCCTTGCACTTGTGAGCCTGGACAGTACCTAGCACATCCCTTGTGACATGCTGTTTGCTCCCTGAGGCAATATCCTAGTGTTACTGCTGTGGTTATTTTTGCAACACTTGATTGTGTTTCATCATGTGACTGAAAGCCCGAGAAGCATGGGCAGTGCCAGTTTTAGTCATGTATCCCCCACACCTCACCTAGGGTTAGGGATAGGCATTTGTCTGTCTCCAGCAGTTCAGGCAGTGAAGTAATAGATGCTCAGGAAAATGGTGCCACTCTCATGGAGTCCCTTGACAGTGCCCTCTAGCACTTTAGAAGATTCTTATGACTCTTGTACAGCTGATAAGACAGGTTCTTAGGACTCAAGCCTAGACTTTTGGTTTCTAAGCTAATTATTGTCTTAATATCTCACTGCTCAATGACTTAAGGGAGTATCTAGCTAATGAATGGAGCATGATGTGACTTAGCCCTGCATTTGAAAGAAAAGACACAGGGGGTCAGGCTGGGTGTAGATTTATAGTGGGGGCCGAGCCCCATCACTCACTGGCTGTGTGGCTTTGGCTGAGGTTTCCACATCTGTTGAATATTAGCTGAGAATGACAATGGCTCCTTCCTCCTGTATTTGTTGTGAGGAGTAAATGAGTTAGTAGGGTCAGTGAGGTGGCTCACTGGGTAAAGATGATTGTCACCAAGCCTCATGACCTGAGTATGATTCTTGGAACCCACGTAATAGAAAGATCTATATAGAAATAGAAATAATCAACTCCTACAAGTTATTCTCTGACCTCTGTGTGTGTGTGTGTGTGTGTGTGTGAGAGAGAGAGGGGGCGGGGGAGAGAGAGAGAAAAGGAGACTGTCTCTGTTTCTGTCTGTCTGTCAAATGTAAAAATAAACAAATGTGCTAGTGGATGTGAAAAGGTGACCATGCAGAAGGATTAAATGAGTGGATGGGTGTAAAGAGGTGAGAGCAACTAATTAGGAAGCACTGCTGAAATCTGTACTTAGAAATCAAAATCAGGGAGCTAGAAAGAGGCTCAGTGCTTAAGAGAACTGATTGTTCTTCCTGAAGGTCTTGGTTCAATTCTCCATACCCACATGGCATGCTCAGGCCAGTAAGCCACACTCCTCCATAGCCTCCGCATTAGCTTCTGCCTCCAGGTTCCAACCATGCACCAGTTCCACTAGGGGCTCTGGGGGTTCTAGTACCTGTACACAGGAATACATGCTAACAAAAGCAGCAATGGGCACAGGCAAACCCAAGCTGGCTTTTAAGCATTTCCTTCTCTGTGAGCTCTTGAGACTGAAATTCTTTGATTCTCATTGAAATTGTTGTTTTACCAAAGGGAAACCAAGAAGATGAATGAAAAACAATGGTGTCTTTGCCCAAAGGGGGCATGGTCTCTCAGTTATTTATATGCAACACAGTGTTAGCAAGCCATGCATCTCACTGTATTACTGTGGGGCTTGTGTCTGACAAGCAATGTGGTCCCTCATTTCCAGCATATGTCTTAATCATGGATTTGTGGACCTGTACTTAATAGTCTCTGCTTTTCTGCTCTTGGGAAGCTGGGCTGGCTGCTAAAACCAGCGATTATGGTTCAGAGAATTACTATTGTCATGGTAGGCTTTCTGAAGCCTCCTCGTGCAGAGCCACCGGAGCAGTGAGGAGTCTAGCTTTATTAGCCTGGGATGCTCAGGTGCAGAGCGCAGAGCCCACTCTTCAGGCTCCGTTACAAGTGCTCACTTCTGTTGCCCTGGACTGGAGCAATGAGTGAGGCTGTGTTTTGAGATAGATTGATTTTTGTCCCTCTGATAATTCATATGCTGCAGTCTGACACCAGTGTGACTGTGTTTGGAGATAGAGTTTTAAGGAGATGATTTAGTTTAACTCATCATGGGAGCAGGGAGATCATAAATTCAGCACAGCTGGTGACTTCATAAGAGGGAGAAGCCAAGGAATGCAGAGAAGAGGCAGTTGAAGGCAGAGAGGTCTCAGGTGGAGTCCACTCTGTCTACACCTTGACCTTGGGCACTCAGCCTCCAGAACCCAGAGTTTTGTTATGGTAGTCCATGTAGACTAGTGATCTAGAGTTTCTAAAGAAGACAGTGGGGTAGGTTTGCCAGGCAGTTGCTTATTCCTTCCTAAGATTCCCTTTCAAGGATCCCATCTAGAAAACTAGACTGATATGAAGAACCCATGCAAAACGATTCTTTCCAAATACTCAGATTCTTGATGTAACCAGGGCTGTGTCCCATTTCTTTAGATGAAAAGGCTACTGGAATTTTTGGCAATCCTGTACACATTAACAATAACAGGTGCATACAGAAGCCTGTGGTAGCTCTTCAGTATTTACAAGGGAGAACAGCAAAAGCAACACTTGTACTCTTCCCTGCATGTGCCTCTGCCATGTCAGAAACAAAGAATCAGGACAAGAGCAGGGCTGAATTCGGAATTCTCAGCTTGCTCAGAAGTGTGGCCACCCCCAAGAGGTCCAGGTAGCTTTCAGCAATGTGGAGTCCCCCTATATCTTCTGCTAGGACACAGACGCTCCTCCCTCAGACCATTATAGCATTATGCCATAGCAGTAAGTATAGTATAATGAAACAGTTGTACTATACTTATATAAACAGCAAAACAGTTGCCCTGGAACAGATGCAGAAAAGCACTGACCTGCCCAAGCTTTACTGATTCTTCTGTGTGAAATGTGCCATTGGCTGGCAGTTTATCCCAGTCTGCAGGTCTGCCCTAGTGGGAGAAAGGATGAGGACCATTCCAACCCAAGTTCCTTAAGCCCTTAGGGAATTCCCAAGAACAAGCATGTGTTAAGGTGTCACAAGGCATCTATTTGCATATTAGCAACTGTTTTAATTTGACAGAGAAACTCTCCTCAAGAGGAGTGATTGGAAAGCTAATACATGGTAATCAAGAAAGGTTTGCTTCATAAAAATGAAATACATTCTGGTAGCTCTTCTTTGAAGGCTAATTCTGATACTGACTGTTAAGAAAAAGCCTAATTAATAATAGCAGGGAAAACCTGCATTTAAGTAACACTAAGGTTGTGACAAGCTCATATAACACCATGAATTCAGTTGAAGCTTTAGACTTGATCTTCCAGCCTGTGGTCCATTGTTCCCAGGTGCTGAAGCAGATAAAACACATTAATTAAATATTTGGAAGGAACTTTCTGGTTCTTCTTATTATCTTATATGAGGTTGACATCTTGGCAGTTTCAGAGTACAAAAGAATTAGATTTGCTTTTTAAAAAAATCAGTGGGATTATATGCTAATTTAAGTTTTGTTATTTTTTTTTCTTTCTTGTCTGTCTGTGTATAGGAGCAGTCAGGGTGGGCAAACCTGGAAGAGTTGGGCAGGAGTGAGTGAGGCTGGGAACCTTCTTGTCAAGGGCCACTCAATAGTGTGCGGGCATCTCTCTGGGCATCTATTCTCATTTGTCCCTGATGATTCCTAAGTAAATAGTGGGGAGGCCTGCTCCACATCCAGGCAAGGCACTCTGGGTGCTGAGGCAGCGAGATCTAGATTCCATGGCCAATAGGTGGCATAGTGAGGTCTTTTTTCAGAAGAACAAAAACCACCCAAATCAATCAGCTCTCTGTCCATCCATCCATCCATCCACCCATCCATCCATCCACCCACCCACCCATCCATCCATCCATCCATCCATCCATCCACCCATCCATCCATCCATCCATCTGATCCATTCATCCATCTGTTTGTCTGTTCTCCTATCTGTCCATCTCTCCCTTCCGCCCTCTCTCCCTTCCTTCTGTTTTTGTGTGCATGCATGTGTGTTCTGGTGTATGTGGAGAGAGATCAATGTTGAGTATCTTTCTCAGACACTCTGCAACTTACTTTTTGATACACAGTCTCTTACTAAGCTGACTTGGCTGGGTTAGCTGGGCTCACAGGTGCCTGCCATTGTGTTTTTCTTATGTGAGTACTAGGGATGGAGCTCAGGTGCCTGTATGGCAATCACTTCAGTTACTGAGCTTCTTTATCTTCAAAATGCCTTCCTTCACCAAATAAGGCAGCGGGGCTAGCTAGATTTGGCCCAGGACCTGCTTAGCCCTCTGCAGTATCTTATGACTTAATGCCTTTCATTTTTTATTTCTTTCTGAAAAATTTTTTCTTTTTCATATATTTATAATTGTATATATGTCTGTCTGTCTTTTCTGTGTGTGCCTTGTGCATGCATGTGTCTGTGTCTGTGTCTGTGTGTGTGTGTGTGTGTGTGTGTGTGTGTGTGTGTGTGTGTGTGCATACTTGTGCATGCTATGATGTGAATGAGGAAGTCAGGGGACAAGAAGATGACTTGCAGAAATTGGTTCTCTGTATTCCAGAGATGGAAGGCATTGGCAGCAAGTGCCCTTACCCACTGAGCTGTTTGCTAGTCATTGAAGCCTTTTTTGAGTAACTGTGGTCAGTCCTATACCCTGGGCCTCCTCCAAGTCTGAGTACATTTCTGTTACAACTCTGCTAATTCTTGTATTTTCATCCATGTGACTCCCTCTTTTGGCTGGACTTCTTAACATTTCCAGAAACTTTTTTACAATGACTGAAGCAAAAAAAGGTGGAGTTGGTTGGCTCATATAACATAGAATTTTTAGAGCTGGCTCAGTGCTAAAATTGTGCATGGTCTGGATACTAACCCTGATTCTCCCAACTTCCCTTTCTGGCTTCCTCTTGCAGGCTTCTCGTTCTGTGGCACCGGTAACTCCAGGCTTCCCTTCTAGCAGCTCAGCATCTCTTTCAGAGGCCTGGAATGAAGTCTGTAATTAACCCTCCTTTTGCTATTATAGCAAAAATATCCAAGGCTAAATAAAAATATCCAGGCTAAAAAAATCTCTTTAGTACATGGTTTTGGTGCAGTTTCTGGTGAGCATCCCTTCTGGCTACATTACCTCATGGTAGGTGACTCTGGCAGAAATTAAAAAAAAAAAGAAAAATAACAAGGAGACAAGCTTACTCTCTTAACAGCTAGTTCTCACGAAGCTTGGGCTCGATGAAAGCTACCCTAATGGCTCCTGAGGGTACCTCCCCCAGTGATACTAGCACAAGCAGGCTTCACCTCTTAAAGGTTTTCACATGGCCTCTATGCTACCATATTTTCTTGGGTGACAAACCACATCCATACCATGGTAGAGAGGCAGTGCCACACTCCTGAGGCTGGGTGGGGTCCAGGCAGACTACCCTGTGGCTATGCACACTGAAGTGCATCCAAGTTCCCTGAACCAAGTCTTTGTGCTGGTTAATTTTTAACCATAAATTTGCCACACCTCAAATCATCTGAGAAGTGAGTCTTAATGCAAATTTATCAGATTGGCCTGTGTGGGCATGTCTTACAGGGCTGTCTTGGATTGAGGTGGAAGACCTACCCTGATTATGGGCAACACCATTTCATGGACTGGTCCCTCAGCTGTGGAGGAGTGAGGAGAGTCAGCCAAGCATGAGCAGACAGAATAGGTGTATTTTCTCTCTGCTCTTGACTGTAGACATGATATGACTGACCATCTTAGTCTTCTGCCTCAGGGAGTCCTTACAATAAACCCTTTCCTCCCCAAAGTTGCTTTTGGGCAGAATGTTCAGCTCTACATGGCTGAAAGGGTTCTGCTCTTCTGGGTTTCCTTGTGCTACTTACTGCCTTGAATAATAAATATATGCCTAAAGTAATCTGGGAGTGGCAATGTATGGTCAAGATAATTTGGGCCCTCACTTTGACCTGGTCCTACTGATGACTTTTGCAGTTGCCTCTTTCAGTGTCACATGAGTGGAGAGTGATTTGTGCTTTTCCTGCCCCAAGTCCTCTGCAGTCAACAGGACCATGTGTAATTATCAGTACCTCCACATGCTGCATACTGAATGCATCTGTCTTATTTGTGTTCTGGCCTCTGCTGGTTCACTATGTGTTCAAGCATGTGTTAAGTCACTGAGGATGTATTTGTACACGTATGAAATGTCCCTTTGCTTTTTACCTAGTGGTGTTAGACTTAAAACATTTGTCTGAGGAATATCTGTTTATGTGTGTGTGTTTGTGCACACGTGTGCACATGCGCATGTACATGTATGTATGAGTGGGTATTCATGTGTGTAAATGCAGGTATGTACATGCCACAGCACATACATGGAAATCAGAGGGCCACAGTTGGTGTCAGTCCTTGACTTCTAGCTGTAGTTCACCCTGTGAACACCAGGGTAGCTGTCCGTGCTTCTGAGGATCCTCCTGTCAACTGCTGGGATTACAGATGTTTGTGCTATGTCACTTAGTTTTACATGGGTTCTGGGCATTAGACCTTAGGTCTTCAGGCTTGCATCCATACTGAGTCTAGTTCCTCATTCTTCCTTTGGCCCAATGGCCTTTTTCCTCAGGGATCCAGATATCTTACAGTTGTTTATCATCCACCTTGTTTGTAGCTGCCTGTGTAGGGCATAATGCTGGAGTGTGATGCCAGGCAATGTCATCGTTTTCACCTGTGAAATGGATGGCAGAAGGACTGTTGCAGAGAGTTGTGTTGAGCATTTGATAACATGGCAGAGGCCTGTTTTCCCTGTTTATTGCAGAGAGTTCTGTAGTGTGCTGTAGACTTGACTTGGTACCTGACACTGTGTTCAGGGAATGGTGGCCCCTTGTGGCCTAGGGCAGTAACTCACCTTCAGTTACCTAGCCTTGGAGGTGCACAGGGACAGCAAGTCTGTGAGCTGGGGTTGCAGGTGGGTAGTGGGATCATGATCTCCCAGAATATGTGGAAGCCAAGTCCTAGAGAGTTTCAATGGTAGCTGAAGGAAGCATCCTGGCAGGTGTCAGAGCCTGGCAGCCTACCTCAGAACCTTGGGGTCTGCCCAGCACATAGTCCAGGAATCTTAGGAGCTGTTGCAAGCAGCAGGCTGGTAGCAGCAGTCCACCCTCCAGGACGTCACTGAAACTGTGTGGACTTGTTCTCTCTCTCAGGCAGTGTAGTCCAGCTGGCAGGCGAGGGTGGGGCAGTGTCATATTCACACGGAAATGGTCTTGCCTTCCCTCACACCCCAGGCCCCTGGGGGCTAAAGTCTGATACAGAGCATAGCTGTTGCTTCACACTGGCCTTCTTTCCACACCGCTGTGCTTCCTGGGCCTTCTTCCTTGGCTGTGATTTCTATTTCCTGTGCTCAGCCATGGGAAAATTCTTGAAACAGCAATTTCAGTAAGAATTCTAAAGTAAGTTTTGCAGAAACTCTGCCTCCTTATAAATTAACCTTTATTCTATTTGTGTATTTACTGAATGAAGTTAAGTTTACTTCTATCCTGTGCTTCAGGTACTGAAGGAAAGTTCTAGAACACACTCCCTTCCACCTTTATGGGGGGGATTACTAGAAAGTACAGTGAAATATTAGCTACCTCTCTCTCTCTCCCTCTCTCCCTCTACCCTCCCTCCTCTCTGTTTCTGTCTGTCTTTCTCCTTTCCTTTCCTTTCTCTTCCTTCCCTCCCCTCCCCTCCCTTCCCCTTCCATTTCCTCTGGTTTTTCAATCAAGGTTTCTGTGTGTAGCCCTGGCTGTCCTAGAAATCTCTGTGTAGATCAGGCTGGACATGAACTCAGAGATCTACCTGCCTCTCCCTCCCAAGTGCTGGGATTGAATATGTGCATCACCACCTCCCAGCCATTTGTTGCTTTCTTGCTATTGTTAATCATAGATTGCTATTATATTCACCTTAGATCAAAAAAAAAAAATAAGGGAAGGCGGATCTTGGGTCCTGAAATATGTTGTACAAGTTTTCACGTGTGCCTATGTGTATATGCATGCCTGTGCATGTGTTTATTCATGTCATCAGCTTATGCACCAGCAGGTACACCTCTGCATGAAACTTGGTCATTTCACATAAATTTTGAGCAAATTAACATTTGGGTCTAGGTGGGATTGTTCATGTAGTAGTCATTCCTGTCAGGAAAGTCATGTTAAAGCAGTTTTATGGGTAATAGCTAAAAATGTGTTACACTCTTGTCTTTTTCCCTATTAAAGTGACAGTTCTAAATTTTCTGTCCTGATAGTATTTGAGATCATGAGCAGAAAGTGTGCCAAGGACCTGGGGTTTGGTGGGGTGTTTGGGGGGCTGTCTCAGGCCCTTTGGCAGGTGCTCCTGGTCCTTGTCAGCCCCATCCTGAAGTCCTCCTGCCAGGTTTGCCTCCATTCCAGATAGATCTCAGCCTTTCTCAGGTTGGACACTCAGTCTTCCTCCCCGCCTGCTCTGTGCTGTCCATGTCCCCACCTTTATTTCTCTGGAGTCTATGGTGTCCTAAGTCATCCTCATGACCCACCTGTTCTTCTGTCACTCCCTCCTTGGTGTCTTTTGCTCTTCTTTCTTCTCTTCCCATCACCTTAGCTCTTCAAACTTCACTCCCACTTTTGTTCCCC
Source organism: Mastomys coucha (assembly GCF_008632895.1). Lineage (NCBI taxonomy): Eukaryota > Metazoa > Chordata > Mammalia > Rodentia > Muridae > Mastomys > Mastomys coucha. The sequence continues at coordinate 8,198,474 of NW_022196894.1, forward strand.
TTTTGAGTAACCTTTCAGACGCTGATGGCAAGCTCTGTTCACATGTCTCGCATGTGTTTGTAAAAGTCTTTCTAGTTGGCCAGACTTATACTAGAGAAAGGAAGAGGGAGATGACCCTTCTGCACCTGTAGGTTCTGGGACCAGGCTTTGCTAAACTGGGTCATTCTTCACTACTCTGAGCATGGTGACTGAGTTGTCCTTGTTCAAGAGAAGAAAAACCCAAGGTTTAGAGAGATCAGATCATGTGATCGAGAATATCTGGCCAGAAGTCAGCACGGAACTCCTGAGTTCACTGTCTCTTACTCATTCTGTCACCAGTGTGTTTATGCGTCCAGGGCTGTTGGGCAGTGGCCACAAAGAAAGAGCCATCATAGTGCTCCAACTTGGCTTCTGTAGTCCTGTTTTGGAACATGTGGCTTGTAAGGCTCTTTTCCCAAGCAGGAGTTAAGGTTGCTCTGGGACCATTGTCTACAACCCTTTCAGAGCCTGCATCCTGGGGGCAGGGGGGGAACTTAATGGCAGAGTCTCTGCAGTGCTGCCTGGCTGATTGAAGTGATTTAGGAAAGAATGTGTTTGGCCAGGACAGTGCTAAGCACAGCCGCCAAACCAGACACATCTAGCTTTTGTGTGTTTTCATTATTTCATAAATGTCCCTTCATGTGCCTTGTTGTTCCTCTCCATAGCTGGGGGGTTTATTTAATCTTTGGATTGCCTCATAAGAGAAATGCTGGTTCATCTCTCAGCTCTGAGGACACTTCAGAAGCTGCACCTCTGGAGCCACACACTCTAGGGGTGTGGGTCTTAAGACAAGTGTAGTGGCAAATGCTGACTATCTGGAGTGGGTTAGGTGGGACGTTTTAGAGCGTAGACACAGATGAACTGTCACAGCCAAGGCAATGGCAGCTGCCATTTGCTGATGGAGAGACGCTGGAGCAGGAAGCCTGGGCAAGGCTCTGACAAGCTCTACTTATACACATAGGCCCACTTCAGGGGAGAAAATCATAGTGGACCACATGGGAAGTTTCCTGTGTGACAGGCACAGAGCTGCCTAGCTATAGGGATCATCTCAGTCCCAATCTATAAAGCAGACAGGTGAAAGGATGACTCTAACGTTACCATACTTTTAGCATGTAGGACGTGGGGAAAATGAGCTCCAGATAGCCCATGGATCTCCTTTGTTTGGCTTATGCGTTTTTTGTATTGAGTTTATTGCCAGTGTCAAACAATCAGTGTATGCCCTACAAAGTTCATCGTTGATAAATTCTCTTGGAAACACTGGCTGCACCTGCAGATCCATGCCTACCTGAGACTGAGTATCAACAGCTCCGTGTCCATGAGATCCTGTTTCCCACCCGACATAATTTTTCACTTACTTTTCCTGCAGGCGTCCCAAGGCATCACTGGGCCCCTTGCTTCACATTACCACCTGCTTAGTTGTTTTATAACCATGAGGTCTCTTATTTGATTTCATAGGGAAATGTTTGCACATACCATCCATTCAGAAGGAAGCCTATTGTGATAGGTAGTTTTTACTGTCAACTTCTTGACAGTAAAAGAGGGGCCCCTGAGAATGTCTGTGAGGGATTGTCTTGATGACATTTATTGGTATGGGAAGACTTGTATTAACTGTGAGTCAGATCTGACTGTGTAAGCAGGAGTGAGGGTGGATGGGTGGGGCTAGGTCCTAGCATGTACATTAGTTTGTTAATCTCTGCTTTTGTCTGTGGATAGAATACAATTGTTGTAGAAATTATTTAATCCCTACCTGGGGTTTCTACCCTGCTTTTGACCCTTTAGTTCCCAGATAAAAAACACACAGAATCTTTATATTTACAATAAGCCTTAAGCAGCACAAGAGCTGGGCAGATATCTACCCTCTGTGCTATTAGAACCTACTTTCCTATTGATAACCCCAAATTATTACTTACTATGTTTCATTGGGTCTGCTCTTAACTCCAATTGGCCACCCCTCAGGGCCACTTTTTCTTTCTTCCTAACCCATGGTGGCTTCTCCTTCTTCCTGCCTTCTTCTTCCCCTCCCGATCCTTTTCCTCCCACCCCAAGTCCTGGAAGCCTGAGCCCCACCTATGTTTCTTCTGCCCAGCTATTGGCTGTTGGCATTTTTATTTACCAATCAGAAATAATTTGGGCAGGGTCACTTAGCATTTATGTGCAGACTCCATTGTCTCTTGGACAATCAGTCTTGGGGACCCAATATGAACAGTAGAATACAAGCAGCACCAGGCCAACCCACTACATACAATTAGCTGCTTCAGGTCCCTGCCACACACTAAGGGACTGTAACCTGGGATTTAGGCCACTTCTGTTAAGGTGTTCATAGAGCAACAGGAAATAAAACTAAAACACCTCTATGGACAGTGCTGTGAGGGGACAGTGACAGTTGATTCATTGCTGTTCCTGTAGGAAATGACAAATTACAGCAGGGACAAGCAGGCCGACACTTAGCTATAGCAGGACTTTGTATGTTATTTTGTCTTCTACCCATCTCTTCCCCGCTTTCCATCCTTTCAAGCTCCTAACACTAGATAGGAGAGAAAAATGGATACAGAGGACATGGGGGGGGCGGGGGCAAAGTTATTGCTAGACTACTTCCTGCTGATTAGGGGCATCATGTTCCTTGGGGCAAGTTTGATCTTCTGTTGTCAAGATATCTAATTTCTTCTTGTTTCTTCTTTGTGCATGACCAATAAAACCAATCAACGACTTGCCTCTCAGGGCCCTAGCATTTATATACCCACTGAAAAGTGTCCAGAATTCCAAACAACACACACAGAAACTATCTACAGCTGGCAAAATCACGCCCCTGCTAGAGCATTAAACAAATCATAGTCAGTTGCTGTGAACAATCTGAAGCAGCCCCACATCTCTACCCCTGGGATAAAAATGAAAACATATTCCTATATTTCTGTGTTTATCAAAGAAAACAGAATTCCAGAATTGTCACTGAATTGGGTGCTACTTCCTGTGGTACATGCTAGGGACCTGCCTCCAGACAGCTATCATCTTGCTGTCATCTTAGGTGACTTAGAGTGACATCTTTGAAGGCTTTAGACCTGTAAGGGGGTGATTCTGGGTCATGTAATATCCCAAACATATCTAACTCACTAGTGGAGATAAAGCCCCACAGGATTACAACCTGTTCAAGCCTGTCCTGTTTGGTACTGGTGGGGTCAGTACTTGGACCCAGGAAACTTGGGCTGCCTGCTTCTGCCCTCCTCTGTTAGCCTGTGACAGACATTCACAATGACAGTTTGTAGGATCTGTGTGTGCAACAGTGGGCTAACATTGGATGTCTTTAAGAAACCACTATCTAACAGAGAAAGTGCAAGTGCCACTTAGACAGGGAGAAAACCATAATATTTACATTCTGAATAAAATCAAATTAGGCCATCTCTACAGACTCAGAGGCAGTGCTTGCTCTCAGAGTAGCTAGCAGGAGTCAAAATTGCTTCAGCTTTCAGGGAGAAAGTTTTGATGTGCAGCTTATTGTGACACAGGCAAAGCCAAGGTATTGAAAACAGAGGCTCTGCCCAGCCTCCTGACAGGACAGAGCCCGAAATAAATCTGACTGTAGAGCACTTCTTGGCAGGAATTAAAAAAGAAAAGAAAAAACTTGTGTAGCAGGTAGCACAGACTCTCCCTGCCCTGCATCTGTGAGGTTGTTCAGGTTGGTTGGGCCTGCTGGCTTCCACTGGCATCTTTTGTGTTGTCATAAAACCAAATTCCTTAAAATCCTGTCCCCTCAGAGAACAGTAGTAGGAATGACTTGTTGTCGTTGTCCAGGGTTAGCATTTAGAGTGATGACATTGCACCTCTTTGCTCCTCAGAGACAGCAGGCATTATTTGTTCTCCCATCTTAGAGAAGAGCCAGGGGTGCTCTTCTGCCAGGCTGTGAGGGTATCTGTGCTGCTTGAAGACAGCAGCCAAAGTCAACTTTACCTTTTTAACCACCTCAGCAGCAGGACACACTGACTTTGTCACCTGTCCAGTCTCATCCACCTGATAATGGTGGAGCTGACATGCAAAGTGAAGTTTGTCTTCTGTCACACTCACCTCACCCCAAAGTTGCTGCATGGAGGGTTTTTTTTTGTGTGTGTGTTTTTGTTGTTGTTGTTGTTTTTTGAGCCAGAGTTTCTCTATGTAGCCCTGGCTGTCCTAGAACTTGCTCCATAGAACAGGCTGGCCTTAAACTCAGAGATCCTCCTGCCTCTGCCTCCCAAGTGCTGGGATTAAAGTAGTGTACCACTACTACCTAGCATTCATAGGGTTCTTTGCAAACATTTTTTAACTGTGAGCTTTATGAAGGCACAGTACACTGTATGTCTATAAGGCACACAGCCTGATATTTGATATACCTTGTATTATAAGTTGGCAATTTTGTGGCCACATTGGGAAATTGAGAGGTTGGGTCAGGCTCTTATAGCAATCTTCCTCGTTTATTTTGGAGACAGAGTCTCATGTAACCCATCTGGCTCCAAACTTCCAATCATCCTGCCCCAAACCACCATGCCTAGATTAGCAGTAGTCTTGAGAACCAGGGTCTTGTGAGAAATACCTTACTCTATTTCAAAACCATGCTTTCAATTGATCTGACGCTTAACTAGGTCCTACCTCTTAAAAGCACACATTTCCCTACATGGATCCTTGGAGTACAAAACATGTCTGAATTGGACTAAGGAACTAATTTGATCCTCAGCCCCCCCCCCCCTCTCTCTTTTCCCCAAGTCAGGGTTTCTTTGTGTAGCCCTGGCTGTCCTGGAACTCACTCAGTAGACCAGGCTGGCTTCGAACTCAGGAATCTGCCTGCCCCTGCCTCCCAAGTGCTGGGATTAAAGGCGTGCACCACTACCTCCAGGCTGATCCTCAGTCTTAAACCAGAAGGGTCTTTCTAGAAATGCTCTTAAAGAAACAATTTCAGGTAAGGTTTGATCTAGAAAGTCAGAACTGGTCTTAGAGGCCCACATGCTTCCTCCTCTGTTCTGATTCTAGTGTGTCCTTCCTCCTTTATGAAGTTTAGCAGCTGCAAAGCTCAAAACCCTTGGCAGTGCTACCCCAAGGAAAAGGAGCTATTTTTTTTCTTTCTAGAATCCAGCCCGTGACTCATTCTCATGGATTCTGATATGCCTATCCTGGAAGGATGTTGTGGAGTTAGATGGTAGATATTGACCAGGAACTAGGCATGGGATGCTCTGTCAAACCTCACGGCAGCAGACAGGAGAGGTCCTTTCCCTGGATAGCGTCTGGGAACTTTCATAGGGGTTAGGCAGGTCTGCCTGTTGTGGGGTGTAATGTCAGCTGAAATGCATTTAGAATTCTGGGTTTGGGGTATGACTCAGTGGGTAGAGTGCTTGCATAGCATGCTGAAAGCTGTGCATTTAATTCTCAGCACCACACCAACTGGATATGGTGATGTGTGCCTGTAATCCCAGCACTTAGAAGGTGGAGACAGTTGAAGTTCAAGGCCATTCTGGTTACTTAGTGAGCTTGAGGCTAGTCTTGGATACAAGAGACTCTGTCTCACAAAACTCCTCTAAGCATCCCCTCCCCATTTTCTATGTTAAATCCCTTTCAACACAAGGACACTGATAAATGTGTTCCCCAAAGATCCTTGATGACCTAGTCAATGGAATGACACAGGGAAGCACCCTGCTAGAGGCAGAGAGTGACAAAGCATTAGAGAGACATGGGCAGAACTTGGTCTCCTCTCTTTACACCCATCTCTTGTTCTTATCAAACTTTACTCACAAAGTAAGTTCTGGGATCCTGTGTGACTGGGCTGGCCACATGTTCATAAAGTCATCACTGGATGAATGAGTCTGTCTGTGCATGGCTGCTTTCCCTACTGACATTTTCACTTATTAAATATGTTTATCTTGTCATGTCTGAGTTCCTAGGCCTTTCAAAGGCAAGAGTAGGTTTTGTTGTAAGGGGAAAGAATAAGTGGTGTAGGGGCCACTGCAGGGAGGTGGTGGTAAAGTTAGAGACTGTGTGTGTGTGTGTGTGTGTGTGTGTGTGTGTATGTTATATGTGGGGAGGTATGTGTGTGTGTCTCTGTGTGGTATAGGGGTGGTGATGTGGTGTGTATGTATGTGTTTATGTGGTGTATGTGTTGTGTATGTGTGGTATATGCATGTGTATGTAGTATGCATATGTGGTACGGTGTGGGTATGTGGATATATTGCATGTGTATGTGTGTGCATATGTTTATGTGTATTGTTGATATGTATGTATGTGTTGTGTTGTGTGTATATATGTTGTGTTGTTGTATATGTGTGTTTATGTGTGTGTGGTGGATGTGTTTATTTGTGTGGTGTGTTTGTGTGGTGTGGTCTGTGTTTATGTGTGTGATGTGTTGTGTGTGTTTTATAGATGAGAAGTAGGCATATGACAGACCTTCCGGTGATTTCTCTGTTGTAAATCCATGTTGCCATATGAGCTTATTGACTAGCATCAACTCTGGATCAGAGTTCTTTGCCTGCAGCCATCCTTTCTAGGCACTCACCTATCACTTTGAGAAGCTCTTCCTCCCTTTGTGGCCAAGAAGAGGGACAGCTCGTGACCACACCTGCCCTTCTAGGAAGGACCTTGGTTGAAATTGAGTATATCTTATGTCCTTCCCACTCTCTGCTCAGCCTTGGCTCAGCACCAAGGTATAGATGAGGTGAGACCCTCTCCAGCCACACACCATCTCTACCACCTACCTGGATCTCCATTTTTTTTTTTTTTTTTGACATTTGAAGCCAGAATGGGATTCTCTTTCCACAAGTTGTTTTAAAGACATGTTTTATTGTGGCTCTGTTGCTAAATTTGCAAAGCAGCATATGTGTGTATTAATCTGTCAGTTCTGAGTCATATGCTAGTTCTGTCCCCAGAATAGATGCCTCAGGATAGGGGCATCTGTACAGCCTCCCCTGACCCCTGCTGGCGTGTTTGTCCAGGCTTGTCTCCAGCTTGGAGAGGTTTAGGGAGCAGATGGACCTGCCTGTCAGTCTGGTTGGCTGTCAGTCTGACTGACTGTGTGGTTCTTCCTTTTGGGCCTCAGTTTCTTTGCCTATGAAATGAGGAAGAGCTAGACCATCCTGCTTAACCATGAGAGGATGAGGTAAGAATCATTGGCACAGCTAGTACAGGTCAGCTGTTCTCCCAGCCAGGCACTGACCAGATCCAACTCTGCTTAGCATCTGAGATCAGACATGACTGTGTGTGTTTAGAGTGTGGTGGGGAGGGGATAGGGTGATACTCAGTGGCAGAGTACACCCCTAGCTTGTATGAGGCTCTGGGTTCCACCCTCAGTACTAAAAACAAGACAAAACCTAGAGTGCTGTGGCTGTCAAGTGTGTCAGCTCTTTTCCTGGCTGGCTTTGGACATCTTACTGGTGTGTGACATCCCACTGAAGAGCCTCCTAGGGATATAGTTTCATAAATGTATTCTAGCCATGTCTGACTTTAATTTCACAAATTAAATACTTAGTTCCTCTGCAAAGCACAGGGTTTTGTGTGTGTGTGTGTGTGTGTGTGTGTGTGTGTGTGTGTAACAGACCTGAACAGACCTGGCCCTGATTTTGTAGAAACAAGTAAGTTAGTGAATGTGAATTGTCTATCTATTTCTGCTGAAGACATGTCTCAAAATTAGTGCTTTCAGATGGTATTTTGCTATATTTTTGACTTTTGGCAGAATTGTCAAACCAGCATATGTGTGGATTGGTCTGAGTGTAGAGTCTAATGCTAGTCCTCTGTGGGCCTCAGGTTTTTGCTAGCTACTGCTTGGTTCCTTGACACAGGATGACTGACAACAGAACTGGCTCTGTTAGAGTGGAGAAGTGGAGTGCTATTGTGTGGAGAACACAGAGATCAAGCAAGTGTGAAAAGAAGGGCAATCCATCTTACAGTCTCTAAACAGAGGCATCCCAGTGCCTTTGCCATTTCCCCCTGTGCTAGAAGCAATGGGAAAAGGTCTTGCCCATACTCCATATTCACAAGGGCAGGGTGTGCAATCAGGAGGTGGAGGTCACTGTGTTGTTTTAGTAGAGGCTTCCCCCACAGACTGGGAAAAGGTGATCTGGGCAAACACAGCCTAGTGCTGGGAGTCTTCCTCAGCCAGGGTTTGTAGGGAAGTCCCTCAGCAGAGAACACTCAGAGAAGAAAGCAGATGAAATGGAACATGAAGGTACAGAGTCAAGGGAAGAATGGGAGGAGAACAGTGTGGACCTCAGTCAGGAAGGGTGGCAGGGCTCAAGCCTGCATGGGTGAGCCTATGTAATGAGGTTTACTGCCTATTCTGTGACAGGGCTGTCCTATGGAGAGCTGAGTGCTGTCATTGGGAGTTTTGCTGTTTCATTTGTTTTTCTATAAGGTAGTTTCTTGCCATTTACCCAGGCTGGTCTTGAATCTTTTGTCCTCCCTCCTTAGCTTCTGAAGTGCTGAGATTACAGGTGTGTGCCACTGTGCCTGGATTAAGGGTTTGCACTTATATTTAGTTTCATCTGATCTTGCATTGGCCCAGGCACTGGGAGTCATGGAAGTGGACTTGACATGAACCATTTGTATGCAGTGTGAGGGTAGAATTTGGTAGATGTCAGGGAGCTCACAGGGTGAGGAGCAGGGCAACGTGCAAAATGGTGGTAGAAGCCATTCTACAGCAGGAGTTGAAAGCAGGCCACTCATGTCCACTAGGATGGGATGTGGAGAACTGTGGAGGAGAGGGCATTGGAAGTGATAGGTCATATTCATTAGAATGATGGGGACAGGTCCTCTGTGGTCAAAGCATGGAATCTTGACAGGACAGAACAGTAGGCCCCTTGTCTCCATTATAGAGAAAAGAGGTAGAAAGTGCTTCAGGCACATCAGGGTGTCATCTGAGACCCTAGAATATTGGTGCTACATCTCTCTGATCTCAGGAAAGCTCAGAAGGTTCATGACATATTTGAAAGCTCCTGGTTGCCTCTGCTGAAAAACATTTCATTGGCTTGAGAGCAAATCCTGTCTATGCCATATGCTCAGGCTGCCCAAGGGCCTGCATGGTTGGCAGCTGCTCTGATGTGCCTCCTCTTTATGGCCACTGCCGTGTTTTCTTCACCTGCCCTCCCTGCTGTAGGCTGAGTTATAGCCACTGTCCCTAGAAATCCATGAGCACAATTATAGTCTCTTTTTTATGACTCCTATCCCTCCCTGGCATGAACATCATCATCCTCTTTTGCAAAGTGGAACTCCAGGTCCAGGAAATTTAGCTGCCTTCCTGGATCTCGAGGTTGTGAATGAGGGGGTAGGTCCCCATGAGACCCATTTGCTTTCAAGGCTGTGTATCTTCTTTTCCTACACACTTGCCTTTCTTTCCTTTTTAAAAAGTCTTAGGGTCTGAATGTGTTTCTAGTGTCCATTTTAAGATCCCCAAAGGAGATTCTGTAGGCCAGCAGAGAGACTGCACAGTGGGCTCTCTGCCTTGTGTGGCAGAGCATCCTGGAGACAGACAGGGAAAGGAGAAGAATCCCAGCCATTTCTCCATATTGTGACCGTTTCATGCTGCTTGCAGTACCTGGCTCTCCATTCATTCAATGAGTGAATGAACAGGGTTCTGAGCACCAATGGTACCAGACACTGCTTGAGTGTACCACAGACATGGTGTTGAACATAGCCGCAGCCCTGGTCTGCAAAAGACCCTGCCTCATGGGAGACATTCTTGTAGAAAGAGCTACAGATAGCCTGGTGGTACAGCTGGTATTTCTTCTCTTGTTTTTTTTTTTTTTTTGAGAAAAGGGTGCTTCTGGTGGGTGAAGACTATCCACTGGATGTAGATCATCACTGTGTGTAGACTATCCACTGGGTGTAGAGTATCCACTGGGTGTAGACTATCTACTGGGTGTTGTCTATCCCCTGGGTGTAGACTATCCACTGAGTGTAGACTATCCACTGGATATGGACTATCCACTGGTTGTAGACTATCCACTGGGTGTGGACTATCCCCTGGATGTAGATTGTGCACTGGGTGTAGATCATCGCTGGGTGTGGACTATCCACTGTGTGTAGACTATCCACTGGCTGTAGACTATCCGATGTGTGTAGATCATCACTGGGTGTAGACTATCCACTGGGTGTGGACTATCCACTGGGTGTGGACTATCCACTGGGTGTGGACTATCCGATGTGTGTAGATCATCGCTGGGTGTGGACTATCCATTGTGTGTAGAGTATCAATATGTGCAGATTTTTCCCTGGGTATAGCTCCCCCACTAGGTGTATGTTGTTACTGGATGTAGATCACCAGTTGTGAAAGCAGCCTTGGAGTTCTGTTGGCTGTCTGTGTTTAGCCTTTAAAATACCTTTAGGTCAAATCTGTTTCTGTTGTGTTGTACTGCTCTAAATGTGAAACCTGTGAGAATGGAGCTTTAAAAAAAGGCGGGCTAAAGTCTCATGCAATAGCTAGCTTTATTCAGAGCATCAGACAGTTTATATGCTGCTGGTTAAGACGAGTCACCTGAGTAAAGTGTCAGTCACAAGGACAAGCCTCATGTGGCAAACGTGTTTTTTCTATCAAGGCAAATGAATATAACAGCAGCCAGTTGTAATGAATAATCTGAACAAACTCACTCTCATCTGCTATACCTGGGAAAGGCACAAAAGCATAAGCCAGGAACAAGTCCTTGTTTCTGGAAAAAAAAACCCGAGGTCACAAGACTTGTCTTTTCTTGTTTTCTCACAAGCACTCAGGAATCTCTTCTCAGGACTCTGTTCTTGAACCCTATTCTGTCATATCCCCCCCTTTTTATTTTTTAATAGGAGGAGATCTAGAGCTGTATTTTTGTTTTGTTTTTTTCGAGACAGGTTTCTCTGTGTAGCCTTGGTTGTCCTGGAACTCATTCTGTAGACCAGGCTGGCCTCAAACTCAGAAATCTGCCTGCCTCTGCCTCCCAAGTGTTGGGATTAAAGACGTGCACCACCACTGTCCGGCCAGAGCTGTATTGATTAGGGATGTTGTAGATGAATCTAATTGTCATTTGATACATGAGTATCCTATAAGCAAGCAAATTATAATATTAGAACAGTGAGAGCATAGTGTGTAGTGCTCGGCCACCAAGAGCCGGGATCCAAACTATGTTCATACTATTGGTTACATTATTATACTGATCATAAAAACCTAGAGAATGGGGGCTGGCAAGGTGACTCAGCGGGTAAGAGCACTGTCTGCTCTTCCAAAGGTCCTGAGTTCGGATCCCAGCAACCACATGGTGGCTCACAACCATCCGTACTGAGATCTGATGCCCTCTTCTGGTGCATCTGAAGACAGCTAGTGAATTGCACAGGAGTGAGTGGGGCAGAGCCGGAGCGAGCGGGGCCATCCTGAGTTCAATTCTCAGCAGCCATATGATGGCTTACAGCCATCTGTACAGCTAGCTACAGTGTACTCATACAAATAAAATAAATAAATCTTTAAAAAACAAACAAAAAACAAAACAAAACAAAACCTAGAGAATGGCTTGAAAAGAGACCTATATGGTTAGTAGCTCTGGTCTCTTGTAGAATGTAAACCCATACTTGCCTTTCATAGGAATATAAGTGTTATGATGTCATATATGAATAGGAAGTGATTTATAAACCCCAAGGAAAAACTAAACACAACCCTTTCTCTAGATGAATGAATCAGTCTCTTACAGTCCCACAGCCCATTCATAAACACAGAATCATTAGGAGAATAAGTTCTTCCTTGGTTTGTGGGGCCTTAACAAGGCCAGGTGGGCAGACTTGATCTCTGATGATATGCTTGTGTACTGGCAGTTTGGTGTGGCAACTTGACACAAGTTAGAGTCATCAGGGAGGGAGGAGCCTCAGTAGAGAAGCCCCCCCCCCATGAAATCCAGCTGAAAGGCATTTCCTCAATTAGTGGTCAGTGGTGGAGAGCCCAGCTCATGGTGGATAATGCCATTCCCTGAGCTGGTGGTCCTGGGTTCTATCAGAAAGCAGGCTGAACAGTCCATGATAAGCAAGCCAGTAAGCAGCATCCCTCCATGGCTTTTGCATCAGCTCCTGGCTCCAGGTTCCAGCCCTCCTTGAGTTCCTGTTCTGACTTCCTCCAGTGATAGACTATGATCTGGAATTAATAATAAGCTGAACAAATTCTTTACTCCCCAACTTGGTTTTGGTGGTGGAAACCTAAGACAGCTCGATGTCTCCTTTTGCTCTTTATCTGGAGGTTTGTTATCTTTCTGGTGACTCCCACTGTCTCCTCATCCTCTTCCATTGTCCTTGATGGATGGCCCTTGGCTGTAGGAGCCAGAAAATAATCCATAGTGTTTCAGAGGATCCATCTGCAATGACAGATGCATACCCCTTCCCAGTTTTCTTCTGGAGAAGTAAAAATAGTGCAGGTTACTGTATCAGCTTGCTTATTTCCTTCTGCGATAGAACCAGGGAGGTTAGTGTGTGCACAAATCTGAATTTATTGCCTGAAATAATCCTTCAACATAAGCAGAATCTGAAATGATATTTAAGAGTCTATGAATTAAATATAATAGATGAATCAAAACAGCCAGTTGCACCTGTTGGGCTGAGGAAAAAGAAATATTAATAATGGATTGAGTAATCTGGTCCATGAATCCCTCCTATACCATTAGTTTAGTCATCAATAAAATAAGTATCTGTCTGTGGAATGGGAGAAGATTGGACAATTTTTATAGTGACAAATTCAGTTCATATGAGAAAATCCTGTAGCTTTCCAGCTGGGTAATTATTTCCTATCTTTCTGAGTGACTGGTGCTGCCACCTGAGGCCATGGTGATATCTGTGGTCTGTGGTCTGGGCTGCTTTGGGGACTTGTCTGCTTATGTGGTCCAACTGCAGGCAGGGGCTGTGTTTGTGGTATGTGCTGTTGCCAAAACCTATTTGGAAGCCCATGGACCAAGCTCCTGCTGACTGTACAGAGCAAGGAAGTCACCTTTGCAGTGACATCAATGATTGCAGACATACAGTTGGGAAAGAGGGACATGGAAGGAGTCTATAACAAACCCTACCTCCCACCCCTAAAAGTTGCAGCCTAAACAGGAAGCCTTCAAATTTACATGGCCATTAGTGGCATCAACATGGTCTCAGGCAGCCAGGTGGTGGTGGCGCACGCCTTTAATCCCAGCATTAGGGAGGCAGAGGCAGGTGGATTTCTGAGTTCGAGGCCAGCCTGAACTACAGAGTGAGTTCCAGGACAGCCAGGGCTATACAGAGAAACCCTGTCTTGAAACAACAACAACAACAACAAAACCAAAAAAACATGATCTCAGGCAGCCGCACAGACCACTGACAGCCATATGGGTTTTGGTGGTAAAATAGGTCATGGACCAACATGGACCTCAGCTCCAGCAGAATCACAGACCCAGAAATAGTGCCTGGTAGCAACATGGACCATGGACCTCACCATGGTGCCTGGTGGCAGCATGGACCACGGACCTCACCATGGTTTCTGGTAGAAATATAGGACATTGTCATCCACAGGGCCCTCTGCAGCAGCATGGGCCATTGACACCATCTTAGCCTGTGGCAACAGCACAGGCCTCGGACATCAACATTGCCTCTGGGGCAATGTGGGGAGTTGAGCTGGGCACAGACAGCCTGGTCCCGGGTTGAGCACAGGCCTTCCTTGAAACCCGTGACCCTAAGGGACAGCAGGTGTTCGGCCTCGCCTCCTGGGCTCCTGTCGAAGCTATAGTCTCCCACAGTCCCTTGCAGAGAGGTGTGGGGCCATCAGTCAGGTAGGCAGTGCCCCAAGCTCCTAGTTCTGTCTGGACTCTACCTACAGTTACCTGGCAACACTATAAAAGGGGCTGTTTGCCCCCTCCTCCCTCTCTTACTCTCTTGTCTCTCTCACTCTTGCTTCCTGCTTTCCCCTCTCTTCACATGGCATGGCCAGCCTCTACTTCTCTACTCTTCTCCCTCTCTCTTTCTTTCTACAATAAACCATGGACTACCTCTTCTCATCAGAATTCACCGTGCTGGAGCAGTAGAGCAGGTCTTCCCCTAAGGAGCCTCATCTAACCTCCAGCCGGGAGGCCTCTACATTCTCAGCCATAGTCTCCACTGAGCCTAGCCACCTGCAGAACAAGTTAAGAACTTTGCTCCCAGAAGGACCCAGCCTGAGTGCCCTCCTCCTGCCCTTTTCCCTTTGGCCCCTGGCCAGAGTCCTCCTGTGGGCCCACACTTTGTTCTCAGCTCTTCTGCAGCATACAGTGGTGTCTGGGATGTCTGAGAGCCCAAGAATCTGTCATCTTTGGTCTCTGTGCGGCCCAGGGACCCAGACCCAATTTTGGCAGGTCCACAGAGACCTCAGATTTTTTCCACCCCCTGAACAGGGTCCTGAGGCTTCTTATATCTGATACCCGCCCAGCAGTGCTGTGGGGGTGTGCTCAGTCAAACCCATTTTCGACTCATAGGCCACAGACATCAACATGGTCCCTGGCAGAAGCTTGGTCCATGGACATCAACTTGGCCTTTGGCTAAAGCAGGACCACAAACCCCAGCATGGCCCTTGGTGGCAGCACAGCCCACAGACATCAACATGCCATCAAGTGGCAGCACAGACCAGACAGCCAAGGCCTCCGGTGGTAACATGTGCCATCGTCAGCATGCCTTCCAGCTGTAGCAGGACCTTAGGCCCAGACATGTTCCAAGGTGGCAGCACGGACCACAGACATCAGCATGGTTCCACCTCTCTCCAGCGCCTATGCACCACTTTGTTCCTCTGTCTTTCCCACCTCTCCACTGCAAATTTGTCTGTCATAGTGGTGTTAGAAACTGTAGTGTATTTTTTTGTCTAAACATTTTTACATGCAAATACCCATTGCCATGAGTATACTTCAAAGTTTCTGGTCACTGAGAAGTGTCTTGGCTTCCTGATGTTGCCCAAAGTTACGGTGATCTTGCAGCTAGGCAGGGTGTCTGGAGACAGGATCCAGTTGAGCTGCAGGTCACAGCACTCCTTGCCACTTTTGATGCTGGCCACCTGAGAGACATGGGACATGACTGTTGTATTTGCAGCCTGTGGGCAGTACCATGGCCTTGTGCTCTTCTCCTCCCAGCATGGTGAGCAGTAGTGGCAGCTCCATGCTCCAGCAGGCTTGCCATGTTCTTCCTGTGCTGTGCTCCTGTATCACTCCCATCCCTCCTCTACATCTATAGCTTATGGTTCTCTCAAGCACATGGCTCTGTTTCGCCATCTTTCCAATATCATGAGTCCACTTTTTAAAGGCATCTTCTCATAGGATCTGCCCTTTCTTTTTTTACCACTTGTTCCAGGGATACTTGATGGCTCTATAGGACCTCCATAGTTCTCTCAATTTCCTCAAAGCTGCTCCTTGGTCCTGCGGCTGGGTGGACAATGCCATTTCGATCACAACCATGCTTCAGGTTTTCATCTTCAGTGACAATGATGTGCTCCCAGATCTGGTTGTGCATCACTGCCTCTTTACAGTCCAGCAGCTCATATATAGAACAGGTGTTGGAGTTGACTGCCATGAAGTGCTGGATCTGAGCCTGGATGGGCACCAAGCTGGTCAGGCTGCTTCATGTTAATTCTTTTACAGTGTTCTCTGACTCTGCAGATAGAATCCATCTTCTACAGCATTAAGAGCTGAGGACATAGAACAGAGGGGATCAGGGGGTGGACTTCTCTGAGGGGATCAGCCCCAGCAGGGTAGTGCTTGGGTGCTGCTGTGTTTTGTCTCTGGTAAAGTATGTAGTGGTGGCCTTCTATGAAAGAAGGATGCACGTGTTGCTGAGGGTAAAGGCCTGCTCAATGCTTAAGTAGATAAAACTTCAGCCATGTTCTGCAGGCCCCACTGGTAGGAATATCTGTTTTGCTGATAAAAAAGAAGTGTCATGTCCTCACATGGACAGAAATAACAGCTGGTCTTGGGCACAAGACACAGTCTACACATGTCCCAGATTCAATACCAGGCATTTGCACTTAAATTCTATGGTGGCTATTTGGAAAACCACCCCATCTTGCTTTTCCAATGTGATGACCATGGAGCTTGAACTTTGAGAGTTGTAGCTACTGACTGCATTCGAGCTGTGAAAGGGAAAATTGTGCTCTCATTTCTAGAGCCTTAGTTCAAGGCATGTTTATTTAAAGCTGATAGCAACTATATCATGTAACTGCACATGCTGCCAATAGCAAGATGTAGAAATTGAGGCACACAGTGGTCACACAGCATGTAACTGCAGATGGGGCCATCCAGCTTCCTGTCAACCCTCAAAGCAGTGTCCCTTGCTGCTGCCTACGCTTGAATGTGCTGTGCACTTCTGTCCCTGTGTACAGGTGTTTGTGCCCACACATTACAACTTACACAAATAAGCCTACCCTCTTCCCTGCAGGTGCAAGCCTTCTCTCCTTGTGGCTCTGCTCAGATGAACATATGAGTGCTGTTTGGTATGAGGAAGGGACTCTCAGGGGAGAAAAGCAGTCTTGATGTTCATAAAAGTTAATGTTTTTCATTTAGTATCTCTCCTTTGAAACTTAGGCCTAATTTATTGAGCTGTGGTTGAAATAATCAGGAGGTCTGTGTGTATTCCTTCCAAAGGAATATGATTAAAAATACATACCAGCCTCTCCCAATTTCTGGAAGACAGTCAAACATGACAAAGAGCCACATGATTTTAAAGTTTGCATCTTTTTATAAAGAGTCTGAGCTTTCCAGTGTCTTGCAAAATTAATGTGTAAGCAGTACTTGAGTTTGAAATATTTCCTAGAGAAGTCCTGGAAGTCAGGGGCATGTACACCTTACATAACACTCTGGGCCTGGTAACTCATTCCCTAGAATAATAATCAATCTAGGTGGACCCCCATGTGGGACTGGTTTCTCTGAAGTCCTCTCTCACCTGACTTAAAACCTGATTAGCAGGCTAGAACCCATGTCTTATAGAATGAGACTAGGTAGGAGGCATGCTGGGGAGTTGACAGCCCTCAAGCCTCAAGCCTTACATCCCCTGGACCCTTCCCCATACTAATTGAGTGCCTCTCTTCAACACTTCCAGAGACCTCAGAGCTTCTCCTGTGCCCTTGCCACACTGCATGCCAGCACTCTGATTCAGGTTCTGATCCACTGGCATGCAGAACCAGGCTTAGCATATATTGGCTTAGTAGACATTTCTTGACTAAAGACCCACAGATTCATGGCTGAATACGTGAATGAGAAGATAATTCCAGAATGGAACAGCATGATACATTGGGCATTGCACTGCAAGGGAGTGGATGAGAAGAGGTTCTGGGTTCTGCGGTGCACATACTCATAAGCCATTAGTTTTGACTTTCTTATTCCTCTGTAAGATTATCCTCATACCTGTTGGATGGAGCTGAAAGCCAGAATGTAGATGCCCAAAGAGAGAACAACATGGCTGCTTCCTAAAGTCCCTCCTGTGTTTAAAGCCTTTGAACAGTGCTAACTATGATGAAATGGCCTCGGTAGTGTGCTTCAGAGTGACAGTGGTAGGTAGGGATGGGCTCACCCTTGGGTTGGAGAAGACTGGAGCTGAGCAGCTCTGAGCTCAGAGGGACACTATTAGTCTATCCACATTCAAACTTCAGAAATCCTTCAGTAGTTTCTTTTTAATTTTCTTGGGCTGTACAAAAGCAATGAGGAGGCAAGGGGGAGGAGAGAGAGGATACATTCCAATTAGGGAAGGGTTGCAGCTGACCAGGTGAGGGGCCTACATTCTGCTCCTTCACCTGTGAGCCTCCCAAAGCCTTCCCCAACAAAGCTCTACTCAAATTGCAGTTTATTTCCCTCCAAACTTTGTCCATCCATCCATCCATCCATCCATCCATCCATTCATCCTCTCCCTAATACCATTCCTGACCCTTCAGTAATAATAGCTGCTGGGTTGTAGCATTTACTGTGCATCAAAAATGGCAGTCTCCACAGAAGCTATTATGTGCGTATATTGTGTGGCAGCCCCTGAGGCCTCAGACATTATCCTCAGACTGGATGCCACTAGTGCTGCTCTTGTTGTACAGGCCAGAGATCTGAGGTCTGAAACCACATAGGGATTGCTACAGTAGTGGATGCTAAGACCCACGTTGCACAAAACTTGCAAACAGGGATAGGACACTGTGCTCGGTAGCCAGTCATCATGCATGCCAGTAGACAATGCGCCTCCCAGACTGTTCACAGCCCTGACATAGAGCACAGAACTTAGCCAGCCACATTTGGCCTTCCTTGTGATTTGTTCTCAGGGCCTCAAGCCCTTACAAAGTGTATTCTTACTGGAACAGTTTTGGGAGGGTCAGTGGAAGGGAAGGGAGAACCCTTCTGTTAATTCAGTACACAGTTTACTTGGCTCAACACAATGGTAGTAATTAGAACCCATTACAAGCATAAAACATCACATTCAGCCAGGCCTGTGAAAATGGGTCAAGAATTACTTTAAAAGCCTTGTCTGGACTTTCCTTTCAAAAGCTCTGCCAGCCATTCTGGGCTTGTTCACAAAGAGCTGCTATTGATTTCTAAGGATCCTGGGATGGTTGTCAGCTCTGCAGGCCCACACCTCCTTCCCAACACAGAAAGACTTTTCAAGCCTGAGGAACAGGTGGATCCAGAGAGGGAAGGGAGAAGGCAGGGCTTCCATCAACAGCAGAGGCCCCCAGCCATGTCTCAGCTAGGCCCAGTCCTTTAACTGGCTCATTCACTCAGCAACTGACAGACCTACTCTGGTATTAAGCTCATTCTAAACACTCCTTCACTCCACAAATATATATTGACCATCCTTCAGGCTCTGTTACAAGTACCATGCATCAGCTGGAGGCTCAGGGTTGGAGGGTGCTAAGGTGCTTGCCCAGGTTTAGTCTGATAATGGGTCGGGGAGAGAAACAGGCCTGAAAGAGATAGAGGGCATTGGTCCTACAGAACCAGGGTGCTGCTGGGTAACACCGGTGGGTTTCTATATGAAGAGCAGTGTTATGGCTTGTATACGCTCGGCCCAGGGAGTGGCACTATTAGAAGGTGTGGCCTTGCTGAAGTAGGTGTGTCACTATGGGTGTGGGTTTTAAGATCCTACTCCTAGCTGCCTAGAAGCCAGTATTCTGCAATCAGCCTTCAGATGAAGATGCAGAGTTCTCAGCTCCTCCTGCACCATGCCTGCCTGGTGCTGCCATACTCTATCTTGATAATGGACTGAACCTCTAGACCTGTAAGCCAGCCTCAATTAAATGTCCGCAGTAAAACCCTAACTTAAGACAGAAGTTGGTACCAGGAGTGGGGTATTGCTGTGATAGGCCTGACCATGCTTTTGTTTAGAAGAATGTGGATTTGGGGACTTTGGATTTGGAAAGCAGTGGTATGCTTTAAATGGGGCTTAATGGGCTATCCTAGTAGGAATATGGAAGACTTTGATGCTGAAAGTAATTTGAACTGTGCTGACCTGGCCCAAGAGGTTTCAGAGGAAAAGGATTTCAGTACATGGATTAATAACAGGGCCAATAAGTGGGAGAGGGTGGGGTGGCAGGCATGGGGAGGGAGGAGGCAACAGGGGTTTGTTCTTGTTGTTTTTGTTTGTTTGTTTGTTTGTTTGTTTGTTGGAGGGGAAACTGGGAAAGGAGAAATTTACATGTAAATAAAGAAAATATCTAAAAAAAAAAAAAAAAAGATAACTGGTTTTGTGGTAATTTGTTAAAATATGTGGCTACTTTTTGCCCTTGTCTGAAGAGTCTGCCTGAACTAAGGTGAAGATACTCGGATTAATTGCATTGACAAATCAAGTCTCAGAAACACCAGTCATTGACTTTGTTCTCTGGTTAAGTCTCATGAAGAGCATTTTAAACAGGTGTAGCAAGAAAAAGGGGCACCAGGAAATAAAAATGGAGCTGAGTCCTATGTTCTAGGAGATAACAGATTAAGGGAGTGGGACTTTGGGGCAAGACTCTTCCCTGCTAAATTTAGATCCAGGCATGGTGGTACACACCTTTAATCCCAGGAGACAAGCCAAACAGATCTCTGAGTTAAAGGCCAGCATGAGACAAAGCAAATTCTAGGTAAAGAAAAGCTTAAATCCAGGCTGGGGGTACATGACTTTAATCCCAACATTACAGGAGACAGAGCCATGCAGATCTCTCAGTTCAAGGTCACTCTACAGAGCAAGTTCCAGGAAAGCCAAGCTTAGGCAGAGAGGGAGTCAGAAAACAGAACGCTGGTAATAGAATAAGGAGGAGGACATGTTCCAGCCCCAGAAAGCAGCAGAACATGGCAACTTCAGCCATGTGGCTCTGGCTTTAGAGTGAAAAATAGAAGGGACTACTGGGGTAATTGATGCTGGTTAGCTGGAGTTAAGAAGTTAGGGGTGATTAAGAAGAGACCAGCATCACTGAGGTGAAATCTTCTGGGAAGTGTTTTCTGAGGTCACAAAGAAGCTGTTCAGAGATAGCCAAGGTTGTACCTCATGCTGCAGCTGTATTTGGTAATGTGTAAGAGTCACCCAGGTGGTGCTGGGTTTGAAGGCTTGAAGGGGTCATGAAGAGCAGCTGAGGCTTGGCACTGTGAGAGGCCATGGAAGGCCATTGGTGAAGGTGCAGCCTTAGTTGCAGTTGACAGCCCAAGTCTGAAGAAGTCATGCAAAGGAGTTGAGGCTTGGCACCATGAAGAGAGAATATGAGAGGCTACTATTGGTGAAGCCTAGTTTTGGAAGACCCTGGTGTGTTGGAGATGCCAGTACCATGGGATGATCACCAAGAACAGCAGTAACAGTGGAGTGGATCAACCTAAGCCTAGATTGCTACAGAGTACAGAGCTGAAGAAGTGATGCCAGCCCTTCAGAGAAGCCCAGAAGATCATGTGTAGATCCCAGACATTGAAATAAGCTGTAACACTGAAGTTGCCTTGGAGACCCCAAGATGTTCAAGATGCCAGAGCTGTGGGCTATCTGCTGAGGAAAGCTGCTAACAGGGAGTGGAACCAGCCGAGGAGAAAGAAGTTTGTTGCAGTCAACAAAGATGAAAAAGGAATTGGAGATATGAAGACTGCTTTGAGATGGGGATGCAGAGTTTGGAGTCTGCCCAGCTTGTTTCCTGTCTTGCTTTGGAGATTGCAGTTATGTGATTGGATGAATTTCAGAAGAGACTTTGAACTTTGGACATTTAACATTGTTGAGACTGCTATGGACTATGGGCACCTTTGAAGTTGAACTAAATGTATTTTTGCATTATGCTATGTTTAGTTATGGCCCCCATAGACTCATATGTTTGAACAAGCCTATAGGGGCCAGGGCATGGAATGTTATGGTTTGTATATGCTAAACCCAGGGAGTGGCACTATTAGAAGGTGTGGAGCAGGTGTGGCCTTGCTGGAGTAGGTGTGTCACTGAGTTTTAAGACCCTATGCCTAGCTGCCTAGAAGCCAATATTCTGCAAGCAGCCTCCAGTGAAGATGTGGAGTTCTCAGCTCCTCCTGCACCATGCCTTCCTGGATGCTGCCATGCCCCACCTTGATGATAATGGACTGAACCTCTGAACCTGTAAGCCAGCCCCAACTAAATGTTTTTATAATAGTTACCTTGGTCATGGTGTCTGTTCACATCAATAAAACCCTAACTAAAACAGATAGCAATAGCCAGCATTTATGAAATAAGCACAACTGTAGCTTTCTGGAAGGTTACCTGATTACCACCTTTCAAGCTTCTGAAACTTATGTTGTTATTTCATCTGTCTTACAAACAAGACTGAACACCAATGAGAATTGTAAGCTGTCCAAGGTCACAGCAAGCGAGGGAAGAGGGCAGGGTGGGTCTAGTTGGAATGGTTGTGTTATGAGCTGTCCTGGCAGTCTGAGATGAGGGTCCTTTGCCTATTGCAGACCCCTGCAGCTGCATGGAGCCTCCTTCATTCTCTTTAGGCAAAAAGCCCTGAGCTCAGCACAAGGCTGTAACTCCTGGATGTTTTGGCTTTCTTTTATTGATCAGTTTCTCAGAAGCTATATCAGTCTTACCTGCTATTTTGATACTGTTTCTGGATGCTTGGACTTTGCACACCACCAGGCATAGCTGTCCTCTGGGCTGAAAGCGAGGCTGCTTGTCACTTTTTCATGAGGCTTGCTTGTGGATTCCCGGTAAGACTGCACCATGAAGAGTGAAGGTCAACACTGGGGACCTTGTGGCAGCAGTTCAGACAGGTAGTGACACTTACTAACAACCGTGTCTTAGAGGTCTCTGTCAAGTAAACCATATAGCTCAGACCAGTCCCCTCCCATTTCAATTGGGGTGTAAGGAGGGATAAATCTGCATTTCTCAGTATGGGAACCTACCAAGTAACCATGATCAACTTGGTCATGGGCTATTAGTCCGTACCATGAAAGACAAACCTGCATTCCTTACAACAAAAGGGTTAGCCTTCTAGTATACTTCAACTATTTATGCAGCTATCACTGCAAAAGCTACCAAGGCATGGGTTCAAATATCTGCCCTGCCTTGTCTGACCCTGACCCTGAGGTGTATCACCTTACAGTGGTCTTTTCTATAAGGAACGGTTGCCTACTCTGTAGGAAGGGCACACCATGCCTAAAGCCTTTAGAGGCTGGGATATAGATCTGCCTGGGCAGCTGGCACTGGCTAGGTTTACTTTAACTAGGCTGCTGCCATGTGCTCTTCACAAAGAATCCCAGTTTTCCCAGTAGCTACACAGAAGACACAGCCTATGAAGTTCACCTCAGATGGATCCTGAGGGATCGGAGATGTGTTCTTGGTTGTCACTAAAGAGCTTCAGTTGCTACTGAAACTTGGGGCTTGTCTCCATCTTAACCAAGAAGTGTCTATTTTGCTACTTGGAGGAGGGCAAGGCATTTACTTGAATATGATGAGACAGAACATTGTGGTATAAGAGGGAACACCAGAGGCTTTTCTTATACTCATAATCCTTTGTTGTTTGTCAGGTAATTATGGTGCCTCCAGGATCCTCACAAATTTAAAAGCTCCCTCATAGCCGTGTTGTATTTGAACATCATTGTCCTTGATGCTCCAACTTGAAGGGAGCACTCAGCTTCCTGCAGCTCTGAAAGTGGCATCTTCCAGGCTCTCCCCTTGCCTCCAAAATAGTCATGATTCATCTGGCCAAGCATCCAAGGAGACAGTTCTGTGTCCTGCACTTCTGTGCTCCAGCACTTGTGGCCTTGCCAGCAGGTGCTTAACAACATGGCAGGCTGGCTGTGAGGGACAGCGAGTCTCCAGCCTGCAGCTCCACTTCCTTCTGTGGCACTTTCCATGTGACTGCACTGACTTCTCCTCCATGTTTCTTGACTTACTATACAGTAGGCTCTCATGTACTGGGTGAAATGCTGAGCCTCAAAAATGCTGCCATGCCTGTGGGCAGATGTCTTCTTACACCAGCACTGTGGGCCAATTAGATGATAGTCTGAGTTTTCATTTTGTGATGATTAGCCTCGGGTGCATAGGCCGTTTTCTTTGTCTGTGGGGGGCTTCCTATGTCTCGGGATGGCTGTGGAGCAGAGGGCTGCTGGGGCCTAGTGTTGTTAGTAAGGAACCAAGAGTGAGAGATGGACAGAGAGAGAGAGAGAGAGAGAGAGAGAGAGAGAGAGAGAGAGAGAGAGAGAGAGAGAGAGAGAGAGGAGAGAGAGGAGAGAGAGGAGAGAGAGAGAGAGAGAGAGAGAGAGAGAGAGAGAGAGAGAGAGAAGAGAGAGAGGAGAGAGAGGAGAGAGAGAGAAGAGAGAATGTGTACTTTATCCTGGCCTAGTAGACACATTGTAGGTATCAAATAGCAGGTAAGCGTATGTGATGGGACTATCAGCCTGAGTGGAGCAGGTGGGAGGGCATTTGTTCTCCTAAATCCAGTCTTGTAATCCCATTGTGCTGTGGTAGATATGGTGCTGTCTGCTAGCCACACTTGCAGGGCATGGTGACCTCATGGGATGCTTTTAGTTCTGTGACAGTGGGATCTGTTTGAGACTTACATTCCTTTTCTGAAGTTCACCAAGTCCTCAGAAGTTGCTTCTAGATTGGAAATAGTTATTTGAGAACCAGGAAGTTGATGATCTAGGTAAGATGTAAGCTGTTTATCTGACTGGTTATGTCTAAGAATATGCTCTATAAAGACTCCAAGTGAGACAGAAAGCTTGCCTTCACCGATTAGCCTTATAACAGTGCATATCATAACTTGATGGTGAAATTATTCCAACCAAGTTTTCTCTCTTCAGTTCCATTGGCTCCTCACCCTGCCATCCCCAGTGGAGATCAAGCTTTGTCTAATACAGATCACTGCTATGGCTGCAAAGGGGAGCCAAGGTTTGTCAGCGCACAGTGAACACACTGGAGTCCTGTGTGCTTTGATGTTGGAAGCATTTATGGAAAATCGTTGTAGCTCTCCGACTCCTGTAGCACCCTAGGAAATGACAGTGGCGCCTGTCTGAGCCTCGAGTTCGTGGGAGCATATTAGCAAGTCCATCAGCAGAGGCACAGCAGCTGTGGACATTCTGCACAGCCTCAGGAGGTTACATGACTTCCATGTGGACAGTCTACAGGCATTATTGTGATATTGTGTGTGCTTCACGTGAGAGTAACTTAAGCTTTTGTGAAGCATAAGGCAAATGGGAAAATTACTTTCTGTGAGCACAGAGATGCTGACTCAGTGACTTCCCCACCCCTGCTTTGCTCACTGTGTTGTTTGAAGGCATCTTGGTGCCATTTGCACTTTGCATTTTATATTTGTGGTGAGGTTGGCATGTTGGGGACATTGGATGCACATTGGATGCACAGAGCAAGCAGATGGAAGCATCAGATGAGTGTGCAGAAGTGTCAAAGAGTAAATACATGCATGTAATACTAAAAAGGGGAGCTCCCTTTTTCTCCTTTATTGTTAGATTCACATCGTCACTTATGTCCATGCCTTATGTCCCTCCTCTAACAATATGCAAATATGTATCATGTTAAATACCTGTGACAGATAGCCTGGCATCATTATATGTATCCTAAAATGTAGTAAATGCTGTGTGAGTCCAGGTATGGGAGGAGTCTTTTAGGAGGCAGCCGTCAGGCCAAGTGAGGCTGCTTGCACAGGGGTCTTCCTGAACCAAGGGCTCAGGGACAGCATTTTAGAACACCCTCTCATGGTTCACCGAATTGCATTCTTGAGTGGCCTTGCATTGGCTACAGATTACTTTATAGCACCTCTATCTTGGTTTCTTTGGGAACCATCCAACATGTTGAATAATTGAGTTTGGAAGCTTCTGTGGCTCACCACAAGCTTGACCAGCTGTATGTGGGACTGGTGCAGTTTCAGAGCACCCAGCCAGGGCTCTGGTCTGCCCTCCAGCAACCAATTACACAGCCCAGAACAGGCTCTTGAAACTCCTGAGTTCAGAGTACTGTTTGTGGAAGGTGGGATCAATCCATATGCCCCCCAGAGCTTTCATATGAAGCTGACTGTGAGCATGGGAAAGATTTACTATGCTGCAGCTGGAGTCAGTGGTGACTGGAGCGGGGCTGCTGTTGAGGAGTTTAGGAAGGAGCTCACTTCTGTTTTCTCACTTGAACCCAGGGACTCAGTGAATGGAATTGCATGTATTCCCATTGCACCACTAGCTGGGACATTATCACCACCATTGACTAATTTATTTTTGCACTGTTAAGTATTGAACCCAGGGTCTCCTGTATGACAACACGCTACCAGTCACACTACCACTTAGCTATATGCATCTTCAGCCCCAGCAGGAACTTTCTCAACAAACAACTTAGACTACCAAACAAGACAATCCTTGAACAAGTTGTTGTTAAGGTTTGAAATGGTCCAACACTGTCATCTTCTGACCATAAACTGCCAGCCTCACCCAACTCAAGGAAGGTTGCATGCCACTGCTGGGTGCACAGTGCCATGGTCTCTGGCAGGAGGGAGACTGCCAGAAGCAGGAACTCAGCATGGGCAGGCACACTCCTGAGGCTGACGACATCTTGCTTGCTTTTCCAGGTGGCCGAGATGCATGGGGAGCTGATTGAGTTTAATGAACGTCTACACAGGGCCCTGGTGGCCAAGGAAGCCCTGGTGTCCCAAATGAGGCAGGAACTGATTGACCTCCGAGGCCCGGTGAGTATGCC
This sequence comes from Mastomys coucha, assembly GCF_008632895.1. NCBI lineage: Eukaryota > Metazoa > Chordata > Mammalia > Rodentia > Muridae > Mastomys > Mastomys coucha. The sequence goes on from NW_022196894.1 coordinate 8,224,553, forward strand.
CCACCAGCAAGCAGGTCCAAGCCCTGACATGTCATTCTGCCTGCTCTCCCTGTGGGTCCACCAGACTTCTGCTCCCCACAGGTCCACTTCTGAGTTAGTTCCTTTCCTGCTGGTGTCAGTGACCTAGGAAGGTGCAGGAGGTGGACAAGCACATAACCTTGCTGCACCATGCAGACTGTCTTTAGAGAGTCATGCAGTTTTGTGTGCAGTCACTCAGGCATTCCGAGTTCCCGCCATAGTGCTATGCTCTCAACTGACTTACCGTCTGCCTGTCTGTGCTCTGCTGCATGGACAGATTTCCACAGCCAGGAAACAGGCTTGGGTTTGTGTCCATGTACCCATGTGGTCTGCTGGTATGGATCTTCTCATTGCTTATGTTTGGTTGTTTTTGTTCAGTAGTTTGGCTTGAGAAGCATCTGTATAGGACGAGCCACAGGCTTTTCATGAAGGCTATTGACATTTTTTCCTCATGTAATTGTTTGTTGTTGTGGTGTGGCTCACCTGTGAATTTTGGGATCCCTGCTTTTCTTTTTTTTTTTAACTAGAGGTACTAATTCCATCTCCCCAGACACCCCTGGTGAAGAACCACTTGACAATTTCCTTGGCTCAGTCATTCTGTATCTGATGAATAAACGTCCTTTAGACATTAACTTAGAACATTTTAAACTGTGATATTGTCGGGTTGGATGCTGGTCCTTCCATGCATGCCCATCATAGCTTCATCTTCGTTAAACACTTCCTATGCAAAACACCAAGTTCCAAAGGTTGGCAGGGAAGTAGTGTACATGCTCAAGTCTTCATTGTCAAGCTTGGCTCTCACCAGCTGTCATCAGTTCTGTTTCAACAGACCACTTCCTGTTTCCCCCTTCCATATTATTTGAGCCAAATACTAAGTAGTATTTTATTTCTGGCCATTCTACTGTATATGTATAAAATAAGAAAATGTCATTCTAGCTTGTTTTGACATATTTGGTTGATGTCCCTGGGAGGCCTGCCCTTTTCTGAGGGGAGGGTGGAGGTGGGGTGGGTCTGAGGCACAGGGGAGGCACGGGGGAGAGACTTGGGGAGTGGGGAGGGGAAACTGCAGTTGTGATATAATATATAAGAGACAAATTTAAAAGAAAGGGAAAACCTTCTAAAAATAAGAAACTATAAATGCTATGCCATCCCACCTCTTATGTCCACTAAGCCCTTTACAGCAACAAGTATCAGTATTCAAATGTCCAACTATCGCATTTTTAAATAGGTTCCTAAAATCTGGGATCCACATGAGGCTCATGCATTATAATTCATTGACTGTCTCTTAGGTTTTTTCCTAACAATTTAAAAATGAAGGTAAAAGAACCTACCTCATTCAACCATTTTTGCAGACAGCTCAGCCGTGTGTTTTCCTCTGATGTGCATCTTCCCCGCCATGATGCCTCTCTGGAGACTGACCGACTCTCTACCTGCAACAAAACACTAATCCTTTCTTCTTCCCTCAGCCTTTGCCACCCACCATCCTGCCTTTGGGAATCTGGTTTTTCTTACATTTTGTCTGTTGGGTCCTCCCTCCTGTCTCTCTCGCAGTTGATGGACAGCCTGGGCTGTTTCCATCTTGGCCTTTTACACTGGTTTTCCTGATGGCATCACTGAACGCTGCGGTGGCTCACCTCTCCTGTTTTATTTTCCGTAAGCTGATATTTGAGTCTAGATGTATGGGATTGGTTTCTTTTCACTGATGGTGTGATTCTGGTTGGACTGTTTCCTGTCAGCTGTCCTGCAAACTCTGCTGTCTCTCTCTTCATGATGGCAGCGTCCATCTCTTCTTACCCCTTAGGCTGGTTATTCTGTGTCTCCATCAGGTTAGTGGCTCCTCTTTTTGATGCTTCTGTAGTACTGTGAATAAGAAAGGACAGTGAGTGGTAAGTCTAGATGTCCAGATGCTGACTACCGTCTCCCTTGAACAGAGCAGGTATTCTTGGTGCTCCTGTTTCTGTGTCTAGCTCTGAGTGTTCTAGCCTTCAGGGATGGCTGAAGAGGGGACCATGGGCAGGCAGGAAGTGAGCAGTGGCCCATTTCTTAGCATACCCTCAGTTTGAACTTGGGTAGTGTCCTTGTGTGTCCTTTATGCTGAAAGTATAGATGACTAGTGTCATTGTGGACACTTTTCCAGAGCTGCTTTCACACTTCATTCTTGTTGTGAAAGATGAAGACTGTATAGATTATAACTGCTGATCTGAGGAGCTGGCAGTAACTGATTGCTTGTCACTTACTGCCTGTCTTAGGGTTTCCATTACTGTGACGAGACACCATGGCCAAAGCAACTCTCATAAAGGATATTTAACTGGGGCTGGCTTACAGGTTCAGAGGTTCAGTCCATTATCATCAAGGTGGGAGCATGGTAGTGTCTAGGCAAACATGGTACAGGTGGAGCTGAAAGTTCTACAATTTGATCTGAAGGCCACTAGAAGACTGGCTTCTTCAGGCAGCCAGGAGGGCCTCTTCCACACTGGATGAGCCACTAGGATCCCTCAAATCTCGCCCACACAATAACACACTTCCTCCAGTAAGGCCACACCTCCTAATAGTGCCACTTCTCATGGGACAAACTTATTCAAACCTTCACGCCTAAGTGTGATAAGCTGCCTTAATTAACCATGAGTGTGTCAGTTCCTCCCCACCTATAATACTTCCAGTCGTGACCTTCATACAACAGAAGACAAAACAGGCTTACAGTGAGAAGGGGCAGGGCTCAACCTGATCTTAGAGACTGGGTTTTATTTAACAGTTAAATTTTTATTTAATAGTTAAAACCTTTTGGACTCTCAAACAACAACAACAACCTTATTTTACAATATGGGTTACTTTTCTCCTTTGTTAAAATACCTGGATGGACTAGGGGGATTACTCAGTGGTTTAGAGCACTTCTTGCGCTTGCAGAGGACTCAAACACCCGTAGCTCCAGCTCCAGGGAATCTGGTGCCTTTTGACCGTTGAGGGCAACAAACATGCACATAGTGTACATGCATACGTATAGGCAAGACACTCCTCCGTGTGCATTAAATAGCAAGTCTAAGGTGATTGGATGAGGTAGCCGAGGGGGACACTCACACGTGTGCATTAAATAAGTCGAAGGTGACCTGGATGAGGTAGCCCAGAGGAGGAAGGTTTTTGTGTGCCTCACAGTTAAAGGGGTATGGCCCATCATGGTGGCCCAGGAGAGGCTTACAGCTGAGGTAGTGTGAGCTTGAGGCGGCTGCTTACATGGCATGGGCAATCAGGAAGAACAGAGGTTGAGCTATAAACCCCAAGCTCTCTCTGGGCCACAGGAACACGGCCTGGCCACTGAGTTGTGGGGCCCAAGAAAAGGAGACCACATGTGTGACTCCAGGTCATTGGGGTAAGATAAGGTGGTCATTCATTGCCAGGCCCTCCTGACTCAGTCTCTGTAGTCTGCCTGGGGTGTTTGGACCCTGGTGCCCCATTGACCAGCCTGGCAGTGAGCAGTTCATCGAGCTCATTCTGCTTCTCTCCTGCACTCCTTTCCTTCTGTTCTTCTCCCCTCTTTTCCCCTCCCATCACCTTCCTTCCTCTTTCCTCTTTATTGCTTCTAAGTCTGTGTGCTTCTCTCTCCCTACCTCTCTCTTCCCATATCTGTCCCTCTTCTCCTTTGTTACCATTTCTCTGTCTCTGTCTTCTTTACCTTCCTATGTGTGTCTCTTCCTATGCTCACCTTTCTTTGCCTCTGCCATCTATCTGTCTATCCCCTTTGCCTGAGTCCCCTATGCCCCCTCCCTGTCCCTTCCTTTCTGTCCTCCTCCTCATTGACTCCTGCTTAATAAACTTTCACAAGGCTTTGTGGTACAGCAATAATTTCTGTTTAAAAACCCATATGCCCTTCCTCTTCTTGAGATTTATTTCCATGGTGTATGTGCATGCATGTGTGTGTGTTTGTGTGTATGGTGTGTGTCTGTGTGTATATGTGGAGTGTTTGTATGTGTATTTCTTGTGTGTGTGGTATGTGTATATGTGTAGTGTTTATATGTGTGTGTATGGTGGCAGGGTGTGTGTATTTGTGGTATGTGGGGTGTGTGTATGTGTGTATGTGTTGGTGGGGTGTACCAGTAAAGAGGGTATGGTTTCCTTTCCTGTCCCTTACCCATCCCTGTGACTAGGTGGGGTCCTTACCTAAGTGCCTGTGACCTTTGGGTGGCAGTGTTTGTTATTCTGACCCATCCCTTCATGTTTACATCTCCTTTTCGCCTGTGGACTGAGAGCTTTTGGGTGACAAGCACTATGTCTTCATGAGCCTCTTCTCAGAGCCTGGAGCATGTGTCATGTGGATGTGACCACACAGCTATGGTAGCTATGGTAACATCACTAACCAGGGCCTTCCATTGTCCTGAAAAGTGGCTTCCTGTCCTGCCACACCACAGACTTTGATAATAATCTCTACTGTGAGCAGCCCCAAGTTGGCACAGGACATTCCCTCCACTGTTGAGATGTCTAGTTGATCTGGGAGAAAGATGATTAAAATTCAGAGATGAGAGAGACAATGGCTCCATCCCACAGTTTGTAAAAGGTTCACTCCCCAATTGGCCTGTTTCTGCTCCTTTAGAATCTTCAGAGAGACTGACTGTTAGGGCTGATGCTGCTTAAGGAAGAAGCTCAATAAGAGACTCACTTCCTGGCTTGGTGGCAGCTGGCAAAGCTCTAATGATATAGTGCCAGATTGTCTGCTGCTGTCCTGCGAAGCTCTGAACAGCACATCTAGGTTATAAGAGGCTTTTGAATTCTGTGCTTGGGCATGTGTATTTTAACCATCTGCTGCCGTGCAGATTATTCTGAACAATGCTGTTAAGAAAGTGAATCCTACATAGAAGCTTAACACAGAGACATTAGTTTTCGGCCCAAAATCATCTTGAAAAATCCTTGCAGGACTCTCTCTAAATTTCTCCATTTAAGGAATAAAAGCCCCTTCTTTGGTATAGCTTTGCTTTTCTGTTGATGGGCAGCTGCCCTCATGGTACCATGTCTTTGGAATGCACACCCACCTTCACACTCTCGACCAAGGGATCATCCTGGCTCAGCCCTTCCTTCCCTGAAATCTGTGTTAAACTCTGATTTCTGGTGTGCTTATCAAGCATAGGGGGCTGGTTGTTGCTGGGTGGTAGCAGGAATGTGGGTCCTGGCCACTGAAGATTGTGTGTATAGAACCTTGGAAATGCATTTATATTGTGATCAGAGTCATGTGTCTGCCTGCACGGTGCGCAGCATCAGAGCTGTGCCAGCTCTGTGCTCGGTAGTGACCTCAGCCGAGACTCAAGGGTGGAATTCTTGCCCTAGTTTATGCTTCGGTCAGTCACTCAGAGTTTCAAGTGGCTGCTTGGCATGGAGTATGGAGCACACAGACCTGGGAGATATTACTTGTGCCCTTGAGGGGTTAGCTCCAGAATATGTATTGTCTGATGTGCATCTATCTGCTTTGACTGTGCTGTTGTTTGGCATGGACAGCAAGATGATTTTATCACCTAGAGCGTGAATGGAACACTCTTGGATTCTAAAGAATAAAATAAAATATGCCAGCCAAGCACTGGAGAACTATCTTCTTGTTCAGGAATTTTGACAAACTTAGAAAAATCCCAGTTTGCCTTATTTTTATTTTTATTTTCCTGATTAAGTGGCATTCTTTATTTCTTCTGTTGAGGAATATCACTGTTGTTGCCAGCAAGAATATGATGCCCAAGTACAAGTTGCCACACCTACCCTGTAAGAGCCAAGCTTCCAGCCAGTGCTTGCTGCTTATGCCCTCTAGGGTGCAGGTATTATCTTATTGCATGTCTGTGTGTGTGTGTGTGTGCGTATGTGAATGTGTGTGCGCACACATGCGTGCGTTTTTGTGACAGGATTGAACCAAGAGCAATGGAAGAGAGGCATCCTCGCTGAGCTGTATTCACAGCCCTCTGTTTATTTTTCATTCTGAGACAGGGTCTCACAATGTTGCTTAGCTTGCCTTGACCTTTGCTTTTGCTTTGTAGCCCAGGCTAGCCTTGAACTTGTGATCACCACGTCTTAGCCTAAGTAACTGTAGTTATAGGCTTGGTCAGAAAGCCTGGGTTAATTGCTGTTTTTTAGCTTAAGACTTTATTAAAAAGCATTTATTAATACTTATCAATGGAAAATTATAGTCACAAAGAGTGTGATCATGGTACTTATACTCCATATTTTTTTCTGGAGACTTGATTAATTTTGAAATGTGAAAAAAATATTTGGAGTTGTGATGCACCATGTACATTTTTGTACAGAAAGTAACTGTGGGAAGCCATCTATTAGGTTTGTTCAAAATGAAGCTGGTAGCTGCCAAGGCAGGACTGGCTGACTCTCGGCACTCTTGCATGGCTTTACCACCTGCTCTTGTTGTTCCCATTTGCAAAGCTTTACTTTTCAACCTTTGTGTCTTTTAAAACACTTTCAAATTTTTCCAAATAGCACAATATAAAAAACATATTCTGAAAGAGTTTCAGTAATTCAGAGGGCAGAATATAGGTTCCTCTCTTCCAGTGACCTTGCTATGGAAACTTCAGTGCATATCCTTCTGGATGTCTTTCATGCATATCCATTGCATAGACTTAAATGTATATGCATATAAGATACATATAAGATACACTTGCCTATTTTTAACATCTGTGGGATAATTATGCTGTTAGGTTGTTCTGAGACTTTCCTGTCTCCATTCATTAATATGTGCTGGCTGCTTCATCTCTGTGCTTTCTGACATCCTTGAAGGTCTAAACCCACCCTTGCTTAGAGCTGCCTTGTCTGGCTTTGTTCTACCATGGCTTCTTACACTAGGCTTATCATTAAATCTTTTGGCTTCCTTGGGAGATAAAGAAACCCTTAAAAGTGGGATGATGCCCACACTCTGCCTACAATAGAGGATAGCATCTGCTAAGCATGTATGTGCTCCATGTCACATTCTAAGTGATGTAATGTATTAGCAATCCTGTGACACAGACAGGAAGGCCCAGGTGAGTTAGGCGCCCATGACTACCAAGTGAGGGAACCAACAGGTCTCTTGGCTTCCCAGAGCTGTCCTCATCTTTAGATGAGACTAATACCACCCATCAGGGAGAGTGATGTGAGGTTTAGGCTTACAGAGCATGCCTTCAGCCATGTGGAGGTCACAGCCCTGTGTGCCCGTGCCCTCATGGCTCACTCTCCTCCTGACACTTAACATCACTCAGCACAGAATTGGTTGTCTCTTCTCCATTCACTTCTTCTCTACTTGGCCTGAGCTCCTGGTACCTGCTATGGGCTATTAAATATTTATTGAACAAGTGACTATTAGTTTCTACTTCTTACCAAGTATCCTTACTCTGGATGCCCAGAACACGCTCAATGAACTCAACTGACATTTAGTATTCCAGCCCAGCTCTGTGTGTCAGTCTCCAGCTGACCATGTTGCTCTTGTAAGGAGCAATTGTAGCAAGTATCATCTACCCCTGATTTCTTTGATACCTACATCAAAACCATTTCTAATTTGGGTAAGAAGTTATCCATCAGTCACAGAAGAATTTGAAGGTTTTGTAGTGGCTTTCAGAAAACCCAGAGCTCAGTAGAAGAGCCTGTGGAGGAGGAAGGCATGGAAAATGGAAACTGCTCTGCCTCTGATCTTGACATCAAGAGCACATACCGAGACTGCCCTGAAAGCTACAGGTTAGCTGGCATGATGAAGGATTCTGGGTCCTCAAACTCTGAGGCATGCCATTTGATGTCAAGAGTTTCTCACTGGGCGGTGGTGGCGCACGCCTTTAATCCCAGCACTTGGGAGGCAGAGGCAGGCGGATTTCTGAGTTCGAGGCCAGCCTGGTCTCCAGAGTGAGTTCCAGGACAGCCAGGGCTCGAGAAGCAAGAGATATTGTCTCTCAAAGCTTCCACCCAGAAATGGAATGTATCATTAATAAAGCAAGCCTCTGAAGTCTGAGAAGGGAAGGCAGAATTACTAAAGAGTATCTCAAGGGTTCCACGGGTGTTGGCTACCTCCGTAGGGTGTGGCTGGAGAATCCACTTAGATGGCATGCTAAGTGCTTGGTTCTTGGGCACTGGGCCATGGTACTGGTGTCAGCAGGAATGATGCATAGTAGGGAGTTAAGGCTTGTTTCGTTTTGTTAATCTGCTTGTGTTATACACATGAGCAGAGTCTTTCGGTTACCTGTGTAGTAGGTCCTGGGCTGGAAGAGTCAAGGCTGATATGGTCTGTGTCTTGAAAGAGTGCTTTCCTTGGAAGGAGGGTTGAGGTGTTTTAGGCCTTGGCCTTGCTGTGGGAGAGTCTCTGGGTCCGTGGTGATATGGATCACTCAGAACACCTCCAGTGGAAGACCAAGAGAAAGCAGCGTAGACAGGCCTCAGCAAAGCCAGCCACCGTCCTTTAGGTAAGTCCGTGTCATGAAATAGCCCATCTGTGCATTCTGTCCTCACTGTCCCCTGCCACAGCTGCCTTATCCTTCTGTGGAGCGTAGCACCTCCAGGAGGGAAAGAGCGGACCCCAGCCCCAGCCCAGCCCAGTATCACGAACAGCCCTGGGACCACGACAACAGCGTCGGCTTAGCTCAAGCACCACCTAGAGCTAATCGGTATGGCCAGAGCAGGCTGCACTGCTGAGCTTGAGTTATTTGGTGTCCATCCATGGGTTGAATCAGCCAGTGGGATGATTTCCCAGGAAACAAGTGGATGCCCAACAGCAGGCAACCTTAGTCTGCCCCTTTTTCCTGCATCTTCCTCTCCTTGGGAATAGCAAAATGACTGTGCCTGCTGTTGCTCAGCCTGCTAGACCAGAGTGGAGACAGGTGGTTGTCTAGCAGAGCTCTCTTTTGCTGCTTTGACTTGTCTCAAAAAACACCTTGTATAACAATTGCCAAGTTTAAAAGAGGGGTGTGTCACACCCAGAGAAGGTGTAAGTATCAAGAGGCTGCTAACATCACCATGCAGCCATCCTTAGCAGACCTCACTTGCTGATTTTGGACCAAAGAGATAAAAAATTAGGCCAGTTTCTTCATGGAAGGGACATTATTTGTTACATCTGCAAAAAATTGTTTTTGCACATAAGGTCACATTGATACGTTTTGAGTTTTCTGATGTAGATGCATTCTTTTAGTGGCAATATTCAACCTTCTGTAGCTATTTCTATAAAAAAGAACCATTAAGAAGATATATATCTTCGCGCTCGTGAGCGTGTGTGTGTGTGTGTGTGTGTGTGTGTGTGTGTGTTTGTGTGTGTTCTCAAAACAAACCACCAGATTTAAGTTAGATATCTTTTTGGCCACTGTTCTTGTTTCCATGCAGAATGTGTGTCCCAGTGAGCTCTGTGCTTCTTCCAGGCCTTACCCTAAGGATAGAAGGATACTCGTAATTGTGGAGCATCATCCTGATGGCAGATGTCACTTTGTGTGTTGGTGTGTGGTTCCGTGGTCATCTTCTTCCCTTGGGATGCTCAGGCACTGCCGCACACCAGGCAGGGAATGACAGAGCAGAGCAGAGCGAGTTCAGTGTTGTGCACTGGGTGGGAAAGAATGAAACGAAATCCAGAATAGGCAAGTCAGGGAGATCCCGGTCCAGCAGTGAATGCCAGCTGAGGGAGGGTCTCCTCTGAAGAGTTCAGTGGTACAGCTCTCATAGGGATATTCATTGAAACAATTTGTACATATACACTTTCTTTGGAGTGAATCAAGGACTATATATGTTGAGGGAAATATTAAAAATAAACTCACCAACTCTCGCACTCCTGCTTCTCCCAACCTGCCAACTCCCCAGAGGGGCTGGACCATACTCCTGCACTCCTGCTGCTGGTAACTCTCTCCATCTAGCCCCCTCGGTGTCTGGCTCTCTTGTCTCTGGAGCTGCTAGTTCCCTCTCCATCATCAGTAGTGCCACATTCCAGTAACCAAATAAAGCAAAACTCTTGAACCTTATAATTAACCAGCCAGATTTATCATCAATAAAATCACAATTTACAAGATGCCAATACAATAATTTTGGTACTAATTGATAATGATAAAAGCTTTATCCCAATTATTCTAACCTTATGATATCATAACTACCTGTGGCTGGTTAAAGCCATGCTCGTTCATGTCGGCCTCCATGTTGCCTGCTTCTTTTCTCTCCTGAGATGCTGTCTCTGCAACTCTTAGTTCCACCTCCCTCTTCCATGTCCAATCACAGGCCTCCTGCTGTCCTAATGTAATTGGACAGGGAAAATCCTGCAACATATATGTGTGTGTGTGTGTGTGTGTGTGTGTGTGTGTGTGTGTATGAACCTTGGAGAATGGGACGGGGTTGTTAGGTTAAAGTTTCATTAGCTGAGGTACCTCATTTACATGGGGAGGCATTCCAAGAAGTTGAATCTGACTTGTGTGAGGCTGTCCTTCCAGACAGAGAGGATCTGATGCCAGCTTGGAACTCGATATAAACTTTTGGGATAAGTGCCAGTAACAGGGGAGTGTGTGGGTTTGTGATATTATGGCTGACTCTCAAAATGGATGACTGATCCCTACGCTACTTCTCAGCTGGGTGTTCAGAATCCTTGATGCTGCAGGTGACTCTCCATCCCAGAGTAGTAACAACTGGAAAGAGCAGTCCCTGCTGCTTGCGGAAACCAGCTCTGCCCTGCCCTCAGTAGGCATTTCTCATGCCCCACACCCCACAGCAGCTCTGCCTGGCTCTGGACACACAGCAGCTCTGCCTGGCTCTGGACAGGCGGTTCTCCTAATGCCCCATCCCTGCCTTCCAAGGCACCTTTTGTCCTTCTGCTTCCCAGGAAGAAAGGCTGTAACTTATGCGAGGCAGCAAGCTTAGTCTTAAAACCAAAGCTAAACTTATTTAGATGAGGAAAGAAATCCACACAGATTATCCCAGAGAGCTAATACATACCACATATATTGCAGAATTTAGGAAAAAAACCCAAAAGAGCTTTATTGATTAACCACTTCAAAAATACTTTCTCTCTCTCTTTTTTTTTCAGGCTTGTTCTCTGTTAGACAGTAGTAACACAGTTCAGCTATTCCTCTAGCCCAAGTGAATAAAACTTTTTAACTACTTTGTTTGAAAAAAATTTTATATAAAAGTTTTTTTTCCATTGAATAATGGTGTATTCACCACTAAAGTTGTGTCTGTAACATCTTCCCGCACCTGCTTTGTCACTTGTCTCTCCATCATCCATCAACTACCCACACGTCATGTATTACCTACCTACCCACCCACCATCCATCCGTCCTGCTGCCCATCTACCCACTGTTTGTCCATCTGTCATTTATTACTTATCCATCCACCCATCCATTACTTATGCATCTGTTTCCCATTAGCCATCCATCCACCTCATTTGTGTTTTTGTTATTAGTTTTTAAAAGTTGCAGACATCACCACACATTTCTTCCTAAGGTTCATGTTGAACTCAAGCTCGTCCCAGAATGCCTTTCCCTGCTCCTTCCTGGTCTCTCCATGCTCCCCACCCAGAGGCATATATTTTTTTCTTCTATTTTTTTATGCATATAAATTTTCATGATTATTAAACTTACATTGAGAAAGTTAACTTGCATTACACTAGCAAAAATGTGAAGGTTCCAAGTTTTACAGAATGGAAAGCTTTTTTTCTTCTGATCTTTGTTTCCGATAAGTGTCCTTGCTTCCAGAATGCTCAGTCCAAGTGCACACGTGCCAAAAGCTCACTCCTTCTTCATAAAGACAGTGGCTTCCCTGCAACCTGTTTCGTGTCGGGCTTTGGCTTTGATGTTTTAGGCCGTTCCTCATTAGTAGAGGAGGAGGCTGCAGCTTTCTTGGGAGCTGTGTGGTCTCACTCTGACTGTTCATGACTTCCTAGCAGGCCCGGGTAGCAGTGAGTAGTGCTGTAGTATGTCCTTGTGTATTTGGCTTCATGCAAATGTGGTCTGAGCAGCTAAGTTGCACAGGGAGAAGCTGGTGCCCACTCTAAGGAAACTGGATCATTTACAAATGTTCCTTTCTTCCCCTCCTCCAGCCACTCACTTATCCTTGTCTCCATTTGCACATCTACTCCTTGTCCATGCAGTGCAAACATTCAGTAAGCAGTCTCATGCATGCCTAATGCCATCTGGGGTAGGGGGGAGTCCTGAGAATGTTGTTCCTGAAACCCTCATAATCTTATGAGGGAAAGTGACCCATCAAAAATAAATCCAACAAAACGTTTTGGGCTGCACAGAGGATAAAATAAAAAGGCTCTTAGTTGCTACCTCTTAGATCTTTGCCCTTTAGTATTTTTTAAAACCACAAGCATCCTCGCCAGCAGGAGGATGCTTGTGGAGCACTCCTTCATTGCTGCTGGGACTGCAAGCTGGTACGACCACTCTGGAAATCAGTTTGGCGGTTCCTCCGGAAATTGGACATAGTACTACCTGAGGACCCAGCTGTACCACTCCTGGGCATATGCCCAGAAGATGCTCCAACATGTAATAAGGATGCATGCTCCACTATGTTCACAGCAACCATATTTATAATAGCTAGAAGCTAGAAACAACCCAGATGTCCCTTAGCAGAGGAATGGATACAGAAAATGTGGTACATCTACACAATGGAGTACTTTACTCAGCTATTAAAAATGATGAATTCATGAAATTCTTGGGGAAATGGATGGACCTGGAGAATGCCATCCTGAGTGAGGTAACTCAATCACAAAAGAACACACATGGTATTCATTCTCTGATAAGTGGATGTTAGCCCAGAAGATTGAAATACACAAAGTACAAACCACAAGAAACTCAAGAAGAAGGAAGACCAAAATGTGGATACTTCGTTCCTTCTTAAAAGGGGGAACAAAATACCCATGGAAGGATTTTCAGAGACAAACTATGGAGCAGAGACTGAAGGAAGGACAATCCAGAGACTGCTCCACCTGGGAGTCCTTTCCATATTCAATCATCAAATCCAGACACTGTTGTGGATATCAGCAAGTGCTGGCTGACAGGAGCCTGATATAGCTGTCTCCAGAGAGGCTCTGACAGT
>NW_022196894.1:8238149-8240376 GCF_008632895.1 Mastomys coucha
GAGGAGAACCTGGGAAAGGAGATATTGTAAATAAAGAAAACATCTAATAATAAAAAAACCCACAAGCATCTGATGCCTGTAATTGTATATTTGCAAACCAGGTAAATTAGCAAGAGCAAGAGCAGAACCTTGCATGTGGTCCAGCTTCTCTGAGTCCTCCTCATGGTGGTGAAAGTGCAGGTCAACATCATGGTCCCTTCTGTAGCCACATCTGCCTGCCTGGCAGTGCCCTCCCACATTTGGTTCCTTAGTCTACAATGAAGTGAGAAAGCTGAGTGGCAGTGAGTTGAAAAATGGTTCTCATTTTTGGCTAGGAAAAAAAAGAGAGCTAATTGCTTATGGGAGATTATTTGAAAACTGATGTATGAGAGAATGAGTGCACAGAGAGCTCTGCGCCAGTTCACGGTCGGGACAAATGTTCATTGTAGTTGTCGCATTTTCTTCTTGCCTTTTGAACAGTGAACCTGAGAGCTTTGAAATTGAAAGACAAATAAAACCAGTTTTCTTTGGTTCTTTTTTCATCCCCAAGCTAACTTATCCTAACCACATATAAAGATTTTTGAATTGCTGCACAGCAGCTTAAAAATTGATTGACATTTCAGAGTGGAAATATAATTTATATTATGATTCATTCATTTAGTCAGTACCTGTGATGTGCCAGGTGCTAGACCAAGCTGGTGGGTATCATGTGAACTGGTTGATGTGTTGAACAGGCAAATGCAGACTGCTCTCTGAGCTCTCGGGGGAGGGGAGGTGCCGGGGGTTGGGGGGGAGTGGCAGTCATAGAAAACCATCATGGAGTGATGGCATCTGGGACAGGTGTTCTGTCACAGGCACTCCACAGCCAAAGCTCTGAGTATAAACTATGTCAAGCTCTAGGCTCCTGAGAAGCAAAGTGTGAGCAGTGAGGATTCTGTTGTGAAGGCAGCAAACCTTTGTGGTACTCTCTGTGCCTATTCTGGAGCCAGGTGCCTGAGCTCAGATCCTGCTGCTGGCACCTAGTGACTTGTTACATTTCCTTGGCTAGTTTTTATGGGCTTGTGTTACTATATGTAGAAGGTAATGGCTTAAATAAAGCATAACCGGGGCTGGAGAGATGGCTCAGGGGTTAAGGGCACTGACTGCTATTCCAGAGGACTAGGGTTCAAATCCCAGCACCTACAGGGCAACTCACACCTGTCTATAACTCTAAGATCTGGCACTCTTATTTACACATACGTGCAGGCAAAACACCAAATGCACATAAAATAAAGGTTAGAATAAAAAAAGTATCACCAAGCTGGGCATGGTGCAAATGCCTGTAATCCCAGCACTTAGGGGTCTTAGACAGGAGGAGTCCAAGTTGAATAACTCATTTTCTCTGATTAAAGATTTAAAAACAGAGCCGGACAGTGGTGGCACATGCCTTTAATCCCAGCACTTGGGAGGCAGAGGCAGGCGGATTTCTGAGTTTGAGGCCAGCCTGATCTACAGAGTGAGTTCCAGGACAGCCAGGGCTACACAGAGAAACCCTGTCTCAAAAAAGCAAAACAAGACAAAAACAAAACAAATCAAACAAAAAAGAATTAAAAACAGGCAAAATTTAAATTTTATTGGAAATCTCAGAGAGTCATGGCAGAAGTACCACTTGATCCTGGGGAGAATGGGATTCTTTCTTGGGGTTCTTAGTCTCATAAAAGAATTTAAGAGTGGAGTCAGAAGGAAGTTCAAGGACAATTTATTTGAGTTTAAAAGAAAACAACAGCAATAACAAAACCAAAACCCTAAGGTAGGCAAGCTGTCTATGTTGAAGCTGCCCACAGTGTGGGGATCTGCCTGCAGTAGAGAAATGATCCCAGTGAGAGCCAAGAAGGAAACCCCCTGGCTTCAGTGTGACTCATTCATCCAGGCTGGTCCAAACTTCTGAAATCTGACCCTGGACAACTTACTCTTTTATATATTTAAACACAGTACAAAGAAGGCTTCCTCATCGCAGTTATACAGTAAGGCTTAGGTCATGTCTGCATGGAAATTTCTTGGCCAAAAGCACATCTTTTGCAAGGTACCTGTGACCTCTTCCACAAGAATGGGTTCTGTGGACTGAGAAACAATGTTCAAGAGCCTGGGATATTCTGGTGAACCCTGGCTCCACAGATAGCAAAGGGTTTTTTGTTTTTTTGTTTTTTTTGTTTTTGTTTTTGTTTTTTCGAGACAGGGTTTCTCTGAGTAGCCCTGGCTGTCCTGGAAC
>NW_022196894.1:8240471-8271561 GCF_008632895.1 Mastomys coucha
CAGAAATCCACCTGCCTCTGCCTCCCAAGTGCTGGGATTAAAGGCGTGTGCCACCACCGCCCGGCTAGCAAAGGTTATTAACATATCCATTCCCAGTCCTCTGGAAGGAACCAGGCATGGACATTCCTTCCCTTAAAGAGAAAAACCTACACATTTAACATTCTGACTTCTATATTGCTATCTATGAGCATATGGACACCATAGGAGGAGAATGGAGAAGAGAAAGGAAAAAAAAGCTGGCATGGAGGTCAGTCATGTGACAGCAGACATGGAGGTCAGTCATGTGACATCAGGCATGGAGGTCAGTCATGTGACATCAGGCATGGAGGTCAGTCATGTGACATCAGGCATGGAGATCAGTCATGTGGCAGCTGGCAGCCACATGGAGGGAGCTTTTGAGAACGAGTAAGGAAGATCAAAGTACAACGGATTGGACTTAGGCTCTGACAGCATCAGAAAGAGACAGACCCTAAGGAAGAACAGAGAGAGAGGCCTTTCCAAGTCAGAATTCTGAACAGTGGGCAAACCCTACTGAACCCCATGGCAGCTTCTAAGGACTGCACCAGGGACAGAAGTGATCTCACAGTGAACCAGATCCTTGACCTGCTCAAGTGGATTAGCTCTGAAGAAAGGAGACAAGGGCATGTCTCCACCTAGAGGTGGATTCCATTTTTACTAGTGTCTAGTGCTCTCTTCTCGTATGAAGAGTTGGATGCATGGAGTCACTGAGGCTCCTGAGCAGGTGGGCCTGGGCTGTGCTCCCGACACCTGTGTTGCGTCGTTTATTCATGTTGAGTCCTCAGGACTTCTCCGTGGATAGAGATGACACCATGGCCCCAGCTGCTGGTTGGAGGTATCTGGGGTGGGCTGTGTGTGAACATGCTTTGTAGTACAGAGACCGTGACCTTGACTCTCCATCACCTCTATCATTGGTGCAGAGCCTGGCCTGGTCACCACCCTGGCTCCCCAAAGGTTTCCAAGGTCACACACAGCCTTTTCTTCCAAGGAGCCTCTCCAGTATTCAGAAAGACACATAAATATCTCCAGGCTTCCTGATAATGCCACAGAATTAGAAGGAAAGCCTCTAAGCCGGCAGGACTTACCTACCTCTGAGTGCTTGTATTCATTGTCTAGAATGTTCCCAGAAAGTCATCGTCCCTGAGAGACACCTTGTGCCAGCTGCTCCTCCTTGAGTTTCATGTCTGCAGGTTTTGGATGCAGAAGCAGGTCTCCTCTCTCCACGTTGGTGCTCTAGTTAACTTAGGCTTGCATCTGAACCAGGGCTTTTTCTCATTTACAGATTTGCCTTACAGATCTTTGCATAATGTAGAGAAAGTCAACTCATTCTTGAGAAGCATCTCAGAAGATAGCTCATTCCATCTTATGGAAAGTTGAGTCTTTCTCAAGCTCACTCTCTACCTGTTGTCAGTGACAGCTCCTGTCATCTGCTTACTGTGGATTATTTAGGATAGTGCATGCTCGCTCGCTTGCTCCCTCCCTCCCTTCCTCCCCCTCTCACTTTCTCTTGCTTTCTCTCTCTCTCTCTCTCTCTCTCTCTCTCTCTCTCTCTCTCTCTCTCTCTCTCTCTTGCTCTTTCTCTCTCGCTCACTCTGGCTCTCAGTGTCTTGCTCTTACGCTCTTGCTCTCTTTAAAAATTGCTTTAAGATGCCTCCTTACATGGCCCTTTTTCTGTAGCTAACGTTGTTAAAATAGTTGGATAGTTTGTACATATTTTAATTTCTATAATCAAGAACACCTGAGATTTGGTTTTGATTTATACTGGGGATGGAATCCAGAGCCTTCTCCGTGCTGGCAAATGCTCTACCACTGAGCTGCCACCTGCTGCCTGACGGATGATCTCTGGCAAACATTTTGGTTGGCATGGGGTTGTTGCTTTTAGTTGACCTAACGGTTTATTTTGCCAAACGGTTCCCTCTAAAAGGAGGGCATTTTTTAGGGATCTTGATGCTTGCAGCCTCCCGCCTTCTGAATATGTTAACTCAGCTCTGTCCAGACACCTACAGAAAGTGATAGTCACAGAAACAGTAGTGTGACATAAGAGCCCAGTCCAACAAGACCTTGGACGATTGAGGAACTTGGTGTTGCCCTGTGAGAGTGGAGTCTGCCCAGTGACAAGACAGAAGTCTGTGTTTCCCGAATCTTTGAACATGGAGCTCTCAGCTAACTGCCTCCAGAAAATTCCTCACAAACACACCGATAGGTGTGCCTCACCGGTCTAGATGATTCTGAATGTGTGTATCACAGTGTAATCAGAAAGCTGATTGCTCAGGACCTTGGAGCCAGGAAGAAGGTGGGCTGACATTTGGGGTGCAGCCACTTAGGTCAAGACCCAGGCTCCCACTCACTCCTGCTTCTGTCTCCACAGCTGGGCTGCTCTCTTCAAAGGGCACCTTCTAGTCTCTTCAGCCTTCCTTACACAAAAGCCTCAGGACTTCACCTTTTAGCTGGTTTCATTTTTGTTTTCATTAGAGGACTGAACTCGACAGACCTGGCTTGTATCTGTTTCCTAGATGGAAGCTCCAATTCTTGATTTCACTTGTTAGTTGAGGGAAACAGCACTCAACTTGCCTCAAGTTGTCATGGAAATTGATGGACATTGTCGATAATTTCCCCTCACTTCCACCCTTGTCTCTGGTTCAGGTGCTTCCCCTTTCTTTGTCTAGATTCTTAAAATCCTAGTCAACTTCAACCAGATGGTAAGAAGCCCCATCCTGGATGGTGGGATTACATCATCATCATTTTAGCAGCTACTGGCATGGGTGTCAGGTAGTCAGGGCATAGCTATTTTCAGCCCTTGTGCCAGCCCTGATGACTGTGTCCTCATCTCAGTCCACTGTTGGGGGCTGGGGGATCACTGGAGGTCATGTGTTGTCAATGTGTCCTGGCCCTCACACTTACCTCATGGTGTATGGCTAGGACTCCAAGCAGCATTGGTAAGGGCCATCATGACACTGTCTGATTTCTGTCACCAATCATGTTTTAACATAGCTCTTTTAAGTCAAGAGCCTCCATGTTCTTTCTGCCTGTAATCGCATATACGTTATGGGACAAAAAGACAACCATTTTGAGAGGACAGTGGCCTTTTTTGCTCACATACTGGGTATGACATTTGTGATACTCCTCAGCTGACAATAGATTTTTTTTTCATTGCACAGATGATATCTTATGTCACCAGTCCTAATTAGTCCTTTATAGCTCCAAAATTACATGCTTTTATATGCCTATGATTATCTCAATAGGATTAACAGTGCCTTTCCTGTAAAGATAATTGAGATTGTTGAAGGCAGCATGTTTTTATGACTGCAGTATCATCCCCAGCTAACCCTCCATTGAAATCTTACTGTCTTTCAGTATTTGCTTCTCCCTCACTCTGAGAAGCAGCTTTTGAGGACAGGAGAGACAGAAGTTTTTGGTGAATGTACAAACTCGTAACCCATGCATTTCCCTCTGCCTTCCTTTTCCCAACTGCAGGTGCCTGGAGATTTGAGCCAAACATCTGAAGACCAGAGTTTGTCGGATTTTGAAATGTAAGTCCATGCATATGCTCTTGAGGGGTCTTTAGAGATGGAATTCTGTTGCTGGCCCACATCCTGAAGTCTACAAGGGAAAGCAGAAAGACCTAGGAGGTCCACACAGGGTCCATTTGGTTATAGAGCTGGGAAAGTGTTCTGAAGCCCAAGCCGTCTAATGTGCTTTATTCTCTCTTGGGCCTTACAATCATTTTAGTTTTGACCTGACATTTAAAATTGGGAAGGTATTACATAGAGTTTTCACTTTTTACTCCTGCAAGGCCACAGTCGGCTGAGCAGGCCAGAGGGTCCTTGCGCACACTCTACTCTTCATCTTGGTCCATCCAGTCCACCCACATCTGTGTCTGTGTCTGCATCTCCATCTGTGTGTGTGTCTACACTTCTCTGGTTTTGTCTGGCCCTGACTGTGGGAACTGCAGAGAGGGCAGTTGCAGTCAGTCTTCAGACACTTTCTGTTTGGTGATCCACAAGCTTCTCAGGCCCCTTAGGATCATGGGCTCAGCATCAGGAAGGGTCATTCAGAAAGGCTACTTTTAGAGTGTGAGGGAGGCAGTACATTGGAAAGAACACTTCGTTTACAGCCAGGAGATCTGTGTTGAAATCTTTGTCAGTGGGTGTATAACATTGTGATCTCAGATAAAGCCCCCCTCTCTGAGCCTCAGTGAGCCCTTCATAGGGTGAAAGTCCTGGAACCCAGTGGAGTATGTTAGCAACTTGAGTGAGACTGTGGTCAGCACAGGACATTAAGAGCCCCATTTGAGGCTGCCAGAGAGTTGGATGTGGTAGAGGAGACAGTGGGGGTGGGATGGGGGGGGGGAAGAATGATCAAAGTCAAAATTGAGCTTGACCCTCCAGTATATGTGCCCCAACTACAGTTTTGTAGAACCATAGAACCAAAGCCAGTTCTTGGCAGATGGGCTGCATATACCATTTCCAGAAATAGAAGGATGAGCAAGGTAACTGAACCTGAGCAGTACTGTAGTTAAGCACCACAGTTAAGCATAGCATAGATGGATATAGAGATAGAGATACAGAGTTATGTAGATAGATATACATGCTATAGATATAGCTACACAGCAGATGGAGCACTTCACCAAATAGAATACACACTTGGGTTTCGTTTGTCTGTTCTTTGTTACTATAATAGTATTTAAGACAATCAGCTTATAGAGTAAAAAAGCTTGTTTGTTTTGTAGGTTTAAATCAAAAAGGTAGATCTATGGTTCTTGGGCCTGTGCAGAGACAGGATGTAATGGCTCACAGCAAGCTGCCGACATCATGGTGCTGGGAAGTAAAGAGAATTAGGGAAAGACTGTGATCCCATAATTCTCTTCCACTCTGCCTTACTTTTTAGAGGTCCTGTGACCTTCTATTAGGGACACAAACAGAAAGAGGACCAAGCCTTTAACACATGGGCCTTTGTGGATCCTATGATTCTAAGCTAGAACAGATGTCTTCCAAATACACATGAGAAAATCCTCCAGGTTAGACCATGCCTTAATAAAATTTTAAAAGTGAAATCATACTATTTTCTTTGACTATGTAGAATAATTTGTTTACAAATTACTACACCTTTACATGGTGAACAAGGTACTCCATGGAGGAGAGAGCTATTTCTGTTTTCTCAGGTCCTCTGTCTATTATACTTTGCATTGTATCTGCCACATAGAAAAGG
Source organism: Mastomys coucha (assembly GCF_008632895.1). Lineage (NCBI taxonomy): Eukaryota > Metazoa > Chordata > Mammalia > Rodentia > Muridae > Mastomys > Mastomys coucha. Next base: position 8,245,698 of record NW_022196894.1, read on the forward strand.
TCCTAGCTAAATACTTGTTTGTGAACAGATGAGTGATAGACAGGAGGAGGACTAGAGGACCAGCAGGGCTGATGTGCAGGATAGACAGGAGGAGGACTAGAGGACCAGCAGGGCTGATGTGCAGGAGAGTCACATCGGCAGTTGTTTCCAACAGTGCAGTAAATGGCCTGGAATTAGAACATGTGACCCAGTGTGGGGTCACCTGCTGTGGCCCGCAGGATCCCTGGCCTTAGCAGTGTGGGGAAAGGAACAGAACCAGGGCGCTGCTACTCTGTACTCCTGTCTGGGTTTGGGACCTTTTCCTGTGGAGCACCAGTGGCTACACAGACCAATTTGATGGCTCAGAATTGTTGATTGTGCTTTGAATCCTGAACACATGATCATTCAAGGTGTTTGCCTCTTGGAAGGAGATCACCTTGGCCCAGAGTGTACAAGTGCCAGGCTGCTTACCTGAGGGTGTGTGTGTGTGTGTGTGTGTGTGTGTGTGTGTGTGTGTGTGTATGAAGATAGAATGCTTTTCACTCTGGAGGCCATGAGAACATGAAGGTCATGGAGTCTTCCACAAATCACTGGCTTATACTACAAGTCCAGGAAGCTGACAAGTTCTGAGCAGGGATGCTCAGGGAAGGCTCCTCTCTTCTCCCTGGATAGTCATAGCCCCTGCTTTCAGGTTAATGGAGCTGTGGCAGGTTGGGCATTATCTGCCCTAAGTCGTACCATAAGGCAGAGCTGTCATATAACCAAAACGTCCTCAAATGCATCTTAAATAGTTCTCATGGGCATTGAGTTAGTGAGTGTACATAAACCGTGGAGCTGTGCAGTTAATGTTCTCAGGAAATGATTTTGAATGTGAAATTTCCTGTTCGGATTGTGCTGCAAATGGAGCCCAGGCACTGGCTTAGTGCTAGGTAAGTGGTCTGCCACTGATCCAGCCTCCATGTAGTACAGCTTACATCTTGCTTGTCTTAGACTGCTTGTCCTAGTGACCTCCTCTGTTGCTGTGATAAATGCCATGACCAAAAACAACCTGGGAGAAAGGGCTTATTGGCTTTTGTGTTACTGCCCAGCATCCAGGGAACTCCAGGCAGCAGCTTGAAGCAGAAGCCACAGAGGAGCAATGCTTGCTAGCTTGCTTCCTCTCCCTCCCTTTCCATCCTTCCTGATATACTCCAGATCCTTCTGCCCAGGGATGGCGTCTGTAGACCCTTCTGCCCAGGGATGGCGTCTGTAGACCCTTCTGCCCAGGGAGGTGTCTGTAGACCCTTCTGCCCAGGGAGGTGTCTGTAGACCCTTCTGCCCAGGGATGGCGTCTGTAGATCCTTCTGCCCAGGGATGGTGTCTGTAGCTCACTGGTCCACTTGCTTCAGTTAGCAATTAAGAACATGCCTCATAGACATGCTCACAGGCCAGACCAATGGAAACAGTTCCTCAATTGTGTCAAGTTGAACACTGAAGTAAAGTATGAATGCATTATAATCAGTATTTTGGAGAAGTCAGAAGAGGGTATTTGTACCTGGCATCTGAGTTTTTCTAATTTATTGTTTTCCATTGTCTCTCCCTCAATCCCAAGTCACTTTCAAAACCATAGACATTGCTTTTATGAGCTATTGTGTAGAAATGGAGATCAAGGTCAGAAACCAGGTAGTGTAGAGGCAGGTGGTTCCATGGGTGCTCCAGAAACTGGGTGTTACTGCAAAGGACCCCCATGGCTCCCTGCTACTGCTTCTTTATCAGATGTGACTGAGTTTCAGGTTCATTAAGGTCAAGGTCACTTAGCTGGTAAGAACTGAAGATCAAACATTTTATTCTTGAGAATACACTGCATATATAAGTTTAAATATATACATATCCTTTATATATATATATCTCATATTCAAATATGACACACACATATATGTATATATATATATATATATATATATATAATATATATACATATGTATATGTATCCTTCCTGGTATATTTTCTCTTCTTTTGATCATTCTTTTCTATATGTTTCTCCAGAAATTATCTTGAATGTTAGATAATATATGTTTATTGTATAAGTGTCTTGTTTGAAGTGCCTTTTATTGGGGAAAATAGTCCCTTGGCCTGCTTTGTTTTTTTGTTTTTGTTTTTTTGTTGTTGTTGTTTGTAAATAAAAATGGCCCTTCTCATCTCTTTATTCTGGTTAGATCAAATCGGGCACTGATCAATGTCTGGATCCCCTCTGTGTTTCTCCGAGGCAAAGCAGCCAATGCGTTCCACGTGTACCAGGTAAGTGCCTGGGTTCTGTGTAGGCATCACGGTTGTGAAGCCATGGTGCTTGGCATGTTGGCACCATTTGTATATCTGCAAGAGCTTCCCCGGGTGGGAGGGTATGCATGCTGTTTCCTGCCTAGGGCTAGTGTTGCTGTTGATCCATGTCTGTGGCTTGATGGCTGTTTCCCAGCAGCATCATACACCCAACCTTCTGCATGGCTTCAGCCAAGACCTGGGCCATGTCATAGTCCATCTTGGATCTCTGGTCTATGGCTGGATCTTGGGGTTAGGTGAAGGATTTTGATTTTCATCATTGGCCCACTCTGGCTCTTTGTACCCCTTGCTGGTACCTGTGTTGGCATTGATCTCACTTAGCCACATGCCTGAGAGCGGGAAGATGGGACATAGTGCCCCAAATGAAACAAGACTATGCTCTCGTTGTTGTTTTAAGGATAATGGTATATAGCCTAGGCTGGCCTTGAACTTGCAAGTGTGTGGATTACAGATGTGTGCTACCATGCCCAGTTAGGTTACCCATTGCAAAAGAAAGGACCCTAGATGCTTTGATGTTGCTACTCAGTGCCTCCTAGTGTCTAAGCTATGTTCATATGACTGCTTCAGGGTTCAGCTCTGCAGGGCCAGTGCAATTTTGACATGGTCTGCAGCCAGATTTTTCGGGGGCGAATTTTTATGTTTGTATTTTTAGTTCTGTATAGAGCATGAGTATTCACTTTTGTCTTACAGTCTTCTGCTTGGGATTTACAAACATTTTAGGAAGCTTTGTGTAGTGTGTTTCCATGGCACTGATAATAAGGGACTTATGTAAATAATGGTACCACTGGACAGTGCTTATAAGATTTTTTTTAAATGCATATTATTTAGATTCAAGATAATTCTAGAGAAACATACAGAAAAGAATTATTTAAAAAAAGAGAAAAATATACCAGGGTTGAATAAAATGTAAACTCAAAGGTTTTAAAAGAAACAAAAGTGGAAAGTGTATTTATTCCAAGGTCCAACATGGTCTTCCCCAGTTACTTGAGCTTCCCAAGGGTTGGCAGCCATTGTGAAATGGAAATGCAATTAGTTATTTTGAGTAATTCCATTGCTAACAACAAGAAAAGATGCTAATTTCTCACCGGAAGCTAAAAAAGAAACCTCCACATGGGGCTTCACCAGTGAGGAAGGCTGGAACTGACCATCTGTCATTACATCCTGTGGCAGCTTTCAAGGGATCTCTTTTTCAGGCCGCTGAGGGCATAACTACACATGGCCCCATGCCTGTGAGGAGCCCTGTACAGCTTCTGCCCCCACCACAGTTACTAGCCACACACAGCTGTTTAGATTGAAATTATTTAAAGCCAAATAAATGGAGCACATCTGCTCCTTGGTCGCACGAGTCTTATGATGCTTACTAGCTGTATCTGTGGCGGCCATGTTGTTCCATGACAAGGATGATGTTTCTGTCAGAGCAGAGCTTCCATGGGGCCATGCAGGCTGAGAACTGTGCCTCCCAGGGAGGGGACAGCAGGGTCTTATGTGTACTAGAAGATTAGAAGAGAGCACCTGGAGTTGAGATGGCGGAGCTTTGGGGAGGGCCTCTCCCAAGTAGTGCTTCTGCGAGGCCCCTGGCTTGAAAACCACTGTGGTACTGCTGCCAGTGTGGTGCCTCACTCTGCCATTACAGTATATCATTATCTACAACGTGTTGGGCCACCATCATCACTATTTTGGAACACATGTGTCCTGTGAGCTGCAGGTTAGAGATGCCTGTCTAGTCTCTGGAGGATAGCTTTGTACCTTCCTGTCTCCAAATTACATAACACAGGAGGCTTGTGATTGACACTTCACCCAACAACAGGTGTCATTTTTTTTCACTGTGTTTATTTTTACATTTGCCTTTCAGTTATGACACAATTCTGTTTTCCCATGTACCACGATGAGGTACAATTTCTTTAAAAATAAATTTTAAATAAATAGGAAATGAGTCAGCTTAAAGAATAATACTAAATTCACAGTAGTGAAAAGAGCATCAAGTTAAGGTGATGCCAGGTAGGCTGTTAGTAATATAAATAGTAATTTCCAGCCAGAGGTCCCTGCCCCCACACTGATTTGCATGTTGTGGGAACTGGCTCCTTCAGTATTCATAGCAACCTAGTGAGGTAAGACACTTTTTTCCCTGTCTCACATGAGAGAACAAAGACACAGGGAAGCGATGCTTTAGCAACATGGCTTTGTAGCTCAAACTGCCACCCTACCAGATTTTTAGAAATCCGGTTTTACTATCTTAGCTACTTTCCTGGTGCTGTGATCAAATACCCTTGGGGAAAAAAGGCAACTTAGGGAGAAAGTATTTGTTTTGGCTTACAGTTGCAGAGGGACACCAGACAGGGAAGATATAGTGGCTACAGCACGAGGTGGCTGGTCATAGAGTGTCTGCACGTTGCAGAGGAGTGTTGCTGTGCTTTAAAGCTTCAAGGTCCACCCTCAGGGACCCTCTTCCTCCACCTAGACTCTCCCTCCTAAAGATTCCACAGCCTTCCGTAACAACAAACATTCTGGAGCAAGTGTTCTGTGTGAGCCTACAGTTTGCATTCAAATCACAATCCAACTGTTGTAGAATCTAGCTCTTTAGAAACTCTTACAAAAAAGCTTGCACAGCTGCCCTTATTCCAAAGGGAGGGGCCCAGCCTGGCTCTGATTTTCTGTAAACACAGTCACCTGAATCCCTCAGGTGATGGGCAGACATCTGGACCTCTGCAGTGCGCGCTATGCACACGTTCATTTGTACACACTCATGTACTTTCTTCCAGCTTGCTAGGCACAAAAGCCATACAGAAGCCATTGTCTCAGGAAGTTGTGTTGGCTGTCTCTCAGTGACTACTCCTATCATAGCAGGACCTCAGACTTGCTCCCTCAGGATATTTTGTTGGTGGAATGTCAGGTGCCAGAAGCCTGCCTGGTGGGATGACTCAGAGATGGGATTCTCCAATGCCAGAGACTTGAAGACAGTTTACCTACATCGCACAGAGACCTCAGCCCCTGCACTCATGCTGATGCCAAAGAGGGTTCTAGCAAGACTGGCCAGTCCTAAGGAATGTGGTGAAAAGGCCCCTGCTCCTCTGCCTGGAGGGCACTGGAAGTGAGAAGCGGCATTTTGACAATTTTCAGAATGGGGATGACACTGGCTTCCACTGTGTTCCCAGTTTAACACTTTTTATCCTGAGGGTTTCTTACCCACTGATGTCTGGCTGCCAACAGGCTGCAGCCAGAAACGAAATGCTGACACAGTGATGAGTGGGAACAAATACTCAGGAAGCCACCTCAGTGCAGAGTGGTCTCTTGCTCTCCCTTCCTCTCTACGTTCCTCTAGTACGTAGTTGTGCTTGTGGTTTGATTTCATGTCACTTTCACATGGTGTAATTAAGTTTGCTATTGATCAATAAACTTATACCTTATGCCTCTGCAAATGTTTAATTTGATTCTCCAGATAACCCACCTTCCAAACAAGTTGGAGACTGGTGCCATTGGCCAGCTGAGAGTGTTTATAGAGTAGTCTTGGACGTTAAATAGCCTCCCTCCCTTTTGGCAAGGGTAATAGCTGCTCAGTTGACAGGCAATAGCCCATCAGCATACATGCTCCAGGCCCTCGAGCCCCTCCCTGTACAAGTACCTTTCCTCCAGGTACACCTGGTGTCTGTTGTCTCTGGGAGATTAATTTCAGCCTTTGAGTCTCCTGACCAGAACTGTAACCCAATTAGGTTTTCTTTGTACACGGTCGCTTTGTTTCAGCCCAGCCTTTCCTTCTAGAATAGGTGTCTTTCTTAGAGGCCATGGGGTGTTGTCATAGCTGACAGGAAAGGTGGCACCCTAGAAAGACTCACTCGGTATTTGAGCTCCCCACTCACTATCCCAGTCCTGCTAAAGAAATATGTGTAGCCAGAGTAGTTAAATGTTTATTGAGCTGAGCATGTGTGTGTGGAGGATGCTGGGAGATTTTATTGTTTTCACCTATCAATAATAGATCACAGGCACTCACTCAGTAGGCTAAATGGGGTGTAGGTGGTTTGGAGGAATATGAATGTTTCCATATTCCAGGACTTGGGTTTCTTGGCTCCTCTTTCATCCTCCTTCCTAAGATGGTGTGCTGTGTGCCTCAAATATCTTTTATCTCAGGCTTCATCTTTGTGTGGCTCTGCAGAGAGAGGGCATCTGCGAAGTATGAAAGATAGCAGGGCTGCGTTCAGAAATGGGGACTGCAGTGCATAAGTACAGGTTGCAAGGACCCTCAGCCTTATCAGCCTTAGAACATGACATTTCCCAGTCAGTTCCAAGACTGAAGCTACTTCCTTCCACTCGTACCTGGTTCTACCTGTTGCATCTGTGATGAGGGTGGGTTGCCTGGAAAGCCTAGTGTGGCCTTGCCATGTGGTAATTTCTCTAGCTAGTATTGGCTAAGTTCTCATGACACAAAGTGTCTGGGGCTTGCTAACCATAGCCCCAGCTGCTGTTAGAGCACTCAAGCCTCCTGGGGAGTCTCTCTTGGCTTCAGGTGTCACTGATTCTCTCCTGATCTTGTCTTTACAAACAGGAGAGATTTTTATCCTTTCTTTGTATAATTTTTTTTTCTTTTTTTCCCCCGGCTCCCACTCACTCTGGCCCTGCTCCCTCCAGCGTAATTCACCATAGCTGTCTTCAGACGCACCAGAAGAGGGCGTCAGATCTCATTATGGGTGGTTGTGAGCCACCATGTGGTTGCTGGGATCTGAACTCAGGACCTTCGGAAGAGCAGTCAGTGCTCTTACCCACTGAGCCATCTTGCCAGCCCTCTTTGTATAATTTATTTGTTCCTGAGCTAATGACCAAGGACCTGCTATATGCGTGTGTTGCTTAACATGTGCAAGAGCTGGTAGTGAGCCTTGACACTGAGCTTCCCCTCATGACCCTGCATGTCAGTGGGGAGGGCAGGAAGTGGCCCTAGTCTGCAGAAGGAGGGGCGATGGCGGTGACAGGACATGGCCACATGTGACAGTATGTAAAGGCTGAGCACATATGATCTTTGTGGACATGACCCTTTACAGTTTCATGTAACCACATGACTTTGGGCATGTTCTGATATTGAAAAACATTGATTGGCATCCAGTCTGTCAAGCCTTTTATATGACCTGCCCAGAGGACTGCAAGGAATGAGTCTTCATTATTCCCAAGGGGCCTAGGGTCTAGAGGGTGTGGTAGACATACAGAACCTACATTTGGATAGCTGCGAATGAAGGGCAGTGTCTGTGGGGAGTTCTGAGGATCCCAGGAGGTTTTGTGGGAGGTGAGAATTGCTGGTGTGCTACCTTGATGGTCACTGTCATCTCATGCATGCACTGACCTCAGGCCCATGGGGCAGATGAAGTGTGAATCATGGGTTGAGGAATTTCCACTGGGTCAGGATCAGGATCTGACCCCGTTGGTCTCATCGTCCTTCCAGTGGCATTCTCTACCCACAGGCCTGCCTCATGGGCAGATTGCACGGATTGGTTTTGGTTATGCAATCTTGTGACCACAGTACTCCAAAGTCACTGCCCACTCTCTCATTTTCCCATCACTCACTGTCCTTGCTGGCATAGCAGCTGGTCCTGGCCACGTAGTGTTCTCACAGTCACAGAGGGCATAGCGGTGACTGGAATGTGGACTTGCTGAGCCCCAGGACCATAAGAAATGAGTAAGGAGGACTTCTTGGCCATCAAGTGGTATAGTTTTCAACATGTTCATGTTTAGGAAGATTTAACTATTGCTCCAGTTCATATTTCAAAAGCTTAATGACATACCCTGTAAGCAGCTACAGTTAGAAGTGGATACACATCATGGGTAGGCATCAGACTTACCTCTCTTTTTCTTAGGGAAATCAAATACAGTAGATTACATAAGATCAGATTCTCAGTAGTATGGAGTGGGAGGTAGAAGTGTCAAGGCTTCCACAAAACATAGCTCACTGTTCCGTCCCTTGTAGAATTTTCTACTCCAGATGTGGGGTGCTGCCCCTGACTGCCTCTGCACCCCACAGCCTTTCCCCTGTAGAGCTGTGTACATAGATGTCGGGCCAGTGTCCTGGCAGTTAGGACATGGAGCTGACACAGTGGCTTGTTGTGGAGATCACTGCCTGCACTGTTCGTTCTTCTGTGCTCTTGGTTCAGTGGTTATACTTTGGGATCATTTGCTAAGTATATGTCTTGGGTTTGGAAGTTGGGCTTTGACTTGGGCAAGGTCCAACTGTTTGATTGTTAAATAATAGATATTAGGGGATGTCTTCAGGAGAATCGAAAGCATAGCCAGCCACTGTTGGGGATATGGTGTTGGAGTGTGTGGGGCACCGGGTGAGGGAATAAAGGGGTGGGAGGGACCTGCATCCCATCAGAGCTTGGAGACACTGGGCAGGTGGATGCAAGAGACTGCCATATGACCCCACAGAACCACCGTGGGAAGGCCTCCGGACCTTGGGTACCACAGACTGCTGGGTACTGCAGAAGAGTAGGCTCTGGGGTCCCCGAGCCACATGGAGGGATGCAAGTTCTCAGTCTTGGACATTCCAGATGCCAGTGGATGTCACGGAAGAGCTGAGAACAAAGTGAGGAGCCCGGGCCACTCGGTCAGCCCTGGGGCCGAAGGGAGAAGGGGCAGGGGGAGAAGGTGCTGGGTGGTTCCTGTGAAGGCAAGAGTTCTTGGTCCGGTCTGGCAGCTGGAAATTCTGGGAGGCTTTCCTGCAGGAGATTAGATGGGCTCCAGCATGATGAGTCTAGATGAAAGGAGGCAGTTCATGGTTTTAAAGCTTTATTGTGGAAAACAGAGAGAAAGAGAGAAGGTAGAAAAGTAGAGGCTGACAGAGAGAAAGAGAGAAGGTAGAAAAGTAGAGGCTGACCATGGCTATGTGGAGAGAGGGGAAAGGCAGGGGAAGAGAGAGAGAGAGAGAGAGAGAGAGAGAGAGAGAGAGAGAGAGAGAGAGAGAGAGAGAGAGAAGAGAGAGGATAGAGAGAGTGCAAGAGAAGAAAGAGAGAGGAGGGGGCCAAGCAGCTCCTTTTATAGTGGGCTGGGCTACCTTACTGTTGCTAGGTAACTGTGGGGGTAGAGTCCAGCCAGAATACCAGGAGCTTGGGGCATTGGTGACAGCGGATTATGTAGTTGAGGGCTCATGGTGTCAGGAGCCTAATATCTAGGGGCATAGCTCACTGTTCTGTCCCTTGTAGAATTTTCTACTCCAGATGTAAGCCTCACTCAACCAGAACACAAACTGCCTTTTATGGTACAACAGGAGTGGGCAGCAGAGACATGGCTTTGTCACAGGGAAATCACAGGGTGAAAAGAAGCAATGACAGCTTTGCAGTGGCATGTCTGTTGAGGGGAAGAGGCTGCGATGCAGGGACTTGATGAGACTCCAGCTATGCCTCCTCCCCACAGAGGTCCCATACCCTCCCCAAACAGCACTGCCAGGTATTCAAATACCAACTCTGGCACATAATTGGTGCCCTTCTACAAACCTAAAAGGATCCCGGTTGCAAGGTGGCAGTCAGAGCTGCTGTCTCCTGGGTTCTCTAAATGTTCAAGCACATAGCCCAAGAGTCATTTTCCATTTGCTGGGGCATGTCACTCCCAGCTGAAATGAAGTCTCATTAAGGTGACCTCCCTAAAAGCTAACTTAGTGCTGATGGAAATGTAGCCTATGGTTGTGCCCAGCACATGTTAGTTTCAGACTCAGATGCAACACAGTGGCATATGTTAGAATGGAGTCCTGTAGTCACTGGAGGTGTGTGGCAGGCCTAGCTTGCTCTGTCTTGTCGTCCATTATCTACTCTCACACACCTTGGCCTTCTTCCCTCCCTCCTTTCTGCTCTCACCCACCTTTAGTCCTTGGCACAGAGAGAGAATGTCTAACTCTTCAGGTACCCTGGACAGAGGCTAGCAGGCTTGGCGGCTTCTGGGTGTGGCTCCCTCTCCCACTGTGACTTTAGGCTTTCCTGGCAGACCTTCTGGCAGGGGAAAGGCTTAGGGAAAGCTTCTGGGCTCTTATTTCTCCTGGCAGTCTGAACAGCACATGAACACTGCACTCGCTGCCTGCCTGGGAGAGTTGTTTTACATGCGTGCATAGCTGTGTGGTGGGAAGAGATTTTCTTGTGTGATTACCTAGTTGCTCCTGTTAAAAAAATCACCCGTGTATTTTTTTTAAAGATTTATTATTATTAATTATATCTAAGTACACTGTAGTTATCTTTAGACACACCAGAAGAGGGCATCAGATCCCATTACAGCTGGTTGTGAACCACCATGTGGTTGCTGGGATTTGAACTCAGGACCTTTGGAAGAGCAGTCAGTGCTCTTAATCACTGAACCATCTCTCTAGCCCACCTGTGTACTTTTTAGTAACTACACCTGTCCTTGTCCAGGCTTTAACCAGTGTTTGTTTACTTGGTGATGCCCTCACTGTAAGGCAGAAGTACCTTTCAGTGTCATGTTTGGACAACTGCTGTAAACATATCAAGGTTCCCTGGTTTGATCCAGTGAGGAGAACAGAGGAGTCTCAAGCTGCAACGCATACCCGATGGTTTCAGTTGCTGGGATTTGGTTGTTAATAGAAACTTGTTTTGCTGGTGGAGGGAAGGGGAGGAGTTGTTCTGTTTGGTTGTGGTTGTCTTGGAGTATGTGGTATAACATCTACATAGCTTCTGTCCTCCATGTTTCAGGGGCTTTTCTCTGTGCTTTCTATCATTTCTTTTCCTGAGACTTGGGGCCTCCTTACAGTCAGCTCAGAAGTCACCCCTTGCCCAGGAGCGGTTGTTACTGATGGCCAAGAAGAGTGAGGGCCAGGGACAGATGCTGCACATAGTCCTGTGGCTGCAGGACAGCACCCATAGCGGAGTAGCATCATCAGAGTCCCTGCACCTGTGCCTGCAGCCTGGGAGCAGGGCTGTAGGAGCAGTCATTGTCCTCCCTGGTGGAGGCTTCCCTTGGGAGCTGGAATTTGGGACTAGGGTTGACTTCAGGAAGAGGAAGGTCTTTCAAATGATACTTACAGGTAGCCTAGTGGAGAAGATCCAGGCAGCATGGTAAGCTTTACAAACTCAGTGTCATCAAGGTTCCTATTTTCTGTGGAGCTGCTGAGGACTCTTAGTTGTGTCACTGAGCAGCCAGGCTGCAGTAGATCTTGATGTGCAGATGCAGGCTAACATCCCCTCACTTCAGCTGCACCGGTGGAAAAGGCCCAGTTCCATGACTGGCCTGACTCAATGTGGGCATGGTACTCTCAGGGTACATGTCTCCTATAGCCACAAGTCCATGGGAGGAGGAGCTCTTTCTGGCTTCTCCATAGCTGGCAGAATCAAGACTAGAGACTAAGGACTTGTTTCCACCCAGCTAAGAACAGTTAAGGATGGCATCCACAGCCTCTCAGCCTATGCTGAACTAGCCTAGCTACAGTGGGCCCAGCCACTGTCTGGGCACAGCCATTGTGTTTAGGTTTTTGGTCTATCTTTTCCATGACTTTTAGATTCAGGCACTGGGTGTGTAATCATGTGGGCCAGGGCCTACAGCCTCCAAGGAGGCTCACTTAGATGGCTGGTGTTCAGGTCCAGCTGTGCAGCAGCTGTTTCCCATTGACCCCAGTGCCCAGCACAGGCTGGGTTGTTACACATTTGCTAGATTGGTGGATAGATGAAATGTCCTAACAAGAGCCTGGGTCTCTATTGACATCATACCCTACATTACACTTCTCCTATCCTTGTATATCTGATGCACTACCTCCACCAGAGTTGGTCTTTTTTATCAAATTCTTCATCCCTCACCCCCTTATCTGTCCTCTCTGGTGTCCTCTCTTTCCACAGATTCTTCAGACTTTATTGAATGCCTGTAACAGGGCCTGCCCTAATTGGAATGGCTTTCTTGTCCTGAGTGTTTCCTGTCTAGTGTTAGCAAAGTGGTTTAGTTTTCATGGAGCCCAGCAAAAGGGGAGGCCCATAAATTAGCTGCTATCAGCAGGCTTTCCCATGATCATCTTTGCATACCGAAGGCACCAGACTCCGCACCTTAGCTAGGTAGGCATGAGAGGCCAGGCAGGAGTTGTGGTTTTTCTGTTTTGTTTTGTTTAAAAGATTTATTTGTTTGTATATGAGTGCACTGTAGCTATCTTCAGACACACATCAGAAGAGTACATTGGACCCCATTACAGATGGTTGTGAGCCACCATGTGGGTGCTGGGAATTAAACTCAAGTGCTGTGAACCACTGAGCGATCTCTCCAACCCCCCCAAGCAGGAGTTGTTTTTTGCTTGTTTGTCTGTTTGTTTGTTTGTTTGTTTTGAGACAGGGTTTCTTTGTGTAGCCCTGGCTGTCCTGGAACTCACTCTGTAGACCAGGCTGGCTTCGAACTCAGAAATCCGCCTGCCTCTGCCTCCCAAGTGCTGGGATTAAAGGCATGTGCCACCACTGCCCAGCTAAGCAAGAATTTTTGTGACTGTCAGAATATAAAAGTTCTGTTTTTTAGGCATGTACTGGATCCTGGGGACACAAGAGTGAACGTCTAAAATGCGGGACTCGCGGTGTTGTCCTCTTTAACATCATGCTAGGTCTTCTCATGTGGTTAGAAACATCTAGAATAGTGCCTGCAGAGCCTTCTGCATGCATGGAGAGGACCTAGTTAACAGAGTTGTTGTAGGCATGTTCTTCCAAGGCATTCACAACTAGTGTAGTTGCTGTTTGAGTTAGTCTGCACCCACGGGCTTGTCTGTGTAGACGTACCATGGTATAATAGTCTTACGCTTAAGATAAAAGTAGTTTTCTGGAGCTTAGTTGATGATGAGAATGTTAGGAATGGGTGTGTTGAAGGCCTGAGTTTCACCCTGAGAATCCATCTAAAAATGCTGGTGTGTGATGTGTATTGTGCTGGGGAGGTGGGGACAGGTCCATGGGGCTTGCTGGGCAACTGGCCTCGACTACTTGATGAGTTCTGTGTCTGTGAGAGACTCTGTGTGGGAGGGAGGATGGAACATCAGCTGGCTTATTGGTTATCCTCTGTCCTCCATATGCAGATGTACACATGTACATGAGTGTGTAAACACACAGACACACTTTCCTCTCCAGTCAAGAATTAAGAACCAGGGCTGCCCTGGCCTCAAGCCAGATAAAATTCACATTAGGATTCAAGTAACTGCTTGTCTCTTTCCTTGCTATGCAGGCTAAATGGAGCTGGACCCTAAAGCTTCTGGAACAGGTGCCATCATGGCGCAGCTTCTCACCTGCTGGTGCCATTGCTGCTCAGCCTAAAGTTTCAGGAGGCAGTGTGTAGGGACTGTCTGTCTGTCTGTGGCAGCCTGCAGGAGGCAGTGTGTAGGGACTGTCTGTCTGTCTGTGGCAGCCTGCAGGAGGCAGTGTGTAGGGACTGTCTTGTGGCAGCCTGTGGCTGCTCAGATGTCACCTCCTAGGGGTTGTGTTTATGTAATGAGTGCTTCCTGGAGGTGTATGGCACAGGGGTAATGATTATTTTATTTCTGGGTTTGAAGAAATAGACACGTGGTGGTGGTGAATAGATGCCTTCTGGCTTGGGAGAGCCTCCCCATGGTCTGCCTTTGGACCTGGACTGGTTCCAGTCTCAGGAAGCCTTCATATCGTGTTAATCTCTGAGCCACTGCATTAGGCCAGGAAGGCTGGGAGCTTTTCAGTTTTGTTGTTTGAAGCTGGGCTTCAAAAGTCTTGGTTTCTTAATGAGGCAGAGGATGTGGAGCTGTTGCTCTGAGCTTCGCATCTGCCTCACCCTCTCCTAGTCATAGAAAAGCATTTCAAGCCTAACCTGAAGAGGTTATCTCCTTGTGCTGGCAGCCTCCTCCCAAGACTGTGAGTCCCAAGCTCTGTGCCAGGCTTCGCAGCAGTGGCGACTGTCAGACTGCTGTACTGTCTAGAGCTAGGAGAGGCAGCCTGACTTGGCAGCCTTGAGGAAACTGTTCTCTAGGGGCAGAGAGACAAGGCTGTGAAAAATGTGTCCTATGCTGATTGGTGTCCCCAAGCACAATGTGACACTTCAAGTCCAGGAGTGGTGAAGTAGGATAGGTATAAGGAATCTCAGCTCTAAGGATCTGAGTGCTGCTGGCTCAGCTGACAGGGGACAGGTGCAGAGCAGGGGGCCAGGAAAGTGTGGAGAGAAGCAGGCGTTAAACACCTCAGAAGAAGCCAAAGGGAGAACAGGCATGTGGCTTAGCAAAAGGAAGTCGTCTGCTGGAGTGTCTCAGTGACTGAGCTGTGTCACCAAGCCCACCTCTTCTGTCCTCACTTTTGCACTGATGTATTTATGAAGAAAGGACAGGGGAAGTGTGAGTAAGGCCCATGCCGTCCGCACAGCTTCCCCGTGCCGTCCGCACAGCCCTCCGTGCTGTCAGACTCTTATTTCCCTACCCACAATCCCAAGTTATCATTCTGTTCCATCTGGGCTGCTCTAGCTCCAATTGGGCAGCCCTCAGGGCTACACTCTCTTGACCTTACCCCATGGCAGCAGCTTCTTCTCCCTCCTCTTCTGCATGTTCTTCCTCCCTGTGGTCCCAAGCCCGAGAAACCTAAACCCCACCCATGTCTCTTCTGCCAAGCTATTAGCTATTGACATCTTATTTACCAATCACAATTAACTTGTGGGCAGGGTCACAGGGTCTATGTGCAGACTCCAGGTCTTTGGGGCCTGCACTTAATGTTACCATCTACAGTAAAAGATAAAACCCTCAACAGAGCTCCCAAATAAAGGAGAGGGACTATGATAACGGTGGTAGTGGTGATGATGATGATAATGGTGATGGTGGTGGTGATGATGGTGGTGATGATGATGATAATGGTGATGGTGGTGGTGATGATGGTGGTGGTGATGATGGTGGTGGTGATGATGGTGGTGATGGTGATGATGGTGATGGTGATGATGATGGTGGTGATGATGGTGGTGGTGATGGTGATGATGGTGATAATGGTGATGGTGATGATGGTGGTGGTGATGATGGTGGTGGTGATGATGGTGGTGGTGATGGTGATGATGGTGATGGTGACAGTGTCAGTAGCTGCGGCTGTAGTGTTTTCTAAATGTTTCCCATGTGCCAAAATGTCACCACCGTTCTTTCTTTACTTGAACTCCGAGAACACTGACAAGAAAGTCCTTTCTGTCTTTGTTTTTATTTCTTATGTGTGCACTCCCACCTCTTTCCCTTGCTTTCTACCACGTGCGTGTGCTTTATCTTCTTTACAGTGCTGGTCCTCTCTGACACATTTAATTTGCTTATGAGATTGAATACTGTTAATTGACTCTGGACGGTCTATAAGCACTGCTTTTCCCCCTAGGGCCTTGATCAGTTCATATCACTGAATATTTATTAAATGAATAGATAAGCAGACATGCCCAGGTAAAACTTGGGTTGCGTATGTCCAGATTACAGGTCAGATGCATGATGGGAAAGATTCTATTGTGAAAGGATGGCAGTGTATTTCTCAGCAGCCAGGAGCCAAGGCATATCTGATCCCATGTTGCAATAGAGCCTCCCTTTACTCTTTTCCTTCAGACAGCAAAGGTGGAGTGCAGGGCTGTTCTGCCGGCACTGGGCTGGGCGACCTCCCAGGTCCAGTCTGCCTACTCTGTTTGGCACAAGACTTTGGTTTTGTTGAGCTGTTTCTCTTACTCTCTTCAAGTGTATATTTTACAAAGAAGTTGAAAGTGATAATTTAACAACAAAAAGGTTTTATCTCTTGAATGTTGTTTTATCACAGAGATGACGGTATTCTGATGTGGGAACCAGGCCTCCCAGGCATTGAGAGCCTTACCAAGCAGCCTTCTGGGATTCAAGGCCCAGAGACTTTGGGATCTGCACATTATGACCAATGGCATCTATATATCTTAGTTGGCACTGTGAGGCAGGAGTTGTTTAAGAATCCAGAGGCTAAATTAGAGTTGAATGTCCTTGTAGATCACAGCAAGGAGTTGGGAATGGTTTAACTTACTCATGAAACAGACTTTGCTTGGGGTGAGGGGGGAAGTCCTACCTTTGGGCCATGTTTCAATGTCTTCTCTCTCTTTTCTGTCTGAAACTCTGCAGCAAGGAGAAAGGTATACTAAGTTCTTGTTACTAAAGAGTTATATTTAGTGAAGGGAAAACTATCAAACTACATACTAAGGCAGGACAGCAATTGTGACAAGCATGTGCACAGAAAAATAGATGTATAAGTTGTCCATTCATCCAGTGGGGCACCGGGTAACACCAGATTGAAGATCAGTATTTAGGGGCAGTAATATGGCTGAGTCTCCTAAACAGTGCTGAAAGTCAGAGATGCGACCAAAGAAGACCAAATTCTACCCAGGTGCTCTCATCCACCTCAACCCAGCAGCTCACACTGTGGGGTCATGACTTGTATGCAGGGGTCATAGAGCTTAGTCTGGGAACCATGAGAAACTTGGCAACAAGTGAATAGCACAATGGCCAAAAATTAATTCAGAGCCCAGCATGTAATGAGTCCATTGTGTCTCTGGCAGCATTGCCTGTTGCATACACAGCTTCACATGCCTCAGCTTTGAGCATACAATGTGCACCATGTCATACAGCACAACTTGATGCTGAGACTAGAGCCGGTTGTATATTATGAAGAACAGTGCTTTCAAGGTACACAGAAGGCGTTTGGCATTCATAGATGCAAAAGGCTTCATTCAGAAAGACTTAATAACTTTGAATTGTATTGTGCTAGATTGTTTAATTTCAAAGATTGCTGTTTGGGCTGCTGATGTGAGTTTCATGAAGAACCCTTCTGAAATCTAGGTTGAAATTAGGATTTTGTAATAATTTCTGAAATGGCTCTTGCCCTGCTTCTGCCATTCTGTATGGTATATTTATGCCTGATCTTGTCAGTGTTGATAGTCATAATAGCTAAATATTGGTCAACTCTGAAGAATGTTGAAGATGTTCTAGGTCCTGCTCTATTGAACATTCAGACAGGTTCCCATGCCTTAGGTGAATGTGGACAGCAGTCTGTCTCATTAGCAGGGCAAGTTTCATTTTATCTTTCACAAATGAGGAGATTTTATGTATCCTAAAGAATAAATGTTTTAAAATAGGATTTTAAATATTTCTTGCAAATGTTTACTCTGCAAGCCTATGTTATGTACCTGCATGTTTTGGGTCATATAGGAAATTCTCCAACTGATAAGTTCTGCAAGTGGAGAGCTTGGGAAGCCCACCTCTATTCACTGCTGAGGCTCTGCTGTGCTCTCTCAGCGGGTAGCATGGTGGAGGTGATGAGGCTCAGGGAAGGCACCGAGACCTCAGGACCAACCCTGGGCACTGGCTAGAGACCACTACAATGTTTTAATTGTTTCTCACTTTAATACTCCAGTAATCAGTTGCTGTGGACCAGCTTCTGATTGTCACGACAAGCAACCCTCAGATCCTCCCAGCTTACAGTGCTTCTGATGTCATGGACAAGCAACCCTCAGATTCTCCAAGGGCCACCCTATGTGTGTCACAAGGTTTCTCTGCCAGTATTTTAGAGCTAAGGGGAGGTCCTCAGCTAGTGCCTCCTGTTGTCATGGTGAAGGGAGAAAAGAAGTTGGCAAGTCATGCTTAGGCATTGGAAGCCCCTGCTCAGAAGTAACAAAGTAGCATCCCTCCACAGAACTCATTAGACTAGTGATAACAAGCCAGCAGACCTGATCTTCCCATGGGTAGAGCTCTCCAGGAGGGAATCTAATATAATACAGTCTACTTCAGCAAGCGATGCTCATTGTAGGAATATCACAGAAGATGGGTAGATATTATGTAGCCATTAAATAGAGTTGTAGATCTCACAGACTAGCTTGCAAAGTTATTTATTATACATGCCAAAATGGAAAAAAAATCAGTTGGAAAATTTATAGTCTACTCCAAGTTTTTCAAAAATAAAAAAAAATGCATATAGTAGCATAGGAAATTGAATGGAAAAATGGAGCTGTGTGCATAGCTCAGATGAAAGGAGAATCCATTTGGCTCCTCAGGGTGACCAACTGTCAGCACATAGAACTTCAGACCGCCTAAATCATCCAGAGTAATTTCTCATTTTAATAACAGCCTGGATTTGAATGTTAAAACCGCCTCTTTTTAAATGTTAGAAGCTAAACAGACTTTTAAAAAAGCAGTATGATATTTAAGTTTACAACAGATAGGAACCAAAATATTTCACCAATCAGAAGATATATTTTGGTTCCTATCTGTTGTATTTTTTGTTTAATAAAAAAAGTAACTAGTTTGAGGATACTCAACTTTATTTTCTTACTCTATCCTCAAACTAGTTACTTTTTTTAATCAAAAAATAATAAAGGAAGCAAGATACTAAGCAGCTCAGAATGGTAGCTCATATCTGTATTTCCAGGACTGAGGCTGACACTGAGGATTGCCATGAGTTCTAGGCCAATCTGAACTACATAGTAAGTTTCAGAACTACATGGGCTAAAAAGTGAGACTTTGTTCCAAAATCAGTTAACTAATTCAATCAATTTAATTATTTAATGAAAGGTGAGAATACCTTTGCTACAAAATTCACTGTATGAACCTCTGCTCAGTTGATCATGGTGGCTAATTAAGCAGGAAGTGTGATCTTGGGAAAGCTTTGGTCATACTTGTGCTCCATAATGAAGGGAATGCAAGGATCAATCTATGCCCACAGTCATGAAAGGCAGAACCAACCACAGTGAAGAAAATGGAGGAGGTCCCTAAGGGCTTGCTGACACACAGCCACATGTGTCCTCCTGAAAGTGGCCTCATGGCTGGGAAGGCCCTGGAAGAAGTCCGTTGAGTCCCATAGCAGTGGCTTAGGAAAATTAGCCCTGTGACAGTCTGTTAGCCCTGGTTGAGCATTGTGCCACAGTGTCCCTGCCCTGCTCCCTGCCGGGTGAAGACACAGGCGTGCTTGTGGGAGGGGCTGTGAATGGCAGTGGAGGAGGGGTTTGGGTTTAATATGCATTGTTGAAAATTCAGGCTTCTTTCCCTTTCTTACACAAGTCTAACCCCCTCCCCTCCTTGGCACCATCATGCAAATGCAGCCTTGCCACTACACCAAACACATAATCAAAACAAAGTTTTGAGCTGCAAATAAGTTTAATAGAAAATGAAATTAGTCACTTCAAAAAAAAATCAATAGAGACAATTTGGACATTTGAAAGTCTTGGATTAGTCTTAATCAGCCCCCAGCAGTGCCCATTCCCAGCATGGAAGTCAGGTAGGGTGCAGCCCTTGCTGGCAGCAGACAATTTCTCAAAAAGAAAGTCAAAAGTTAAAACTGTCAAAATTAGTGTGTGGTTGTCATACAGAAATTGGGAAGTTAGAGGAACAGGAAGAACTCAGTTCCTTACAAAGACAGTGCTGCAGTGAGCGCCTGCAAGTCTCTTCTACATTCTCCTCCTGAGAAAATGTGCATCCTTCTTAACATAGAAGTTGCCTCACCACGCTGCACGTCATGTCCAGGCCACCACTCCCAGTGTGTGTAGACACCGGGGTGATGGAGCACAGTTCCTTCCTGTGCATTTTAGTCTGCATCCTTACTGTCATGAACATTTCTGGGAGCCATAATGACTTTCAAGCCTATTCTGGTTTTTTTCCCTCCTTTCTTCCCTATAGATAGACTGGTGGCTTGGGGACTGGGCCAAGCCACAGTTTTAGAAAGTCAGAGTTATGGAGAATAAAGACACAATCCTCCCCCAGCCCTGTCACAGTGGGCAGTTTATTTGTTGATGCTTAAAATGACTGCACACGTTTATTCCCGTGTGTACAGTGTGCACTATGGCATGCATGTGGAGGGCAGAGGAGCAGGAGTCAGCTCCTCCCTCCCACTGCGTGGGTCCTCAGTTTTGGCAGCAAACACCTTTACATATTAAGTGTGCCTGTTTTCTTCATGCACATTATTGGAGCAATGCCACTGATTCTGCAGGGTCATTATAACTGTCTAATATAGGGGTACTGACCTATCCCAGCACTCAGGAGATTGAGGCAGGAAGTCTCTAAGTTCAAGGCCAGTGGGGGCTGCACCACAGTTTCAAGCTAGCCAGCTACACCGTGAGATCTGTCTCAAGAAACCAAAGTAATAATGGTTGTAATAACAGTGACTCTGCGGTCCTGGGCTCTGGAAGGCACATCAGGTGGCATGAACTTTGCTGTCAGGAACTTAGGGACTGAACAGCCATGGATCTGGAATCAAACACACCTGATTTGGAATCAATCACTTCTGAGTTCACGTCTCAAATTTGTCCCAAAACAAATTTGCTCTATGATAAGTTAACATTTCTGAGCCATAGTTTGTTTCTGCAGAATGGGAATCAGCCACAAAATTTATGGAGACTTGAAGAAATGAGCAAAATGATGTGATCTGGAATTCACTTATCTATATTGTTGTTTGTGTTCTGTACTTATTGCAGCTAGCCATACTGCTATCGATCACATTGTATGTGTGTGCAAGCACATTTTTATATGTGAATATGTATGGGTCTTTCTCTCCCACTCTCCACTTTGTATTTAGAAATGGGGTCTCTTCCTGAATCCAGAGCCCATTTGTTTGGCTAGATTGCTTGGTTAGTGAGCCCTGCGGATCCACAGGTCTTTCTTTGCTCAGTGCTAGATGGACATGCACCACCACACCCACTTTTACATGAGTGCTGCAGAACACAACTCAGGTCCTCATGCTGTGCAGTGGGCACTTTACTGATGGAACCATCTCTCCAGCCACATACTGGTTATTTTTATCAGACCCACAGAGGAGCTGTGCAGGAGCTAATGTGGATGAATTGAGGGGTGCCTCACTCTTGGGGAGCACACCCTGGGAAGTGCTCCGTGCACTGCCTATAATGCCGAGTTGGGACCAGTCAGCAGAGAAGCACAGCAGAGGACACAGTGTGGTCCTGTCCAGAGAAGAGGGCAGGCTGGGACCAAAGGGAGGAGTTGGAATGAGCAGAACCAAGTTATGGTATCAAGGCTGTGAGGCTGACAATAGCACCCAGCTCCGCAAGCCCTGGGGCCTATGAGGAGGAGGATGGGAGGTTATTAGATTGTTGTTTCCTTGGAGGCTGAAACTTTTATTGTTTAATGTTGAAGATATTGATCTACAAGGTGGGAATGGTGATCCCAGCTCTGTGGTATAATGAAAAAAAAAATGTGACTTTGATGGAACCCATAAAAAGTGAAATAGACATTCTTTCTTCAAAAAAGAAGCTTGATCTTTTATAAAAACTTCCAGAAAGTGGGTCTGTCCATGTTACATAAAGAGTAAGTTTTCTCTTCCGAACTGAGCCAAGTCAAGAAGTGGTCAACCCAGACCTCTGCTTTCTCAGGGTCAGGAGCTGCTGTCCTCAGTCTCTTGCTGTTGCCCAAACCCTTGAACAACAAGGCCAGACAAGGCTCATGGCACAGGGATAGCTCATAGGCTTCTTTCTGGAAGTTCCTTCATCCATTCATCACATTTTCCAGCCAACCACTGAGCCTGTTAACATGGATATGGAAGGCCTTTGAGCCTGGTTTATACCAATGAGGCTAGCCAGGTAAGATACCTGTTCCTCAGGAACATGTATATGCCAGTGACTGTCCAGCATAGCAAAGCTAGTCATCACTGACTGATGGAAAGAAAGTGGCATAGGATAGGGTATGAGGGGTGGAGCATTGTGGGAAAGTTTGTTTTAGGTGAAATGATCAGAGAAGGCCTCTTTTCACTGGTTAGAGAACAAGTCAGAACTAAATGGGTGAGACTTCCCCATTGCAGAGACCTACTGCAATGGGGAGTGTCTGCAGGCAGTGTTACAGTAGTTTGCATCCATATCTTCTAAGCACCTGAGGAGCTGATGATGTTTGGGGGTAGTTGCAATCATCGTGAACACCCACAGTGAGTAGTGGGAGCACATGCTGGGCCTGTAATAGTGCAGAGTCTCAGCCTTTAGCTCAGCTCAGGTGAAGGTTGCTTAGGTAGCTGGAAGGGTGAACAGGGAGGAAGGGTGGCCCCCTTTAGAGGGGCTGTCACTAGGTGGTAACTCCAGCGGCGTGGTATTGTCAGCTATTAGCTTCTGATAGGCCAGCCGTCAGCCCTGCTCTTACTGTAAAGTCCATGTCTAAGACCAGCTTAGTCTAATTCCTCACTTGACAACAACAGGATCCTGGCTAGTTCATTGGGGGTTGCATGGAGTAGGGTTTAGGGTGGCCTGAGGGGTGAAGGGAAGGCTGTCAGCTCACACAGCTGAGAATACCATGGAGACTCAGAGAAGGGCAGGGGCTGTGGGGTCTAGCCTGGGACGTTGTTGGGAAGCAGGGATGCCAGTCACCATTCCTGGGCTTTTTTCCTCATGTTTCTTATGGGTTCTGCATTTTCCCTGAGGAGGAAGGCCCTGGGCTAAACAGGAGTACTTCCCAGAACTCTGTGCTTCTTGGCAAAGATCAGTGAAGGACTCCTTTTGTATTGACTGGGCTATCCTGTTGTGAGACCCCCGTACTTCACTATAGAAGAGAAAGTAGGTAGAGGTGGAATGGGTAAGATGTTCCGAAGTACAAGGACACTGTGTGAGTCAGCCTTCCATCAGTACAGCAAAGAACTGATTGAGACAGTCCGTTCATGAAGGAACAGTTATTTGGGCTCATGATGTTGGAGGTTTCACTACATGGTCAGTTGGAATGAAAGAGGAAGAAGGAGGTAGGCCCCCATCTCCCTTTTGAGGGCATGGCTGAATGACCTTAAGTGTCCGTGTCTGCCCCACATCTTCAGAGCTCCACCAGCTCACAGTAGGGACCAAGCCATTACTATGTGGGATTCTAGGGGCATTCTAGATCTGTGCTACAACACATGAACTCCACTGTGTTCTTCTGGGAAGTTGTTTCTTCCAGCTTCTACTGGACTGACAGAGTTCTGTTCCCAGGATGAGCAACTTGTTTGACCATTAGAAGATGCAGATCTGCTCTCTGGATGATCAGTTTCTTCTATCCTCCCCACTTTTGTTAGCTGCAGCTCTGAGAACTTTTTGAAATTAAAAAGAGAAAGAAAATGGAGGGTCTGGAGGGGGATGGTGTAAGGGCTGAGAAGACTGGCTCCTGTTGTGAAGAACCCAGGGTCAGTTCTTGTCACTCCTTGGCCCCCCAATCATCTCCTGGTTGTCTCCTTCTTCTGACTTTCACAGGTACCAGACATGCATGTTGCACACGCGTGCACACATACACACACACACACACACACACACACACACACACACACACACACACACAGGCAAAACACTCAGACATATAACATAAAGTAAACAAATGTCTCTTTAAAAGTAAAAGGAGAAAGAAATGTCTGGAGGGGGCACTGGGGTCTGCATAGATAACTCTCCTGCCTCAGGTTTAATTGGAGTTAGACATCCTACAGAAAGAATTCAGATAGAAGGAATGGGCAGAGAAAATGCCCTTTGACTTCCTTGTCTTTTCTGCAAACCGTTCTAAACCCCAGAGCTGATAAGGAGGTGCTCGGCACCCCACGCCTGCTTCAGCTCTTTTTAAACTCTCTCCTCACCTATTTCGCCCTGAGTTTGTGTGTCAGGGCCTCTGCTTCCTGCGTGCCTTGCCTGCTCTGCCCTCTGCTTCCTGCGTGTCTTGCTTGCTCTGCCCTCTGCCTCTTTCCTGGGATCTTGGCTTATGTCCTTACAGCTACTTCCCACACTGATTCCCTTACCCTGTGCCACTCTGTGAAGGCTGAATGGAAAGTCCTCCTGATGGTGCTATCTCATGTTCTTTGACATGCCAGAG
Source organism: Mastomys coucha (assembly GCF_008632895.1). Taxonomy (NCBI): domain Eukaryota; kingdom Metazoa; phylum Chordata; class Mammalia; order Rodentia; family Muridae; genus Mastomys; species Mastomys coucha. Next base: position 8,269,699 of record NW_022196894.1, read on the forward strand.
AACAAGAGTTTGAGCCCTGGATTCAAGTGCTTTGACTTTCAGCCCATCCTACCAACTTCTGGATGGTCTTGGGCAACCTTTTTGACCTCTCTGAGCCTCAATTTCCTTTCCTTTCAAGTAGAGGCAATAATGGAAATAAGTTCATAAGCTAATGGAGATTGCTGACCAGATCCCTGCATCACAGTAGACATTAGGCAGCTGCTTTCATTTCTCTGTTTGACTAAAGTAGGAAATAGAGACACTTGAGCTTTGGGGACAGCTACTTAAACCCTGAGAACTTTAGAGCAGGGTGTCTGGCGACCTGGAATTAGGTGTGGTTCAGGCCTAGGAGAAGGAAAAGATTCATCCTTTCTCTTAATCCTGCTTCTGGGCCAGTGAAGTATGACAGGGCCAAGAGATGACCCCACTCTAATGGAACCTTCTGGTGATGCCCACAGTGCCAGCTCCTTTTATAACAGCCCCTGGGTGCCTGGCAGTGATGATGCACACCTTTGATCCCAGCACTTGAGAGGCAGAGACAGGTAGATCTCTGTGAGTTTAAAGCTAGCCTGGTCTACAGAGTGAGTTCCAGAATAGCCTGAGCTACACAGAGAAATCCTGTCTCAAAAAACAAAACACAAAACAAAACAAAGCAAAACAAAATAAAAACCCACTACCGCCAACAACAAAGAAAACCAGAAACCAAACAGCCAATGGGGGTAGTTGGGCTTTCTCTGCCACCTGCATCTGGCACCTGGCTGACCAGCAGGATTACAGACAGGCCAGACTCCCAGGTGCGGTGCTGCGGGGCCTTCATACTTGTTTATGGTGAAGAGAAGTAGATGTCTCTCCCACATTTGGAAGTCAGTGTGGGGGTAGTACCTGGAAGGACCCAGCTGGTACTCTTCAGGGTTGAGAACCAAAGCTCTTGGCAGGAGCACACTTCAACCAGGCATGTGTTGTTCTTAGCATCTTAAACTGTTGGCTTTGCAGTTTAAAAATGACCGCACTTGCTACAAGGGTAGCAGTGGGGTAGTCAAACATTTCAATTGAACAGCACTCTTGACCCCAGGCCTTCTTGCTGTGCCCTGGGGAGCCTCCTTGTGCAGAGGTTATGTGCAAGGTCCCAGGAACATGACAGAGGGATCTGGTCACTGCCTTGGCCACCACGTCCTTACCAGCACTGTCGATCTCCTCTGGAGCTTAGAACCCAGCATAGTCATGAATATTTCTCCCTTGACTGACAGGTACTTCTCCATTTGGGAGGAGCAGGATCTGGGCAGTCTGTCTTGGTTGCCTTAGGTTTTAAATCCCTGTAACAATGATAGTGTGTCTTTGTGCTTCTGCAGTCATCATGCACTATCTACAGCTCCCTGAACAGAGCATGCCACCTGCAATGAAGACACTAAGTGCCAATCTCTCTGCCCTCCAGGCCTATGCAAGTTGGGCTGACAGGCTGAACCCAGGTATTACACCTGGTTGGTCATTGGGGTTGGAGTTAGCATCAACCTTGCTCATGGGGTGGCAGCTGCAGTCAGTTGGGAGCTGGGATGAGGTGAAGCAGATGTGACTGATCTTCCAGAGTAGCTGAACTGTCTCCTTGGCACTGGCCAAGAGTGCTGCCATGGTGTGCTAGGAGCCACGCTGGCACAGGCTTTCACGGAGAGCTCACAGACAGGCATTGCTATTCTAGGAAAGAGAAAGAAACAAACAGAGGAACACAGCGCTGTTTTTAGTACAAGGAGTCAGCAGCAGCTTGGCGAGAGGGTGGCGCGTGACATTTCCGTGAGCAAGGTGTGCTGCTGCCTGGTGGGGTGGCGCGTGAGCAAGGTGTTGCTGCCTGGTGGGGTGGCGCGTGAGCAAGGTGTGTGCTGCTTGGTGGGG
>NW_022196894.1:8271631-8273276 GCF_008632895.1 Mastomys coucha
TGTGTGCTGCCTGGTGGGGTGGCGCGTGAGCACGGTGTGTGCTGCCTGGTGGGGTGGCGCGTGAGCACCTGGCTACTTCCCTTGCCAGATGCCTTTTCAGGAAGTTGTCATTGTTGCTCAGACAAGCCTTCACCCTCCTGACTGCTCACACAACATACCAGGCTCAGGACTCAGGTGGCCGAGTAGTTTCTCTGAGCCCTTCTTTTCCTTGGAAGGGCTGTAGACCTCAGCCAACAATTTGCTACTTTGTGAGTTCTTTTGTCTTCCACCCTTCTTCACTTTTTTCCCCCACCCTTTCAACCCCTGATACTAGATAGAGAGGCAGGGTGACATTACCATTAGACTAATTCCTCTTACTAGGAACTCTGAGTTCCTTGAGACAAGTTTGATATTTGCTGTCAAATTTTCTTCTTCTTTCTTCTTCTCTGTGCATGACTACTAACAAACCACAACTCACCTCCCACCCTGCTTCTCCAGTGCCCTAGCATTTATTTACATACCCTCTGAAAAGTCACAGTTGCAAAAACTATCTGCTGCTGGCAAAATCACACCCTGGTAGAACACTAGGCAAATCCTAGTCAGCTGCTGTGGACAGTCTGAAACAGGCCTGTACCCCACACCAGAGCCAAAGTAAAACAAAAACACTTTCTTATTTCTGTGTTGTTTGTTTATTTATTTATTTATTTATTTATTTATTTATTTATTTATTTATTTAAAGAAACCAAAAATCTCACTATAGCAGACAGCCAACCCCTGACCTGCAGGCATGCAATCATCCTGATACACTGTCTCCTGACTTGAGCTAAGGTTCTTGATTCTCTATATCTTGCTTTCTCTGTCTTTGAATATGAGGGGTAGAACAGGATTTATCAGTGTCCCACTCGGGTCTGACAACTGAGTATATTAGAGGAAGCTGTTAGTCTTGAGGACGTGTCATGAGTCTAGGCTAAAATCCAAGTAGGCAGACAAATAGTTCAGCAAAACTGTGTATGCTAGATGTGGTGGTACCTTTAATCCCAGCACTTGAGAGGCAGAAGCAGGTGGATCACTGTGAGTTCAAAACCAGCCTGGTCTATACAGAAAGTTTCAGGCCAGGCATTCAAAATAAGTCACAGTGTCAATGAAACAAAACAAAATCCCAAACAGACAAACAAATAAGACTATGTGTCTATTGAAATCCTATATTGCTTCAACATAACCACAACAAGTATTTCTTCCTTTCTTGTACTTTTTTCCTGCTCTCCTGCTTTGTATGTCTGCCTCCACTCTGTCATATATTTAGTCTTTTACCTCATCAGAGCAGCCACAGGGTGCCACATCCATGCTCAGTGCCAGGATGGAGCAGATGGTCTGTCTGATGGGGAGAGAATCTGCACTCAGGCCATCAAGAGGCAGGCTACACATTGTCAGTGTATGGAGAGGACCCTTGGGACCATGAGCTGCACAGTAGCTTATGCCTGGTGTCTATAAGGAAGTCAGTCTCTAGCCACTCATCTCTGAAATACTAGGCAAAGAGAGCAAGGGGCAAGGGAGGCTGGCAGTCAGTATGCAGGTTCTGCACTGGCGGTCAGTATGCACTGGCGGTCAGTATGCCTGGCGGTCAGTATGCACTGGCGGTCAGTATGCCTGGCGGTCAGTATGCCTG
>NW_022196894.1:8273539-8274428 GCF_008632895.1 Mastomys coucha
AGTATGCACTGGCAGTCAGTATGCAGGTACTGCACTGGCGGTCAGTATGCACTGGCGGTCAGTATGCAGGTACTGCACTGGCGGTCAGCTGGTCTGCTCCTTTCACCCATGTGACTCTGGCGCCTCCCAGAAACAGCACTTCAGCTGCCACCATGGTAGCACTCTTGGCCAGTGCCAAGGAGACAGTTCAGCTGCTCTGGAAGATCAGTCAATCTGCTTTCAGTGCCTAATGCTTCCACTGTATAGATAAGGATTAGAAGCTGGAGGGGTGAAGTGCTTTGTGAGCATGTGTGGGGAGTGCTAGCCATTTAGACAGGCAGACTCCTTACTCTTCCATCACACACCCTGTCAGCTGGAACCCTGAGCGTGCAGCTGGAATGGTGGCTTCTCTTTGAGATTCTCTTTCTTGGTTCTAATGCACAGTCATTGACTGACTGATTGCCATGAGGATGGAACCCAGGACCTGTACACACTAGGCAAGTGTGTACTCTGCCCTCAGCGGCACCCCAGTCCTTTCTCCTTCTGTCCACTGAGACAAGGAAATGGCTTTCAGCATCTGCACCTCACATCTTGAACACACAGCACAGTCAGTAATTATGGCATATAACTTCTCAACCTCCTTTAATGGAATGGGTAATTCAGGATTGATCCAGTCCTTTAAGAGGCACCATTATGTGCTCACTGAGCAGAGAAGAGAGTCAAAAGAGAACATTTTTCTTGGGGCTCAGCAGTTACGAGCACTAACTGCTCTTCCGAAGGTCCTGAGTTCAAATCCTACCATGTGGTGGCTCACAGTCATCCATAATGAGATCTGATGCCCTCTTCTTGGGTGTTTAAAGACAGCTACAGTGCACAGTATATTATTACATATAATAAATAAATCTTTAAA
>NW_022196894.1:8274839-8281976 GCF_008632895.1 Mastomys coucha
AAGAAGAAGAAGAAGAAGAAGAAGAAGAAGAAGAAGAAGAAGAAGAAGAAAGAAGAAAGAAGAAGAAAACTAAAGACCATTTTTCACAGCAGTGCTAACATGGCTGTTCTGGTTACAGTAGTCAGTGGTGGATGGGACTCCTTGCAGGCTTCTGTGAGGTAGGATTGCCACACGTGGTAGTTTTGCTCCATAGGGCAGAGTCAGCCACATGTGGTGATTGCAGGTGTCCTGCCTCTCACTGAGGAGCAGTCGGCACCTTTGTCCCCCTCATGGTGGGCTTGCCGTCCTTGCCCAAGTGCTGTGTGTGTCTGTGCAGGTGTGCACTTACACATCGAGCACAGTATGTTCTCTGACTCCCTAAGTCCTGGGACAAACCAGTCAGTACATACTAATGTGAGCCATCAGGCCAGCAGGATAGGTGGTGGTTCCTGTGTTCACTATCCTGTTCTTTACCCCTACCTTTGTGATATTCTTAGAACTTCAAGTTTTATTCTACGTGGATTTTCTTTCCCTCCCTATCCGCAACTCAAGCCAGCTTTTAAGCCCCAACAGATGAAGTATCTCCTCTCCCCTGTCTCCATGGCTGGCTTGTTTGTTCCTGTGTCATAGGGGATTTGGCTTAGAGATGTGTAAGGTCAAGTGTGGTTTTGGGTCATTTACTGCCTCCCCTCCTGCTGGCAGTTGACCTCAGACAAATAACATAAGAATCAATAAGTAATCTAGAGACCCTTAGAGCCAGCTCCGGTTGAACTAGGTTCTCAATGTGAAAGAGATATCATGTATTTCTTCTGCTCTATTCCATAGGGCCTGTGGATTCCTGTGATTTTTCTTTTAATGAAGCAAGGTGTAATGTTTAAATGAATACTAGAAACCAGCACCATTCCCTCAAAACTTTGACTCCTAAAGCACTGGGATGGTTGAATCCAGCCTGTGGAGGCCTAAGTGCAGTATTTGGGTGTATCTTCACCTTGCTTCCTCCTGTCAGTTGGCACAAACACACATTGACAGGGATTCTAAAGTCCCTGTTTCATGGAATTCTAAAAAATATAAAATATACACTTTCCTGGCATCCAGCAGGGAAGGGGAACTTCTATAGACCAGTTCTCACCTCTGCCCAAATCTCTGTTTTTTAACTATGGAAATGAAAGCCCAGAAAAATCACTGGACAGAGTAGAGATTACACAATTGGGAGGGAGTGGTATTCACTGGCAGCTGGATTGCCTGGCTCAGAAAGTAAATCAATTTCACCTTGTTAGTGCAGGAGACCAGTGGCCCAGGGCTCTAATTGGATACGTTTTGAAAACTGCCTGTCTGAGCTGAGGTACAGCTTTGTGTATAAGGCATTCAGCTCATGCTCCAGTTTCCCAGGTGGTTCCTGAGGTTGCTTTCATGATGTAAGCTTTAGTATACTGCATTTTACTGAACAAAAGCTAAAACAACCACCTCTGCATAAGAAAGCCTGCTTGCTCCCCTTCCCTCTGACCCTGTCAGAGGGTCCTCATTACTGGCATGCTTGTCAGGAGGGTAGTGGGGAGGGCTCTCCACTCAAGACTCATGTTACAACATTAGTTACTCTTCTCATTGCTATGACTAAATACATCACAAAAGCAACTTGAGGGATGGGTGTCTAGCTTCCAGTTTCAGGGAAGGAACAGTGGCAAGTGTGAGGCAGCTAGTCACCTGTTGATTTACATTCTGGAAGCAGAGATGGAAACTCGTGTTCGGCTTGCTTCTTGTTTTCTCAGTCTTAGACTCCAGCCCATGGCATGGGGCCACCTGTGCATTTAATGTGCATCCCCCACCTCAGTTAATTTACTCAATAAAATCCCTCACAGACTTTCTCAGAGATGTGTTTCCTGAGTAATTCTAGACCCCAACAAGCTGACAATGTTACCTCTCAGGGCATCTAAGATAAAAGCTCCCCAAATCAAGTGAGAAAGGCTGAGACCATCGTCATAGAAGGCCAGCGTGCTGGGCACCGTGAGCACCAGGTGGCAGCAGTGATGCCGTTAGCCCATTTGGTAGAAGGCTAGAGCTTCTGAGACGTTATACAAGCCACTTGAGATTATATAGCTTGCACCTTACAAACCAACATTCCTGTGCAGGTGCACCTCCCTCCAGAGGTCTTTGCAGTTACTCTGCTTGTCCCTTGCCTCAAGCCCCAACTCACCACTATCATTTCCACTCCTGTGGCCTTCTTGTGGCTACAGTGGAGACACCAGCATTTGTCACTGTTTAATATGGCTCAGAAGTGGAGCACAGGGAAGGACCCACAGCCCACAGAAGCAGGGCTGTGCCCTGTTTGTCCAGTAAACAGGCAGCTGACGAGGAACTGGGCAGCCACATTGGGCATCAAATGTCAGGAATAGCAAGGCAGCTGCCATTTTAAACTGAACATTTGCCTTCTTCAGTAGGATAGGAGGTGTATCTGCAACCTCCAACATGGCATCCTAGGTCCTTGAGTAGGAGAGCTCCAGGCATATTGACTGCTGTACTTATTCATCTAACCCTCCCACTGCCCAGGTCCCCAGCACTAGAGTCCAGTCCCCATTGCTCCCTGCCACATCCCTGCAGATTAGTCTCATGAACATGAATTCCAGACCCCCACTATGATAGGAGCTGAGGCTCCTGGCTGCCTGCTAAGCTCAGGCTTCCTTTTTTTAGATGGCAGAGAGAAGTGTTGGGGTTAGGAATCTTTGTAGCTATGTGGCCACTGTGTAGTGGTGCTGTCGTCAGTGGTGGCCATTTGTCCAGTTGATGAGCTGGAGGCTGCCGGATTGTGGCTGTGTCCTGCTCAGTGGTATTCACTACTCAAGATGCCTTATACCACAGCCTTTAAGGCCCGAAAGGCACACTACACAGTGATTGTATCACTACATCCAGGATGCTCACAGCCAACCTGACTTTGCTGACTGCCTCCTGCCCTTCCTTGATTGAGGCATAATGTGTCACTGTGGACAGCCACCCACATGGTCTTTCTGGGTTTGCTTCTGTGAAGGGCCAGTCCCCAGGTATTGATTGGGCTTTGGTAGGTGCATGCAGAGCCTCTCTTTTGTCATCTGTAAGATGGGATAATTGCATCCAATTATTGCATGAAATGGTTAAAAAATTTAAGTGAGATACGACATCGATGAGGTACTTCCTAGGCAAGTGGTTGAACCTCTCTGAGACAGTTTCCTTCAGTGATTCTCAACAAGGACTGGTTTTGTGTCCATGGAAATTTCTGAAAATAGTTTTGGTTGTTACGGAGGGTATCAGTGCTCCCAACACCCAAGAAATCCCAGGAAGGGACGTTGTAAATACCCCACAGTGCATATGAATCTATACCATAAAGAATTACTCCTTCCAAAGTATAACAGCAGTGAGTCAGGGGGCGCTGAGTGCCCTCTACAAACCTGTGGAAGGATGCTGCTGATGCCATGGGCTGAGCTGTCCAGAAAGGCAGCAGACATGGGCACGTCCCCTCCAGTTGGGGCGATGAAGACCTCAGAGCATCCCATACCCTGCTTGTAGGAGAGGTCAAGGACAGTCTCTGGAGTACCCAATCAGGCTTTGAGGTGCCAGCTGCTTCACTTCCCCATCCTACCGTGGACTGAGGTGGGAGGAGGGCACCGTACCTGGGAACTGGCTCCTGTATCTCTCCCCAGTATAGCTGTGCTAGCACCAGGGTGGTAGTGAGAATGTAGTCAGCGTGGTTAGGATGGGCACTGTTGACCCTGCTCCCATAGGTGCTCACAGGCCTAACATTTAGCACTGCGTGGTTAAATAAAACATTGTCTTATGCTAATGTTGGCTATCATTTCTTTTGTTGTTTCTGAGCCCTTTTGCTGCCTTGACCTTGGAAGTGGCCTTCATTTTTTGCAAGTGGCTTAAGTTTTATCTTTCCTAAGGCCCTATGTGAGGGACATAGACACAATAGATCCTCCAAAGCCCACATCATAGGACCCAGAGCCAGTGTGTGTTCCCTACATAGGTATAAATCCCCACGGCACACACAGAATTGTACCAGTGTTCTGACCCCAGACAGCCTCTGTCTGATACAGTATGGCTACAGCAGAGCCCTGTGCTCACATGGCCCAAGCCCTGTTGCCTTATGGTGTAGTTAGGAAAGGAAGTGAGAGAGAGAGTTGCTGTAATTCCTCTCTGGACTAGCACTCCCCTGCACTCTGAGGTCTGCTCATTCATTGGCTCAGCTGTTGCTCTCCTACACCAAAGCCACCAGTCCATGAAGACCGTCTGTCTCACTGGGACTAGCAGCCAGCTCAGGGATCAGAGTCAAGTTCTCTTCAGTAGCTGGTGAGACTTTATTCTGCATCTGAAATTTCCTCTTTTTCTTTTTTCTTGTGTGTATGTTTGCATGTATATATTCTCACACATTTGTGTGGGGTCTGAGGACATCCTTGGGTGTTGGTTCTTGCCTTCCACTTGATTTGATCCAGGGCCTCATTACTGTTTTTCCATTTCATGTGTAGACTAATGAGATTCTGAGATTATCCTGCATGTGCCTCTCATCTCCCCACTGGAAAGTGCTGGGTCTAGGAAGATTATATGTGTCCGGCTACAGGCTCTGGGGATTTGAACTCATGTTCTCAACTTGTGTGGCATGTGCTTTTACTCACTGAGTGTGATTTTACCAGCTCGACATCTGGTATTTTCTAAAGCACCCACTGCTCTGGGCTGGGCCTTTCACACTCAGGCCTGTCCTAGCCAAGACCAAGGCCACTTCTGCTTGCCTCATGCCCAGTGGACACCATTGTCAGTTGTGACTGTGACTAACCTCTAGGTGGCAATGGCTGCCTGCTCTGTAGGTTCCTTTACCATCCCAGAAAGAACTTATCTCTCCCTACAGCACAGTAGCCAGCGCTCCTGAATTATTTCCTCTGTAAATTTGGGTGCTGCTTAGCATCCTTTCCTTCCTTTGTCTTAAACGATAACTTTCAAACTCCTAATTTTCACTGTGTGACTGGCAAGTGACCTCATCCAATGTGTTGTATAAACTCTGTGCAGAGGGTTAGGGGAGGGTCCCACAAGATCTCTTCCCTGGCAGACAGCCTCAGCAGAGGCAGATGTGACTTTGGTGCCCTCTGTCTGTATCCTGCCACCTCCTTGTCTTCCTCAATCCCTCTCTCATCCATTCATCCATCCTCCTTCCCACCAACTACCAGGGATGTAGAGCTCCCAGGAGCAGGGATGTGGAGCTGCCAGGAGCACCAAGCACCAGTTCTTTCTCCGAAGAGCTTATTATGTGGCAGAGGTCAGAGGCGTTTGCACAGTTGCACATGCAGTCGGTGTTAGTGTGCCCATTTGGTCATTTGAAAGGCATCCATTGAACATCTGTCACTGACCAGGGATGGCCAGGATTCTGGGCGGTGGAGAATAAAACTTGTAGCCTGGTGTTTTAGAAAAGTCAGTTAAGTATGCATGGTGCTGACTCATGAAGCCAAATGGAAGATAGGGAGTAACACAGAAGGAATGTTGGGTGGGAATGCCACAAAAGCTTCTGCAAGGTGAGGGGAGTAGGTTGTGGAAGAGCCATGGGAGCCAAGTGGGCTGAGTTTGGGGAGTGTGTGGGGTTTTGAGGCAAGCTGAAGACAGAAAGGCCCTGTAGGCACAGAACCCCTGTATGTAGACACAGGCAGAAAATGCCTGAGGAAGAGTGCCCGGCAGGGGAAGGACAGCAGGGATCTCATTGCACTACTGAGTCTGGGCATGACCAGGACCTGGGTCTAGGCTTTCAGGGCTGGGGGGAGGGGTGCTGAGGCAAGCTCCGGTGAATGAGGCTGGTGCTGATGCAGAACTCTGTTAATATAACTGGGGTCTACCCTGGCATACATGAGCAGGCAGGGATCTGCTGTGCTCGGCTTTAACCAGAGAAACTCTGCTTTCCTCTTTTAAATGTCAAATATTCATATAAGCCATAGTTTGAAAAAGGATTTGATTGCTTGGAAACATAGGCACTGAGGTAGGGCATGTGAAGCTAAAGGTAGCTATTAAATACATGGCATTTTCTGTCAGAGTTGGTTCTCTGGGCCTTAGTTTATTCATCTGCAAAATGAGGATAGCAGTTGTCCTTTGGGGTGTGTGTGTGTGTGTGTGTGTGTGTGTGTGTGTGTGTGATTTGCATTTCTCATCCTTCCAGCCCAAGGACCCCATAGAGAGAAATGGAACTCATTTAACAAGATGGAGGCTGAGAGGAAGCCAGCATAAACATAGTAGATATAAACCTTGTGCTCTGAGATCCACAGACCTGAGTATAGAGTTACCACAGGCAAGTCTTGAAGCTCTCTGAGTTTTGGTCTTTCCTGCATCGTTCTGTGAGGAATAAGTGAGATATGGGAAATGGCAGCATAGCAAACAAACAGCATACCATAATCAGGCAGGCACACTTTGACTAGTGGAGCCCAGTGTATCAGTCAGCCACTGCCATAGTAATGTGGTGTAACAACCTACCGGAGCATCTTATGTGCTCAGATATGTGTGTGCTCGCCCAGGACTTAGCTGATCCAGGCTGAGCTTGTCTCTAGGCTGTGGTGGGATAAAATCTTCCACACCTCTTATCCTTTGTGTCTTGGACCAGGAGCAAGTCCACTTTGACAGCAAAGGTGCTGCCTAATACTCTGACATTCTATGGGTCAAAGCAGAGAGCATGGCCAAGGTCGAGTGCACATTCTATTTCTACTAGGAACTCCAGAGTTGCATACAAGCAGCTTGAGTGTATGAGCTGATTGGGCGTGGTATGCATGTTGCAGACCAGCTGTGGTTCCACGTTCTTTACTTCCTCCGGGTGTCCAAGTGCCACTGCACACCAGGCTGGAAGGATGAAGGGAAGTCTGGAAAAGGTGGGGTCTGCAGGATCCTGGTCTGGCTGAGAGTGAGGGGTTTCTCTGAGGATTTTAGGGTTCCTCTTTTTTTCTTTATTAGATATTTTCTTTATTTACATGTAAATTTCTCCTTTCCCGGTTTCCCCTCCAAAAAACAAAGAAACAAACAAAAACAACAAAAACAAGCCCCTGTTGCCTCCCACCTCCCCATGCCTGCCACCCCGCCCTCTCCCACTTTCTGGCCCTGACATCCCCCTACACTGGGGCACAGAACCTTCACAGGGCCGAGGTCCTCTCCTCCTATTGATGATCGAAT
>NW_022196894.1:8283202-8287376 GCF_008632895.1 Mastomys coucha
CCTTATTTATAATAGCCAGAACCTGGAAACAACCCAAATGTCCCTCAACAGAGGAGTGGATACAGAAAATGTGGTACATCTACATGATGGAGTGTTCCTCTTCTTTCAGCTGATACTCAATAAAACAGTTCTCTTAGACAATCTTAAGTGAAATAGCTTATGCTATTATGTAAAGTGTATTACATACACTTTATTTGAGGTGCCAAGGCTATATATGAATCTTGGAGAGGGGAAAGGAATTTTCAGGGTGAATGTAAATCATTGGTAGAGTTTAAAGTACTAGGAATGCCTCATTTGTATGGATGGGCATCCCAGAAATTCCAGGTACTTCCTGGGTAGGTTCTTATCAGGACAGAGGAAGTTGAAGGTTTTCCAAGGGCTACTTGACCTTCCTCAGGTAGACATTGTGTGTGGCGGGGGAGGAGGAATCCTCAAACAATGTTAGAGAAGGGCAAGCCCTGCTGGCAAAGGGAGTCCACCATTGTACTGAGCTCAGGTGAGCTGTCTGGACACGGTAGACTTCAACCTAAAGTAGCAGGGTTTCCCAGCAACTGGGAACCTGGCTGTTAATTTATCCATCATAGTAGGCAAATAGGAGAGTAAATCTACAAAGTGTAGCCATCTTGCCTTACTGTCCAAGATGCCTAAGTGAAAACTGCAAGGAGCATTTCTCTCCTTTCAGAATGATATTTAAAGATTCATCTTTTGTGTGTGTATATGTGTCTTAAGGTCTTACTAAATTACAATTCCTAGCAGTCCTTATGTGTTATATAATTCCATGCATGTTTATGTAGGCAATTTCCTGTTCAGACTTATATGTAAACCATGTGCACTGTCTCTGTAGAGCAACAAAAGACTGTCTTGGTGACTCTGACAACCTTGCGCCTTAGCCTCTGGGCAGCAGAGGATGTTCAGCTCAGCTCGTGTAGATGGCCTGTTAGCACAGTCAGAATACTGACTGCCATTAAAACTTCTGTAATCAACACTCTCCATATTTACATCCTTTCTCTTTTTGATGGGCTTAGAAAGGACTAAATCACAGGTATTGGGTCTAGGATAACACCGAAACATCCCCCATCAGTGCCTCTGCAGAGACAGGAACACAGGTATGGCCTGGTCATGATGCCTTCATTTGAGTTCAACTGCCAGATGAGTTGATGCTAAGCTTACTGAGAGCCCTCTAGGTTTTAGAATGTTGGCATTTCTTTTTTAGACAGTGTCTCAGTATGTAGCTCAGATTGGGCTCAAACCTCAATCCTTAGTCCTCTTGCCTCAACCTCCAGAGTGCTGAGACCACCTATTCTTGACTTATTGGATTTTGAGTGAGGTGTTGGAAAGAAACTGGGGTTTTAGTGGTTTTGCTATTACTTGGTGATGCCATCCAGGAAGAGACGGGCCGTTTGTCCCTGTACCTTTAGCATAGGCACCATCTCCAGGAGCCAAAGGTATTCTCCAAATACCTCCAAAGCCACAGGTATTCTTTATGATAGTCAGTGTGGGGCAGGGAGGGATAAGCAGGGCCAGGGATCCGAGCACCATCATGTTGGAGCAGTTAGTTTCTTTCTCTCCTGGAGAGAACCCAGAACCTGATGTACATGGATTGAAGGCTCTGGATAAAATGTGGGGAGACAGAATGATCGTGCTGGAAGGCTTTGTGGCAAGAAGCCTCTTTAAAGGCAGCAGCAGGGGAGGAAGAACAGGGCTATTCTTGTTGCTGATGTTGCGTTTACAGAGACATTTGCCTCCTAGCCCAGTGGATCTGCTTGTAGTATCACACTGCATACCTCAGTCCACTTCCCAAGGTAAGATCCAGCCCCATGCTCCCCTATGGCTGAAGCCATTCACGTGAACTGGAAGTCCTGAAACTGTGCTCATCATCAGGCATGCTGCTGTCCGGATGCCAGACTTCTTTCTAAGTGCAAGGCTTCCCCTGCTCAAGAGAATTTGATTTAGAAAGTATAACCTAGCAGGCAGCTGCCTATTGTTTTGGCCTGGCCTGGCTTGGCCCCTTAGCCAGCTTTCATCACCCTTTCAGGCCTGACTTGGGGTATCACCTCCTCCAGGAAGCCTTCCATGATGCACCATTGCACTGTCCTGCATGCAGTGTTCCTGGTTGCCCACCCCATACTGCTCTCTGTTCTAACACTTCCACCACAGGACAGAGTTTCTGTCTGTTTGTCTTTGTAAGTGGTGTATGGGGTTCTTTAGAAAAGGTGGACTACTTTGCTGATAGCAGCAAACTTATTATGTGTTGCATGCCAGCTGGAGTGGCTGGCTCTAAACAAACGTAGTCTTCACAGGCAACTGCCTTCATCTTATGTCATGAAACGACTTCATAAACTAGTGAAGGTCATGAGGCTAATAAAAATATCAACTCTAGTAAGAATGTGCAATTGGGATTGCCCCAGGTAGCTGCAGCCCAGATTGTACTCATAATCACTGTTCTGACGCCCAGGGACACCTGCTGTGTGTCCTCAAGGCCAGTACAAAACTTGGTACCTAGCAGATGCTCACTCAGCAAGTATGGGGCAGGCTGCAGTAGGTGAGATGGCCTGCAGGACACTGCCAGGGGACTCTGTCTTCCTGCTCCTGTAGACCGAGAGTATGAGCTCCCCATCGCCCTTCCCTCTTTTCTCTGGAAAGCCAAGAGAGAGGTCTGCTGCCAGACTCCTCTTGTGCTAGGAGCTGCATCCAGGCTTTGCCATGGAGTACAGGGAGACTCGAGTTCCCTGTTGGTTACAATAGTTCTGTTTGGGCCTGAGAATGGGGGGACATGAGATCTTCCGAGGGGAGGGAATTACCTGCACATGTCTTCGTGGGGGAAGCACGAATGCATGGTGCATGTTCAAGTGGCAGATGACCCAGGCTCTAGCTTTACGCAGGTTCTCAGCTAGCTCTCAGGTCACAGGTAGGCTCTAGTCTCCAGAGAGCACTTGTGCTAGCCCTTTGCTAGCCCTGTGACTGTGGCTGGCTCTACACTCCCCATTTACTCTTGGACAGGGGCTCTCTGAACATGGAGGAAAAGATGTACCATCCTTAGGGTGCTAAGCAGATGCCTGACAAAGTAATACCTTGCTTCTCTGTTTCCAAAGTCAGATAGAAAAAGGAAATGTGGAAAACATGAAAAAGTCATAAAGAAAATAAGAAACTATCAGCTCACAGAACCATCTTGGTTAACGTTTGGCTGTTCCTGTTTTTATTTCTGGACTGTGACTGTGTTCATACATATGTCATTGGAATCACACCTATCATGGATTGTAATAGTCTCTCTTGTTTTTTTATCTTTTATTGCGTTATGATGAGAAAAGTTACATGATTTCAATTTATCTGAATTTGTTAACATTTGAAAACATATTTTAAGTAAATAGAATTAAATCACATTCTTGTTTCCCTTTTGTACCCCAATCCCTCCCAGAGAACCCCCTTCAATACCTACAATATCTTTTTTGTCATATTCCTTAAAATTTATAAAATATTATAACAATAAAAATGAGTATTATAAAACTTGTTTGATATAAAACAACAATCAATTTAACAGTCTTATGTAGATGCTTGTCTACAGCAATACTGAAAATACATACGTTTTTCTCAATATAAATTTTAAATAACTCCAAACATATTAACTGTATACTTCAAAATAATACATCACTACTAGTATTTTCTTAAATGAACACAAATATATAAAGTCTTTGTGTTTGTTTGTTTTGTATTTAGTAGAGTTTAAAAGCTTGGCTCTTACTGTGGTACAAGCTCAAAATAAGAACAATTTTTAGACATTGGGTTTCATTGTAATAAAGCTGTACTTCAATGACCCTCACATCACCAAAGGATTTTACCTCCATCGCAGCTAAGCTGAGAGTTGACAGTTCTGCTGTGCCGAGGAATGAATTGTAGGCACGATTTTTGGATAAAGGCTTCCTGCTATGGTCAAAACTATTTGACTTAAGTGAGTGACTTTATTCTCAGCCCACAGAGAACAGGTTACATTCATTTAAGGAGTGGTGTGTGTATTAAGATGGCCTATCCATAAAGTCATTCACCAACTGTTTCAGTGAACAATGGTTCTGCTTGGAGAGTGGCACAGACATTAGGTGCGGGTAAGAATCTGGTTCCTTAGCTGTGATAATTTGGAAAAGCATTCATCTCAGAGAAAGAATAACTTATAAAGTCCTCT
>NW_022196894.1:8289047-8298883 GCF_008632895.1 Mastomys coucha
AAGCTGTCTCTGGGATCCTGTGATTCTGGGATCCTGTGATCCTGGGCTTGTTAGATCACCTGGGAGTGCAGCAGCTTCCTCTGGGTGTTGTGGCACTGGCTGTGGAGCCTGCGCCCAAGGTCTGCTCAGAACACCAGCCCAGAGAGACCAGAAGGAACCTGAGCCACTCTGCTGGTGGAGTTCCTGTGTGTGTGATCCGACTGGTCCCAGTTACTCCAGGTATTGGGACAGATGTTGTGTCCTCCTCACCTCTGATCCTGAGAGTGTCAGAGTGCCTGGGAGTGGAGCTTCCTCTGGGTGTTTTGGGACTAGCTGCAGAACTCGCGCCCAAAGTCTGCTCTGTAATAGTCTCTTAATTTCAACAAAACAAAACAAAAATGTCTTATTCTGTAGCCCAGGCTAACATAGAACTCACTGTGCAGTATAGTCTGGCCTGGAAATCATAACTTCTTTCCTCTGGCTCCCAAATGATAACGATTCCAGGCATGAATTACCATGGCCAGCTCTTTACTTCGGTCTGTAAACTTTTATATGGCAGCTATGCCTCTTGTCTTCTCAGCACTACTGACACCAGGCTAAATCCTGCCCCATCCTCTACTGACACCAGGCTAAATCCTGCCCCATCCTCTACTGACACCAAGCTAATCTCTACCCCACCATCTACTGACACCAAGCTAAGTCCCATCCTATCATCTCTCTTGTTCTTTTGTTGAGACAGGGTCTCTGTATCCAAAGCTGGCTTCAAAATTGAGATCCAGAGTTCTGAGCATCTACAGGTGCCACCATATCCAGCTTGTCATTGCTTTTATTTTTAAAAACTTCTGCATTAAATATAATTGATTGATAAATAAAAAGTATATATATGTATATTCAAAGATGCAACACTACTTAATTAAATATAAATGACTTAATACATTCCTCAGCACCTAAATTTAGTATGTATTGGGGGATGAAGGTACCTCTCTTACCAAGTTTCTAGAAGACAATAGACATTAGCTGTAGCCACTGCCACAGGGGTTCTCAGAACTTACCTATCTGTGGTCTCCACATGAGCTCCCTCACCTCTCCCCAGCATGGCAGCCTCTTAGTGTTCTCTGCTTGCACGTTGTCACAAATGGTAAGATCTCTTCTGTGTCCATGTTCACAGGCATGACTCTGCATGTGCTGGAGGCTAGAAGTTAATCTGGGATGTCATTCCTTAGTAGCTATCTACCTGAATTTTTAAGACACTGTCTTCTATTGCTGTGAGAAGACACCAGGAACAAGGGAACTTATAAAGGAAGGTGTTTGGTGGACTTGCTTACTGTTTCAGAGGGTTAGTCTATAATCATCATAGTGAGGAACATGAGGGCAAGCATGGGGCTAGAAGCTGAGAGCACATCTTGAGCACAGGCAAGATGCAGAAAGAGAGACTGGGTCTTATTTGGGCCTTTAAAACCTCAAAGCCCGCCTAATGACACACCTCCTCCAGTAAGTCCATACCCACTCTGACAAGGTTACACCTCCTTGTCATTCTCAAATAATTGCAAACAGTTCCACTCACTAGGGAACAAACATTCAGATGTACGAGACTATCTGACCATTCTAATTCAAACTACCACAGACAGCAGCTCTGTGACTTAGAATTTGGCAATAATATCAGCCTCCTTTCTCCACCACCCTCAAGCAGATTCTATAGAATCTTACCACCATACCTAGCTTTTTTGTTTTTGTTTTTCAATACCTTGGGTCTTTCTGTATATCCATCAAGCTGTGGATTCACAAGGAATGGGTTTCTGCAGCTTAGGATCCTCTTAGAGAGCATCCCCTGGCTAAAGCAGCCAGCCTTTCTGCTAAACTAGGTGCCTTAATAAGTTTTCTTCACCTGGTAGTTTTTCATAGAGTGCTGTTTTCAATACACATTATTGTATATTGGCTTTGCCCTTGTTTGTTCACAGTACTGCTAGCAGCATGCTGGGTGATGTTGTATACTTCCAGCTTTGCCATGGAAATATTTACAGGATGTTCCTTTCTGCATGGTGCCCATTTCCCCGATATCTCTGACACTTTCCATCCTTTTTGTTATATTTGTGTGTATATGATAAAGCATATTTTCTAAAAGACCTAGAGAGTATATGCCAGATGCCTTCCCCCTCCCTGTCGGTCATTTTGTAAGATGGTGCTTGTCGCTGACAATAGCGCCATGCCTTTTTACATGGGCTCTGGACTTGAGTTAAGGCCCTTTTACTAAAGAAGCAAGTACTTTACTCACTGAGTCATCTCTTTGGCCTTTTGTTTTCCCCCTCTGCAACCAACCATTAGCCTTGAGCTCAAGTCACCATGCACAGACATTCAATACTACCCCTAGACTTTTTTCAGTCTGGTCTTCGTTCGAAGCAAAACACCCCTCAGCTGATTTCCTGCTTCCGTATTCCTCACCTAGCTGGAGATACCATGTCCCTCTCCTCACCTAGCTGGAGATACCATGTCCCTCCCCTCACCTAGCTGGAGATACCATGTCCCTCCCCTCCAGCTCTTTCTCCATTTGAGCTGATTTCCTGCTTCTGTATTCCTCACCTAGCTGGAGATACCATGTCCCTCCCCTCCAGCTCTTTCTCCATTTGAATCCATCAAGGTTCTTTGCACCCTTTTAGGCAGGCCAACTAATTTTCAGAGGCCAGGGATGAAGTCTGGCTTTATCCTTTCTAGATCCCCAGTGCCTACCTACAGGGGGGATTAAAAAAGCCACTAGGCTGTCTCTGAGCTAGTAATGCCTAATTGTGACTAGTAAGAGACCTGATGCACATAGGGTCTAGAAGGTAGGGCGCATGTCTGAAACACAGTGTTTTTAAATCTGGTCACCTCCAAAGGTGAGCCAGCTAGCCAGCAGGAAGACCACTCTTTGAGAACCATTGGTCATGCCATTCTGAGGAGGCACTCAGATGGTGCTGAGTGTCTGTTTGGAGTACAATGTGTAGACCTGGGCACTGCACTTCTCCCCCTCAGAGACTGTGCTGACCCATTCCACTTCCCAGGCCTCCTCTGTGTGTCTGTCACAGACCTGTGGGATGGCGCTGGCAGTCCTCAGTAAATAACTAGTGTGTTTCCCTTGCTTACATAACCCAGTAAACCAGAAAGTCATTCGTCTTCAGCTAAGTTGTTCATCTTCTGCAACATTTGGCCGAGATAATATCACTCCATCAGTGTGGTCCTATTATAACTTGGGCATTTTGTTCTAGCACCGAGGACATTACAGTTAATAACATGTGAAGCCATTTCATTAAAAGGAAAGTTGAGAGGATACATTGACATGGGCTGTGAACCAAATCAGAAATTGTCTCACTCATTGCCTATTAAGGAAATAAATGATTAGGAGCCTTAAGCCATTTTGAAGAGTATCTAATGTCATCTGACTCCTTGCATTCAACAGTCCTCATGTCACTGCCAGGCTGTCTCTGCTTTCCTCTGAGTGAATGTGTGTGGCTCTGAGCCCTTCCTTCATCAGAAGTTCTGCCCTTGGTCTCCCCTGCCCTTTGTATCATGTAATGGTCCTTACAAGTCTTACTTGTTTGTTTCATGGCTTTACTTTAAGACAAAGAAAATCACTGAGCTTTAGAGAACTTCTTCTGCAAAATCTCTGGAGCCATGTGTCATTGTCCACGAGTTCCAGGAAGTGAGAGTCAGACTTGCATTTTCTGAGAGAAACAAGACCTGTGTTTCTCTGGGCCTGTTTTTCATGCTCTGGGCTTGGTAGTGTTAGACCTGTCATCCCATATACTTGGGGATGGAGTTGGGGAGGAGCTGAGGCAGGAAGATTACAAGTTAAAGGCTACCTGAACTTCAGAGTCAGTTATGAAAGTTATGGCTGGGGTGTGACACAATGTCATACTTGCTTAGCATGTATGAGGCCCTAAGTTAAACCCCCAGTACCAAGGAGAGGAAAGAACAACATCATACAGAACTAAACATTTGCTTCTGGGGTCAGGACTTCATATAGGGCAAAAGTTGAGTGAAAAGGGAGGTGTTTAGTGACTGCTAGCAAGCAGAGGCAGCATGGTGTTTTGCTTGCAAACCCACAGTTTGTATTTGTGAATCCTGTTGCCACATGTGGGCCAGACTCTACTGTGTGCTCCTTGTCAAGTTTTACAGCAGCCATTAAGTTATCCCCTATGAGGTCCCCTTCCTGAAATAGCTCTCTGGTTTGGGACTCTGGGTGTGTTTGTTACAGGGCTGTATAAATGCCTTGTTGGCCTGCAGCCAGCACAGCGGGTGTCCCACTCAGGCTGACTCGGAGCCCAGTGTGCATCCTGGGTTTATTTTAGTGCTTGCAAACCCACCCAGGGGGGTCAGGTTCTGACCTCTGGTACTGCCATTGAGCTTTGAGCAAGCAGAGGGCACAGGCACTGCCCTATCCACAGCAACACTTTCTGTTTGTATTCTCTTGTATGCCTAGCATTTGACAATTAATTAGGCATGGTAATTACCTGCTTTAATTTCGTGATTGCACATGCTATAATTACCCTAATTCTGTAATAGGGAAGTTCATGTACACAAAGGCAGTGGGTGATGGAGGTGACAGGGCTTGCCATATCTGCAGCTGCCATTGCTCACTGTGCCTGTTAGGCATGGCATCTCAGGACCACCCAGTAAGGCTAGCTTCCACCCCATTTTGCAGGGGAAGGAGCTGAGTTTCAGGGTGAGGGACCCATTCTTTGTGTTACAGTGAGTGTACTGGGGTCAGCTAGGATGGCCCAGGTGTTTCCTGTGTATAGCTCTGTGCCCCGTGTCTCTGCCAACCTGCCTGACATCCCTCATGCTTTGGGCTAATGAGGCTTGTGTTGTGCTTGGCAGGCATTTGACCTGGAACTTCTGCCTGCCAAAATGAGCTTGCAGATCTTCATTCTCTTTCCTACTGTGTGTATCACTGAAAGAAGAGCTGACACTCATATTCCACTGTGACAGATGTGTTGATGCAGGTACTGGATGACACCATTCTAAATCCTGAAGTCACTCTGCTCTCCCCACATCAGCATCACTCTCATTTATCAAACAGAAGAGGTGACCTAACTTGCAAGAGGTGGCACTGGGGTTCAGACGCAGTGTCTGGCCTCCCTCTTAGGACTGATCCAGCTGCACCTTTGTGTGAGTGGGCATAGCCCCAGCACTGTCCACAGTCTGAGTTGGACATCTATGTCCTCGACAGGAAAAAGTTGTGGCTTACTCAAATACACATCATGCAGACCCTGTCTTCCCATTGATGTCTACTTTTATCTGTTATGTGCAGCCATTACTCAAATACACATCATGCAGACCCTGTCTTCCCATTGATCTCTACTTTTATCTGTTATGTGTAACCATTGCTCTCTGGTGGAGATGTAGGACACTTTAGCACCATCATTTGTGCTCAGGTGGGAGGCCTTGCTAGGGGAGCCTAGCTCATGACAATATTGACCATGATTGACCATGATTGGCCGTCATAGTAGCATAGCTTTGCCTCCTACATTTAGACCTGTGTACCCCAAAGAGACAGAACCCCAAGCACATCCAACTGGAAATACCTTAAATGTTCATCCCTACAGAGCAGGTGAATACTGGTAGCATGTTACCATAGTGGGATATTATGCAGCCATGTCAAAGCACTATTGAGAGGGCATGTAGCAACATGGATGCATCTCACATACATTATCTGAGAAGGCCCAGACATGGTGGATTATATAGGCATGACCCCATTTATATGAAGTTCAAGAAAGAAGAGAAGAAATACAGGGAGTGTGCACAGTTTTGTAGATGTGTGGTACAAGTGAGAGGCATGAGGGAGCCCATGGCACTCTGCAGGTATTCTTGGTTTTAGAATTTAAGAATGAATCTCTTCATTCACCCTGACCTTTAATATATATGCGGCTTGATAGCATTTACTTGTGTCACCCTATGTTGTCCTTCCTCCCATTGTCCAGCTGGGTCCCTACTCTTTGTAGATAGGCCCTCTTCTAGTTTCATGTCTGATGTGTGCATATGTGTATGTGTGCCTGTGCGTGTGTGTCTGCATGTCTGTGTGTGTGTGCATGCACACACACGCATGTATGCACATGTGCATGGCACATGTAAGTATGTTTAAAGCTAGATGCCTATGTGAAAGAAAACATACAGCATTTTTCTTTCTGAGTCTGACTTATTTCATTTAACATGATGATCTCCAGTTCTATTCATATTTCCACAAATGACATAATTTTATTCCTTACAGCTAAACAAAACTGAGTTTTTATAGTGATGATTTCGTTATCCATTCAACTGTTGATGGGCATCTAGCTTGGTTCCTGAAGTTGGCTGTGGTAAATAGTATCTTGATAAACAAGGGTACACATATATGTTGGTAGTGTGCTGGCTTTGCATCCTTCTGGTATGTCCTCAGCTAGTTCATACATAGTTCTACCTGAGTTTCTGAGGGGCCTGTATCCTCTTTGCATAGTTGTTGTAACAGTTTGTAACAGTCAGTAGAAATGAGCAAGACTCTTCCAGTCTCATCTTAGATTTTGTTGTTTGTTCACTAGTCGAGCCCCAGATCCTCTTATCTCCTTGAGGCCCAGTTCATGAAAGTGTGTGTTCTAGACTGTGCTCACCAAGGGGCTGAGGCCCACACCTCAAGCCCTCAGCTTACTGTTGCCTCCTTGTGCTGTGTAGGCCTTTCTGAGGATGGTGGACTTGTGCAGTAAGGGGATGTCAAGTCTGTAGCTGACTTCACCGAGGCTAATTTCTGTTAGAGTGGGAGTCACAGAGCTGAGAGCTTCATGCACATCTGTGTGAGGTAGTGAGGTGAGCCTGTCATGGGTGACCGATGGGGCCTTGGCACTTCCCCTGCTCCCCTGGCTGTCAGTGGCCTCCAGGTATAGTAACAGTGGGCACCAAAAGGGCACTCTGGATACCAGCAAGGGCAGGAGTTGGACGTGCTACTAACAGCAGGAGTCAGCGCTGCCCTGCTATCAAGCCCCTTGCTCCTGAGACTGCTGCCTGCCTGGCCTGGAAATGTGCAGGCAATGAAATTCGAGAGACAATGGCGTCAGGGATGTTTTGTGTTGTCTTTACTCTTGAAGAGGAATCAATAACCCAGAAGAAAGAGCTCAAGCTTTCAGGATAGGACCTGGCTTCAGATTTAGGCATATGTTCGAAGAATATGAGGGATGCACACCCAGCCTGCAGCTCACGTCTGAGGTCTGCACTAGATATACAGATTGCAAAGTCCTGGGTGGAAACACAGGAGCTGTACAACTGAGTGTGGCTTCCTGGAAGGGAGGGGGAGGGACAGATGCCAAGCATCCTTGTAGAAAGCTCAGGAAGAGCAGGGGAATAGGAAGTACACTAAGTATGCTATGAAGAATGCAGACTGTCACTCACAGTAGAGAGGTTTGTCTGCATGGCTCTGTAAGGAGGTCTTGACAATATGGGGACCCTTGCTCTGTGTGAAGTACAATAGCCATTACACAGAGACTTTGCCCTCCCTGTGACTCTTAGGTGGGATGATATTTTAAAACACATCAGCTTGGAGCAGTGGCAGACAGAGCAGGAGGATCTTTGTAAGTTTTAGGCTAACCTGGTCTATATAGCAAAGTTCAGGCCAACAGCATATACTTAAGAAGACCTATCCCAACCAAAAAAAAAAAAAAAAAAAGGCCTCCCATTTCTCAGGTTCCCTGGCCAAGTAGATGTGTCCTGGAAGGCGATGAACCCATAAACATGGCAGCATCTTGCACATACTCCAGGCAGGGTCCCAACTTGGCTGAGATAGTTATATGCTTATACCACCCGGGTATTGACTTTCTGTTCTACCTACCAGGCCCTTGGGCAGTCTAGAAGATCTCAGCCTCACTCTCTTTTGCCCCAATTCAGCTCCTCCTCTGTGCACTGGTCAGTGTGACCCCAGTCCTGTGGAACTTAAAGAACTGGTGTCCAGAGGGCAGCTTTTAAGGGCAGTGCACGTGTGACAGGGAGCTGCAGCTCTGCTGTCACTCAGGCCGGTGCAGTCACACTGTGCAGCTGGGCTCAAGGGTCATGTGCCTCACTGAGTCCCTCCTGTGCCCACTGGTGCCCTCTGTGACACCTGTCAATGCCTAGTGGTGAATGAAGCAGATGTGGCCCCTGTGTAGACAGAATGATGTGCCACCTACCTTTACAAGGGTGACATTAAGAGCTTGGACTCAGCCTGTCTTCCTCTCTCCATCTTCGGCAGGTCTACATTCGGATAAAAGATGATGAATGGAATGTGTATCGGAGGTACACGGAGTTCCGGGGGCTGCACCACCAGCTGCAGAGTACTTTCCCGCAAGTAAGGGCCTACAGTTTCCCACCCAAAAAGGCCATCGGAAACAAGGTATGCGTCCAGGGGCCAGATCATTGCTGTCACATTTGTCTGCCCTTGAAGACTGTACTCACCACAGGAAAACTGCAGTGTTAGGAGAAATGGAAGTGGGAGCTACCCATGAGCCTCCCCTTCAGCAAGGGCATTCTTCCCCTTATTTTGCAGTATAGCTTCCTATAAAGTGCCAGAGAGCTAGTGCTCTTGGTCAGTGAGGGCTGTTCCCTTCCAGTAGGAAACACTTAACATCACCCATGTTGTGTGAATGCGGCAGAGACAATTTGGATGCAGGCAGGCTTGGCTGTGGGCTTTAGGTAATATTCTTCAAAACAAGTTAGTAGCCGGGCAGTGGTGGCGCATGCCTTTAATCCCAGTACTTGGGAGGCAGAGGCAGGTGGATTTCTGAGTTCGAGGCCAGCCTGGTCTACAGAGTGAGTTCCAGGGCAGCCAGGGCTATACAGAGAAACCCTGTCTCGAAAAACCAAAACAAAAAACAAAAAACCAATCAAACAACCAATCAAACAAACAAACAAACAAACAAAACCAGTAAGGCCCAGTGGGTAAACATGTTTGCTGCACAAGCTTTTCACATTGAGTTTAGTTCTGGAACTCATGGTAAGGTGGAAGGAGGTTTTCTAGCTTCCACATGTGCATGTGCACATATAAAAGTGTATAATTTACAAAATAAAAAAAAAGTTTTAGGAGGCTTGGGGAGCTGGCTCAGTTATTGCCATATGAACATGAGGACCCAAGTGCAACTCCCCAGCACCTATATAGAAATGTGACATATACCTGTGATTCCAGCACTAGGGAGACAGCTCATTGGCTAATCAGACTAGTTTATTGGATAGTTCCTGGTCAGTGAGAGACCCTGTCTAAAAATCAAGGTGGACCAAAGGTTGTACTATGGAATCCACACCCCTATGCACACATGTGCACACAAAGCTACACACGTACACACACACATACACACACACACAAATGTGCACACATGCATATACAAATAGAAAAAATTGACATCTTGGTTGGTCATGCCTGTCACTGCCATTATTTTTTTTAATTATTTATTTTTTTATTAGATACTTTCTTTATTTACATGTCATATGATATCTCCTTTCCCAGTTTCCCCTCCGAAAAAAAGAAAAAAAATAAAATAAAATAAACAAAAACAAAAACAGGAAAAAACCCTGTTCCCTCCCCCCTCCCCCTGCTTACCAACATACCCTCACCTGCTTCCTGTCCCTGGCATTCCCCTACACTGGGGCACAGAACCTTCACAGAGCCAAGGGCCTCTCCTCCCATTGATGACCCACTAGGCCATCCTTTGCTACATATGCTGCTGGAGCCATGAGTCCCACCATGTGTGCTCTTTGGTTGCTAGTTTAGTCCCTGGGAACTCTGAGGATACTAGTTATTTCATATTGTTATTCGTGCTAAGGGGTTTCTTCAGCTCCTTGGGTCCTTTCTCTAGCTCCTTCATTGGGGACCCTGTACTCAGTCCAATGGATGG
>NW_022196894.1:8299649-8311363 GCF_008632895.1 Mastomys coucha
ATTTCCAGAGTGGTTGTACCAGCTTGCAATCCCACCAGCAATGAAGGAGTGTTCGTCTTTCTCCACAAGCTCTCCAGCATCTTCTGTCCCCTGAGTTTTGTATCCCAGCCACTCTGACTGGTGCGAGGTGAATCTCAGTGGAGTCACTGCCATTGTTATACGCATTCTCATGCATGAAGAGACCAGACTTTCTCCAAGAAGTTTCTTTTGTTGTGGCTACCCTGTCATAAAGATGGGATGGCCTCTATTGAAAATGTGTTACTATTTAGTCACCATGCAAAAGGCCAGGTGAGACTTAAGAAGGTAGAGCCAAGTCTGGACCCCGTGCAGCTGCTCAGTCCCTTGTCCCAGCAGTTGGCCTCATCCCTGACCTCCTGTTAGTGAGTGGAAACATTTGCCTATCTTGTTTGCACTTTGAACTGCTGAGGGACCTTGAAAACCACTGTGCCCACAGCCCATCCCTGGTTTCCTGGTTTAACTCTCCTGGGCACTAAAGAGTCACTAACTCCATGGATAGTTCCACATCATAGCCATCAGAATCAGGTGATGGCATATTAAGCAGTGAGTCAGACATTGACATTCAGGACCCTTTGAGGACCTGAAAGCAACTGACAGGAGCCCCTGTCTAGGGCTGGTTCTCAGTGTGTGCTGCCAACCAGAATTGCTGTATTCTCAGCTCTTAGTCCTCATAAAGACAGAAGCCACGTCACTCTGACCCTTCATCTATCACATTTAGTCTTTCCTGATTCACACACCTCCTCTTCTTGTGATGACAGTGGGCCATGCAGAAAATCCCAACTGAAGATTCGTAAGTTAACCACATCTGCCACAAAAGTTCTAGGAACTAGCTCTGCCTACCACACATCTTACATCACTAAGAGCATTCTCTGAGGCTGAAGCAGGCCCTTCTCTACCCCTGCTTCCTCAGCAACCCCTTCCCCATTTTATAAGCCTCTACTGAGTTAAGTCTGCCAAGAGTGCCATAAGCCAACCTTGCCAGTCGAGGCTGCGCACTGAAGAAGGAGGCCTCTGCAGTTCAGTCATTTAGAAAGAGCAGGTGGCAACCCTAGGTCTGTCCTGTGTGTAGTGGGGACTGGGAGTAGGTTTTCTCTTTACAGTGGGCCTCTCCATGCAGGAGAAGCCCCACCCCTGCCAATGCAGGGAGGAGACTTTACCCTCCCACACCCATTTCTGTAGAACAGACTCTTACTTATTTGTGCATAAATGAACTTGAGGCTGAAGGACACCACCTTGCATAGCTTGGCTTACAGTAGACCAGCTGGGTGGCAACCAGATAGCCAGATCAGTTTCCTACAAGCACATGGACCTGACAGCTACCAGCCAGCAGTGCACCTTGTCATTCCTCAGTGGCTGAAGGGCAGTGATCTTGGCCTCACACGAGGTTGAGGTGTACACACTTCCCTTTTAGTCCACTTTGAGTGAAGACCAGGACAGAATTGGGCAGTTTCTTCAATTTCCAAGAGAGGACTGAGTCAGAGTGGAGAACTGTGCCCATAATGACCTTTTATGATCTCAGTGAAAGGCTTTTGTGGACTCAGGCCTTGTGCCTAAGAATCTGCTTTGGTGTCCTGATGGCAAGAATTCTAGAAAGCTTGAATACAGATTGTCCAGAACATTCACTGTGTTGTGATCTTCTCTTTGACTAGTGTACTTCAAAGGTAACTCACTTGTGTATTGATAATGAGTGAGAATCCATACATGACATCTTTGTGGTGACTGAGTCATGAACACCCAGTCACTGTGAGCCTTGGCTGTTAACTGACTGACTCCTGAGCTGACTGACATGGGTACTATCCAGGGAATAGGCTACATAGTCTGTTTTATGTACCACATGAACGTCTGTATACTTCCCCTACAGTGCTGTCAGTTATAACAGTAACTGGAGGTTGTGGGATAGTGGGTTTCAGCAGGAATTCCCTAATTGAGTTCTGACAGCAGAAACCTTGCTGGTCCACTGGAGCCCACTCTCCCTCCTTTCTCTGCTGGGTAGGTTTTACAGGATGCACTAGAGGCAAGGCAGACTAGGCCGCATCTATGGCTCCAGGCTTGGGCAGGGACTCAGTGCTGTTTTGTTACTGTTCAGTGAGCCATAGGAGCTGAGAATGCTAGGCCCTTCTGAATGTTCTCTTGGAACTGAGGCAAGGTCAGGCCCTTCAACTTGTTGGAGAAATTATTCCTTCGAGTGCTCATTAAAACACAGGAAGGCAGTGGTGCTTGCTGAGCTGGGTCTGTCCCCATGCAGCACCCCCCCACCCCCCCATCCCCCGCAGAGGGAAGTCCGAAAGCTCAGCTGTTGGCTTTTCCAAGGATACTTCCTTGTAGTGGGTGTGTCCCAGAGTATGGGCTATTATGCTAGGTGGTGGAAGCTTACAATGAGTGAAATGGTGCCCAGAACCCAAAGGTGATGGAGTAGAGAGATGTGGCAGGGAGACCCCTCCACATAGCTAGTGTTCCAAAGAGGAATGGAGGCATAAAAGAAGCCATGTCCAAACAAAGCCAGCTCTGCAGCCCTGATTGAGGCCTGGTGCTTCATGTGCTGAGCAAGGGCAGAGAGGAGCCCGGTCTTCTCTTGCATCAGTAAAATGGCTTTAAAGTAGATAGCGTCATTTTGCCAGGAAAGCCATCTCAGGACAGTGACACACATGAGCTCAGCCTTGAAGTGGAGGAAATGGGGTTCTTGGAGAGACTTCTCAATATCAAAGCTAACACAAATTTTACAGTCATGTATAAAGAAATAGAAGTGCAGGCGCCCCTACCCCATGCCTGCTGCTTGATGCACAGGGAGAGGTTGGACTCAGGGCTGCTCTATCTCTTGCACATTCTGGCCTGTCATTCCTCCAGAAGGCCTTGTCTGATCTCCTGGGTTTCTTCCACACACTATATACCAGCTGCCTGACTTACAGTTCTCTGTCCTGTGACATCATGGACAACAGAGGCTGACTTGTGGGCAGAGCAAGCACAGAGAATGAACCCATTACAAGTCTTGAGCCAAAGCAGTTGAGATTCATTCAAGGCAGCTATTTTTCCATCAGTTTCCTTTCTCTGCTTTTGTTTTTCACTTGATTGACAGGTGCTGGCATAGATGCACAAATAGCGTTCATTGAAAGAGATGATTGATTCCCAGGTGGCACCATCTAACCTGCCCAGTGTCCTCTGGACACTGGAAAGCTAATGTTAATAGGACAGTCAGCATCTTCAGCAGGCATGATGCTCACACCCATAGTCCCAACATCTTGGAGCCTGAGTCTACAGGATACTGAGTTTGAGGTCAGCCTTAGCTTCATAGCAAGTTCCAGGCCAACTGGGCTATATAAAGAGTCTCTGTCTCACAAAACCAAACCAGTTATGCCTGATGTGGCATTCGGGGACAGCCTTCTCAATTAGCTAGCCACAACTGGCTGTCTCCCCACTTCACCCCTGCCTGGCTAAGCTGGAGAGCCTTGTTTTTATGCCAAGCCTGCTGCTTTTCTAATTGACACTTGACTCTCTACCGGGCATCTGATTTCACTCACAATGTTTTTAGGCCGTTAGATTGCTTGTATATTATTATTTAATCTCCCCCTCCAGCTTGAAAGGCTTTCAGAATATACTTAACCTGTCTTCCATCTGCTGGTTTTGCATGTGTTTTTGGACAGCTGATTAAAATGGCACCAGAGAAGAGCCCTTCTAGGCTCTTACTGTCTTCTTGAGTAATTGAGAATAATTGCCACCTTCTCCTCCAGTGCTTCCATTCATACTGAGGGCTGGTATCACAATCTTTGGCATCCTGGGGAAAGTATGTGTATTTCCAGTGCCTCTGATCCCCAACACTTTAGCTATTTTTACTAGCCCCAGCTTTCTGGGCTTCTCAGTTGCTGTTTTTCTCTGTAGCCAAGGACTCTTTCAGAAACCATGAGATCTAGGGTCAAAGAGTGAAGGGCCCGTTCTACTGGGAAACACTGGCTGTGTAACCTTGGGGAAGTCACCAGGTTTCTGTGTGAATCCGCCGCTTGGCAGTGTCCTGACACCTCAGGCTCTTGTGGGCATGCTTAGTGCAGACTGGCTGTTACATATTGCACTGAGCATACCTCAGCACCCTGCCCCCATGCTAGCTTTAAAACAGGTCCAAAGGGAACCACACTAATTTGGCTTCTGTTGTGAGTTGACTATGAACCGCCCCCACACACCCAGGGCTCATGAATTTGAGTATTTGGTGCCTGTTCTGAGAGGTTGTGGAACCTTTAAGAAGAGGTGGGTTGCTGGGGCACAGACCTGGCACTTTGGAGTCTGGCTCCGCCTCCTGTGCACCTCCTGCTGCCTTCCCTTCCCCACCCTTCCCTCAGTGCCAGTGTCTCCCCTGTAGGTGGTCACAGTAAGAACACAGCCACTGCTGGCCTGTGTGTGCCTCAAGCTCTTGCCCTTTATCTCCCCACCTTGATGAGGAAAGGCTTTTATTGTGTTTGTTGAGGCAGGTCTCCCTGTGTCACAGAGCCTGGCCTGGCCTTACTGTCTCTGAAGCTCACCTGGAGTGATGCTTGATCCTCGATCCTCAGTGTGGGGATTCCAGGATCTGGTGTTGTTTTAAATTGGGGTACAGCTTCCAACTTAAAGGTGCTGTTTGGAATATTCTCCACAGTGAACACACCCTAGCACCCCTACAAGCCAAGACAGACCCCAGCACCAGGAATATCCTCCCGTCACTCTCTCCATAGTGAACCACAGTCCTGCTCCTGATTTTTTTTTTTTTTAGTTTTTTTCTGAGACAGGGTTTCTCTGTGTAGCCCTGGCTGTCATGGAACTCACTCTGTAGACCAGGCTGGCCTCGAACTCAGAGGTCTGTCTCTGCCTCCCAAGTGCTGGGATTAAAGGGGTGCACCACTACCACCCGGCTGTCTGCTCCTGGTTTCTAATGACAGACTATCTGAGACCTGAGAGCCTTACATGGAGAAATTCTGAACTTGAACTCTCTTGCTTTTTCTCTCCACACCACAGCTGTCAGATTCTTCTCTGCTGCTGCATGGGATACCTGATGGTTCTCTTTGTTTCTGTATAGTATTCCACTCTGTAAAGACACCACACTTTAAGTATCTTTTCTGATCCTAGAAGCATGATGCTGGCTGTGTTTGACCATCTACTGTCTATCTGCTTTCTGGGGTCTGCACTCAGAGCTGGTATTGCCAGCCATATAGTGTGTCAATCTGCCTTTTTCGCTTTTAGTTTTTGAAATAGAGTGTTCTTCTGTAGCCTAGGCTGGACCGGGACTTGTGATCTTGTGTCCCATGCCTGGTCAGCACTGAGTTCCTTGGTGTGGTTCCTTGAGAGAAGGGAAAAAGAAAGAACTCATTTAGAATAAGAGAACCACCCATCTTCCCACCACCTAGAATCAACAACCGTGCAGATTTTGTCCTATCTACTTCTAAGCTCCTAAAAAAATACTGCAAATTTTTCTGATAGTCCCCAGAGTATACAGAAAGCTGTAATGAATAAGCTCATATCTCCATCCAGATGGAGTGAATGTTAATGTTTAGATATTAAACATCACAAATACAGCTGAGTTCTCATTGCAGCAACCCCCTCCCCCGCTCCATTTCAGAGGGGATCAGCATGGGGCTGTTGGCTTTTTTGGTCCCTGCCTTTGTGCTTTTATGGTGGATTATAAAAGTGTTTTCTTTTTATGACTCTGCATAAATGATGCCACTCTATGTATCCTCCCCAGCTTGCACTCTTCAGGGCTGTTACAGGACTTTGAGATGAAGTCATTTAGACAATATTCCTCCTCTTTAAGATAGTGCTTCACTGTGTTGTGTTTTATGTTGCCCGTGAACCCTACCTTGAACTCTACCTCAGCCTCCTAGTTGCTGGGATTATAGGTATGCACCACCATGCCTGCTTGATCACTATAGCAGTAGTGCCCTGTGCCGCCACCTCACGTCTACTTGGGACACGGTTTGCTATGGTAGGCCTGGTGTGAAGCTGCTGGCGGATGAGGCACCCATTGTTGGACTCTGATCCTCCAGGTTCACCTCTACTGGTGGAGGTGGATCCTGCTGCCCAGCAGCATGTTTTATTTCTATTTTGCCAGCACTGGGTCCTTGCCATATTCCCGAGGACTGGGTGACACTAGCTGATACATTGTTCCATTCTTTCTTTTGTGAGCTTGTGAGCCTGTGTTCCTTATCCTGCTGGAGGAGAGGCCTTCCTCCTGGTTCTGTGATCGTCATGTTCTACGCTTTGTCTTCATGTTGTTTCCTGAGACATGACTTGTCTCCTCATGGAAGTAGCACTTTGGACTCCTTTCTTCCTGCAAACTGGGCCTCACCTACTCTCCATGTGTACCTGACCTTTATTGTTGCAAACCCTTATTTACATCCCTGCTTCTCTGCCTACCAGTCAGTCAGCCCAATTGAGGCATCCCAGCTCTTGCAATAACTTCTCAGGAGCCCGGGTAACCCTGGGAATTGTTTATGTCCCATATAAGCAGAGGCTAGATTTACACTTCTCTGCACGGAGGAACAAAAAGCCCTGAATTGTGCTCTTTGTGTGTGCACATGTATGCTAGTCTATGGACACCAGAGGTCAACTTTGGGTATCACTGCTCAGGTACCGAGTACTGGGTTATTTGAGAGAGCGAGCATGTCTCCAACTAACTAGACCATGAGTGCTCTAGGAATCAGGCCGTTTCTGCCCAGGGATGATAAAGGCATGCCACCATGTCATGATCTCTAACTTCTGCCATAGCCATCTCTGCAGACCCAAAATCATGTTCTTTTTTTTTTTTTTTTTTTTTTTTGAAAGTTAATAGCTTCTGCTTTTTTTATTGATTTAAGTTTTATTGCATTATGATGAAAAAGATACATAATTTCAATTTATCTAAATTTGTTAATGTTTAAAGACATATTTTAAGTAAACAGAATTACACCACATCCTTCTTTCCCTTTTGTACCCCAACTCCTCCCAGAGGCCCTCCTTCAATACCTGCCATACCTTTCAGGGTTTTTTTTTTATTATATCCTTTAAAACTTATAAAATATTGTAACAGAAAAATGAATACTATAAAAGTTGTTTGATATAAAACAACAATCAATTGAACAGTCTTATATAGATGCTTGTCTACAGCAATACTGAAAATTTATACATTTTTCTCAATATAAATTTTAAATAACTCCAAACATATTAACTGCATGATATTTTAAAATAATATATCACTATTAGTTTTTTTAAAAAATGAACATAAATAGATGAAGGCTTTTTGTTTATTTTGTTATTAGTAGAGCTTAAAATCTTGGCTCTTACTGTGGTACAAACCCAAAATAAGAACAATTTTTAGACATTGGAGTTCATTGTAATAAGGCTGTACTTCAATGACCCTCACCTCATCAAAGGATTTTACCTCCAGCGTAGCTAAGCTAAGAGTTGACAGTTCTGCTGTGCCAAGGAAGGAATTGTAGGCACGATTTTTGGGTACAGACTTCCTGCTTTGGTCAAAGCTATTTGACTGGAGTGATTGTCTTCATTCACAGACCACAGGAAACAGGTTACATTCATTTAAGAAATGGTGTGTGTATTAAGATGGTCTATCCATGAAGTCATTCATTAACTGTTTCAATGAACAATGGTTCTGCTTGGAGGGTGGCACAGACATTAGGTGAGGGTAAGATTCTGGTTCATTGGCTGTGATGATTTTGAAAAGCATCATCTCAGAAAAAAAGAGGAATTTATATAGTCCTCTTCTTCAAAATTGATACAATAATTATAAATATCAAGCAAAGCGTTCAGTCTCACTCTTTGTTGTTCTTTTACAAACCACCTCCCAAATTAATTGTCTACATTTCTTTTGGTTGTATAAATAATTTTGAAATATGAAAGATGCTCTGAAAACTATAGTAAAGTGTAAAAATATCAAATAAACAATCCTACTAATGGAGAGGCTGAGGTATGAGAAGCATGATTTCAAGGCCATTATGTGTTGCTCAGCAAGACACTGTCATGTACAAACAAACAGAAAGTATACATGGATTGTACAATATTGGACCTATTTCTCCAATTACAGCAACAAATTTCTAATTCCTCATATTTTTTAATTTCAATTGATTAGGGATTTTTGTGTTTCCTCTTTAAGGGCTTCTAGCTGTTTACCTGTGTACTCCTGTATTTCTTTGAGAGAGTTAATTATGTCCTTCTTAAAGTCCTGTATCATCATCATGAGAAATGATTTTAGATCTGAATCTTGCTTTTCTGGTGTGATGGTGTATCCAGGACTTGTCATGGTGGGATTCTGATGATGCCAAGGAACCTTGGTTTCTGTTGCTTATGTTCTTATGCTTGCCTCCTGCCATCTGGTTGTCTTTAGTGCTACCTGCCCTGACTATATCTGACTGGATCCTGTCCTTCCTATGATCCTGGTTGTGTCAGAACTTCTCAGAGTCAAGCTGTCTCTGTGATCCTGTGATTCTGGGTTCCTGTGATCCTGGGCATGTTAGAGCACCTGGGAGTGGAGCTTCCTCTGGCTGTTGTGGAACTCGATGAGTAATTTATGTCCAAGGAGTGCTCAGGGCATCGGCCCAGACAGACTGGAAGGATCCCGTGCCACTGGACTGGTGGAGTTCCTGTACGCCTGGGTCCTGTTGGTCCCAGTTATTCCTTGTGTTGGGGCAGATGTGTCTTTATCACCTCTGATCCTATGATCTTGGGAGTCCAAAATCATGTTCTTTAGTGATCATTCTTTAAGGTGAATATCCACCTGTATTAGTCAGATTTCTCTAGAAAAACAGAACTTATTGAATGCGTGTGTGTGTGTGTGTGTGTGTGTGTGTGTGTGTGTGTTTATTCATCTATTCATCATTCCAAACATCATGTTATACGCAATTGCTACAATGTTCTGCCAACATACAACAAACAGTTGAAGAAAACCTTTCTTTTACACCTCTCTGGAGAGAGACTGGATGGGGGGCATCTTTTAGAATGACTTCAGAGTATGGGCCAGCTAATACAATATTGGTTACCTACCAGTGGAAGGTCTAAGAACTCAGTAGTTGCCCAGGCCATGAGTCTGGCTGGGTATTTGAGCAGGACTTCTCTATATGCTAGCATCCTGAAGAAGCAGGTTCTAATATCAGTGAAGAAATGGACTTGCCAATGAGAGTGAGGGCATGCAGGTACAGAGCATGTCCATCTCTATGTGCTCAGAAAGGCTGCCAGCAGAAGTGTGGCCCCAATTAAAAGTGGGCCTTCCTGCCTCTAGATCCAGGTTAGAAGTGGGCCTTCCCATTTCAAATGATTTACATAAGAAAACGTTGCTCTCAGTGTGCCCAGCCTTTTGAGTTCTAGTTGAGCTGACAACCAAGAGTAGCCATCACAGCAGCCTTCAGTCCTCCGGAGAAGGGCTGTGACAGCTTTGCATCTTGAGTAGCAGAGGCCTTTTTCTGAAGAGTTCTTGTCTCCCAGGTCACAGAAGCATTAGGCTCAGTCCCCAGAGCATTCTCATCATTTGCTTTCCTGGGGCTTCTGCCTTCTGAGGGAAGGTGAAGTTCTTTTTTTGTAATGAGTTTTGAAGCTTTTTTGAGCCAAGTGCCTGATCCTCATAAAGCCGCTGAAAATGGAACTGTTTTGAGTCACAAAGGAGCCTTTGATCTGGCTCATGGCTTTCCCATGAACCAGCCAGTCTCCTTCCTATTAGCAGGAAATAAACAGGACCCTGTTCACATTAGCAGGGTTGTCCTACTAAGAACAGCAGCTCTTTGTTGCTAACTTTGCATAGGTTTTGCCCATGTGCATACTCTCTTTTAATCTTCTCAGCCTCCTGGTGACCACACCTTAGAGGATAACTTCTATTTCCCCTTTAGATTATGAGCCCTTGTATTAGTCAGGGTTCTTTAGAGTCACAGAAGTTATGATAGTCTCGATGTAGTAAGGAATTTATTGCAGACTTACAGTCTGTGGTCCACTTCCCAACAATCCACTCCCAACAATGGTCGGCAGCAGCTATGAATAGAAGTCCGATGATCCAGCAGTTTCTCAGTCCCACAAGGCAAGCAATTGAAGAAAAAAAGCGAGCTTTCCTTCTTCCTTATATAGGTCTCCAGCAAAAGGTGTGGCCCAGGTTAAAGGTGTTACCACACCCTTAACCCCAGGTGACCCCGATTGAACTCGTAGATCTTTCTCAATCCTCTGGGATTCATAGCCACTACACCTCAAGATCTCCATGCCAAGATTCAGGTCGGAAACTTGTTAACTCTCAGCCTCCAGACTAGAGCCAGGTGAGCCCTCCAATTCTGGATTGCAGTTCATTTCAGATACAGTCAAGTTGACAACCAGGAATAGCCACTAGAGCCCTCAATCCCCATCTTGCCTCAGGACCTTTGTTTTTGCATTTTGCCCAACTCCTCCCATAGTAGGTCTTTCTTCTCTGTCAGGTCCAGCTTGGGTCCTCCCTGCTCGTAGAACTCACACCTTGAGTACAGCTCTTTTGGCTCCTTTTTCTTTCAGTAGCTTTAGTATGACTCCATGTTTAGTGGTTTGTTTCTGTAAACATGGGTGCCTCTGTGCCAGGAGAGAGGCCCCCAAACTTCAGCAAAGGACAATGTAGTAATAATAATAATAATGTTTGCTGTTTAGAGGCATCACTGCTAGATGGAGGAAGGGGTCAGTATTCAGGAGACATAGGAACACATGTCAGAGAAAGCTAGCAAGAGCCCTTGAAGGCTGGAAGGGGACTTAGATGTCAGGGAGAGCCTGGCAGAGCTGAGGACCCTCAGGAATGTCAGACTCACACTCATGCTGGTCTTCATGTGAGGCCTGTGGGCATAGTCCCAGGGCCGAACTTGTCAGCTGGTAACCCAAAGGCCACATTCCTCCTGAGATCTGCCTGTGTCTCACAGTAAGGGCTATGACAATGATGGCTATGGAAACTATAGTGACAGCTGAGGGGACAGCTGAGCAACCAAGCAGGGCTTCCTCTTGCACTTAGGTTTTCTGTGGCAGCCATTGGTCAGTGCCTAGTGCAGTGGGTCCTTCCCCTGTGCCTAGTGCAGGCATGGTCCTGATGCTCTCACAGACTGTGCTCTCTGTAACAGCTTTGAATTTTGTTATCCTGGAGGTTTAAGGCTGGCTTCTTGGAAAGAATGATTTCTTTTTCCATCTAAGTTTTGTTTGCTTATTTAAAGACAGCATCTCACTATGCAGCCACAGCAGTATACCTAGAATTTACTGGCTTGTGTAACAGAATCTGGCTTCAGGAATGGCTGGATCTAAAAGTCCAGGGCAGTCTCTTGGTTACTCACCAACCCCTGCACCCATGTTTACAGAAACAAACCACTAAACATGGAGTCATACTAAAGCTACTGAAAGAAAAACGAGCCAAAAGAGCTGTCTGATAGTTTCTTGTTCTGCCTATAGTTTTCTAAGTTGGCTTTTTTGTCAGGCAGGATCCTCCTCGGATCTTGTCAAGCATGACCTGCCTTCCTGCCTCACTTTCCATCAGTGAAGCATCACAAACAGAAGGAGCCACTGCTTTTGTGATAGTTTGATGCTGGGGTCCTGTGCCATGCCAGACTCAGTCATGAGACTGGAGATTAGCCAAGTCATGTTCCCAAAGTTCCTGCCTAAACCATGGTCCTGCACCTGCTGCCTGCCACATCTGCTGCCTGCCATGCCTGCTGCCTGCCATGCCTGCTGCCTGCCATGCCTGCTGCCTGCCACACCTGCTGCCTGCCACA
>NW_022196894.1:8311373-8315433 GCF_008632895.1 Mastomys coucha
CGCCTGCTGCCTGCCACACCTGCTGCCTGCCACACCCGCTGCCTGCCACACCCGCTGCCTGCCACAGCTCTCTTAAGTAGCTACTGTGTGTCAGCCTATGGACAGTAGGGAACTAACTATAGAAGAGCCATGCTCCAAGGCTTGGGAAGATATGTGTGTGTATGTGTGTGTGTATGTGTGTGTGCGCGTGTGTGTGCATGTGTGTGTGCATGCGTGCACGCGCACGTGTGTGCATCAGTGCTCACACAGAGCCATCGGTCCTCACACAGAGGATCGTCAGTTATTTCTGAATAACATAAAGGGGCTAAGAGCTGTGTTGAAAGGGTGGCCCAGGTGATAGTGAGGCAGGGCCATCAGATGCTAGCAGTGAAGTGCCACTTGGACCTGACCCTTGCTCACAGTGCATCCAAAGTGGCTTTGCACACTGCGTAATAGCCACGACCTCACTTGGGACAGAGAGGCCAGTCTTTTGGGAAGCTGGACCCACAAATGCCAAGTAGCCTTCTGTCTGATCCCCTCCTTTGCTTTTTCTTTTCTCCCTTTCTGGCTCTTGCATACCCCCTAGAGTGGAGGAAGAGAGCCCAGCTTAAAGCACTTCCTGGAGATTCTCACGGAAGGCCTCCCTGAGGAATAGCAGTAGGCTGGGGTTCTTGGCCCTCTCAATGAGGCCACAGCAAATCCTGCCATCAGCTTGGCTTTGTGGTACTGATCATACCTCATGTACTTCGAGTCCAGAGACAGTCAAGCCCAGCAGCCACCCCTCTCCAGTAGGTGTTGCCATGCTCTAGAGAACCTGTAGGTATGCTGCTGATGAGTCAGTTCCCAAGCTGGACAAGCAGTGGGCCATGTCCTTCCTGGACTCTCTTGTGTCACCTCAGAATCCTGCTGACATCTGCACCGGGAGCGGGCTATGTCCTGTGTCACCCTCGAAGGCTGAAGCAGGCAGCTTCTCAGAGGCAGGCAGCACGCAGGCCCTTCGCAGGTGCTAGTCACTTGTGATCATTCAGCAGAGGGGCCTGAGGCAGTGATAAGGACAGAGCTCACCTGCCCAGCGGAGAGAGGAGACTCTGCAGTGACCAGGTGTGGCTGTTGCAGAGGGTCTGAGCTGGCCAGGAGTCAGGGTGAGGACTGCTGAACTGGGAGGCAGTAAGCACGTCACTGTTATCTGGGATGCTACAGTGCCTAGAAGTACACAAGACCTGAGCCGGTCATAAGCTTCACACCATACAGTGGCCTGTCCTTTCTTATACTGGGGTGAAAAGATGCCTGTCCTCTGTGAAGATCTGAGTTTCTGTGTCCAGGCTCAGGACACCGGTGACCCAAGCAGGCAGATACATAATGGAGGTGTGCAAGCTTTTCCACCAAGGCTAGAACTGGAACAAGGTCAGACCAGGCTGCACAGGAAGTCTCCCTCGAAACTCTGAGGGTTAGGGCATAGAGTTCAAATCCCCACACCAGTTTAAATTAAACATCCTGTGGTACTTTGATGTTCTCAAGTAGAAAGATAATGTCATCTTGCTCCTGAGGTCATTGTTGCCACAGGAATTATTCAGAAACCTCTGGAATTGGTGTCTGCCAGGCCAAGGCAGAATGTGCCATGTTACCTGGTCCAAGTGCCTGTTAATGTCACCCACTCCCCTCACCTCTCATTAGTGCCCCCTAGTAGAACCCATTTCACAGATAGGAAAATTAAGGCTCAAGGGGCTAGTCCAAGGTTCAGCCTGGTTACCTAGTCCAGGGTTTATCCTGGGGTCTGGAACAGAACTATACTTGTCTTTGTTAGCCATTTTTTTGGTCAATATAGCACTGATAGAATCAGTAACTGAACGAAGAAGGTTTATCAGGACATGTAGGTCAGCAGGCCTCATCAGGGCATACCAGCTAATGGGCCTCAGCCCGTGCATTCTTGATTCCACATGTTTGAACAGAACTTATGGTAGGAAGACCATGTGAAGGAGGCTTGACCTTCATAGCAGAGTACAGAGCAGAGGGCAAGACATGAAATAAGCAGGTTATGTAACCTCTATAACCCCAAAGACCTGACCCAGTGACCTACTTCCTCCAGCTGGATCCCATCTCTGAAAGCTTCTCCAGCATCCCCAAACAGCAGCTGGGAGCCAAGGGTTGAGATACAGGAGCCTGTGAGGGACATCTTGCATTCAAATCAAAGCAGTTACTCTCTGGATACAGTGAACTTTACCCAAGGACTTGTGTGGTGAAACCTGACAGCAGTTGTGGCTCCTGGGACTTGGTCACCACTGTAAGTCACAGGCATTTGTCAGGTCCTAGAGCAGCTTCAGCTACTGTCTTGTACCCTTAAGTTTATGAGTTTGCAGTTGCTGTGGACATGAGACCTCCAGTAGACCTAAGGCTGTAAGTGCTGTCACAGCTCCAGGGAACATGTTCAATAGGAAGGGCTTTCTGTCTGTTCCTGCATAGCTGTTCCATGACTTAAAAATCATTGCTCTAAAGAGGGGCTGATGGGCTCCACTATGACCACTCAGTACCCTGATGGTGCCCCGACCCCAGACCTCATGGTCAATAAATGGTTAAAGGTGGGCTAAAACCCTAGATTGGGATTAAATACTTCTCTAACACATGGGCCCATAACTGGGGTGATCACCATGGGCAGGTCATGGACTCCAACATCTGAGCCTGGCATGTGTGCCCAGCCCATTCCAGGAGCAGGTATTCCTTCTTCTGACAGTGTGGGCTGAACACAGTGGCCCACTTCCTCTAACTAGGCCACAACTAATCCTTTCGCATAGTGCCACTCCCTAAGCATTTGTACATATGAACCTAGGGGGCCATTCTTATTCAAACCATCATGGTGTGCGTGGTGGGGTGATGCAGAAACTCTCACCAGGACCAAAGAGCTGCCTGCCGTGCCTGCTTTTATCTATTTCTCCTCTTATCTCGAAGAGGTATCTTGCTTTAAGTTCAGCAAAACCAGGGGAATCTCAAGTACTTAAGAGAGAGCAAGTTTAAGGGCATCCACCTGTGCCTCAGCCTGTGCCAATTTCTGAAGAGGAGTGGGAAGATACAAGAGATATTGCACACTGGCTTCTGCCTGTGGGCAGACAGACCGCCATATCTGACTTGCCCTGGGCAGAACAAGCTTCCAGAACCTCTGTGACTCTCCTGCATGTGGTTTGCTCTGCATGAACCACGGGACCAGTTGGTTTCTTATTTCTGTTCTTGTTAGATCTACCCTGGTGTCGGTCCCTTGCTTCTCAAGGCAGGCAGCTGTTGAAGTCAGACAGATGGCCTTCACTATTAACCTCAGCTGTGTAACTTGGAGGAGATACTTGATCCCCCAGAGTCTCAGTGTCTTTCTCTGCAACATGGGAAGCTTGTGCCTTCATAAAGCCGCTGTATTGAGATAACGGGTCACCTGATGAGTGGTGCTGGGGGTGAGTGCAGCTCCCATGCAGTTGGATTCCTGGTTCCAGTCCTGGAACAGAGATGCTTTCCATTCTGTTTGTGTGGTTAATTTTCATGGTTAGCACCAGTGGTTTGGGAGTGCTGCTTTGCATGTCCAAACTCTCTACTGACTATTCTGTCCCTGTGCCACCTAGCCCCAGGGCTACAATCTGTAATCTCTGAATCTGAAATAGTGGGTCTGGGGTGGAGCATCTGTCCAGACACCAAGCCTCTGGCTTTTCCCTTAAAGGGTATATGAAAATGATTTTGGTGGATGTGGCATTATCTCAAATCTCCCCTTTTTCTTTTTTATCCCAGGCAACGTTTACCAGTGATCATCCATCAGAACCTAACCAGGGTGCTCTCAGCCTACCCACTAATTTCTCTGTGTGTGCTGTGAGAAGCCATATTCCAGGATATGGTGTGGCAGGCTGTAGGTCTTTAGTAGGACCCTGACCACTCTTTTAGGAGTGTTTGAGGACCTTGTTCAAATTCCAACTCTATAATGACCAGCTGAAAGAGTGTGTGTTTGCTTCTGTCTCAGGCACCTCTGCCTCTTTCCTGTGAGATAGGGATGCTCCTCTGTGGAAAGGATTCTCTTAAATCCCAGCTGGGCTAGGGATGCTCCTCTGTGGAA
>NW_022196894.1:8316573-8348662 GCF_008632895.1 Mastomys coucha
CTATCAAATCCCAGCTGGGCTAGGGATGCTCCTCTGTGGAAAGGATTCTATCAAATCCCAGCTGGGCTGGTGCTCAGCTCACTGTCTGTGGCAGCATTCATTTCCTATAAGTCAATATCTTTGTGCATATGTTCAAGAGATTTGTAATGAGGGTTGTGGCCTTCCAAAGCTGGTTTCAAACCCCAACACCATATTCTGTAGAGGTGAACTCTAGGAGTCGTGTATAACATTGATACCTCAT
Source organism: Mastomys coucha (assembly GCF_008632895.1). Classification (NCBI taxonomy): domain Eukaryota; kingdom Metazoa; phylum Chordata; class Mammalia; order Rodentia; family Muridae; genus Mastomys; species Mastomys coucha. Next base: position 8,316,815 of record NW_022196894.1, read on the forward strand.
AGTACCACCTGTAGAAGTGGGCCTTCTCCCTAGGATCCAGGGCCTCAAAACTGGCCCTTCTCATGAGGGCCGGTCCTGTCACCTTGTATTGGCCATAATCTGCCTGTCTGTGACTCTGGTCTAATGTCTGACATGCTAGGCGGTTTGGGCTTCCTTTGTGCTCCGAAGGCAGGGATGGCTAGGTAAAATAGTGCCAGTGTTTACCACGGTGGGCACTGGAATGGGCATAGGAGGCCAACACAGGCTTCTTTAAGGTTTGTAAATTCTCTGGTCAGTGACCAGTTTTAGATCTGACTTTGAAGCTGCTGCCTCTCAGTAGGACTGGCCTGTCTGCCACTCCAGCCAGCCTGGGCCTACTGCTCTGAGGAGATTCCAGATTGTGTCTGGTAAGAGTATGAGGAAGCACAGGAAGCACAGTGACTTCCTCTGGGAAGGCACTGCTGCAGGGTGGAGCTTTTCCTGCAGGAGAAGAGCCACGTTAGAAACTGCCCAGACATGGGTGGAACCCAAGCATGCATTCTGAGCACAGCCTGACTTAACTTCCACCCTCATTTAGAGTGATGCCTAATTTAATGCTATCCGTCTTTTCTGAAGCTTGAAGTAAAATGGGCCTTTTGGAAGGAATACATACTCCCATTAAACTATCCCTGTGTGCCCTACTTACTCAGTGAACTGCTCCACCCATAATTGATAGTGGTATTCAGACACATACACTTATAAACAGCAGCAGACCCATGGGTAACACCAACTCATTAACTCATCATCTATCTATCTATCTATCTATCTATCTATCTATCTATCTATCTATCTATCTATCTTTTCTTTCTCTCTCCTTCCTTCCTCTCTTTCTTCCTTTCTTCCTTTCTTTCTTTCTTTCTTTCTCTCTTTCTTTCTTTTATTAAATTAATAAAACTTATTTTAAAATATACAACTCAGTATTAACATTTTTAAGTCATCAAAATAATTTATAACAGTTATATCCCTCTTAAATATACATGATATCTTCTAAAGCTAAAAGTAATATGCACTCAACCAGTTTTTAAAACTCTATTTGGAACATTAAACATGATAGAAGTAGAAAAAATCTCTTATGAAGTCCTCTATGAAAGGAAATTTTAAAAAGTTTCTGATTAGACAGAAGCTGTTCCATCTCCAAGGGAGAATATACAGCATAACTTTGGGTACATGGAATGAATTGGGTAGTGTTCCTTCTGTTTCTGTTTTGTGGAATAGTTTGAAGAATATTGGTATTAGGTCTTCTTTGAAGGTCTGATAGAATTCTGCACTAAAACCATCTGGTCCTGGGCTTTTTTTGGTTGGGAGACTTTTAATGACTGCTTCTATTTCTTTAGGGGTTATGGGACTGTTTAGATGGTTTATCTGATCCTAATTTAACTTTGGTATTTGGTATCTGTCTAGAAAATTGTCCATTTCATCTGGATTTTCCACTTCTGTTGCATATAGGCTTTTATAGTAGGATCTGATGATTTTTTTTTTAATTTCCTCAGTTACTGTTGTTATGTCTCCCTTTTCATTCTATTTCTGTTAATTTGGATACTATCTCTGTGCCCTCTTGTTAGTCTGGCTAAGGGTTTATCTATCTTGTTGATTTTCTCAAAGAACCAGCTCCTGGTTTGGTTGATTCTTTGTATAGTTCTTTTTGTTTCTGCTTGGTTGATTTAAGCCCTGAGTTCTATTATTTCCTGCTGTCTACTTCTCTTGAGTGTATTTGCTTCTTTTTTTGTTCCAGAGCTTTTAGGTGTGCTGTTAAGCTGCTAGTGTATACTCTTTCCAGTTTCTTTCTGGAGGAACTCAGAGCTATGAGTTTTCCTCTTAGCACTGCTTTCATTGTGTCGCATACATTTGGGTATGTTGTGGCTTCATTTTCATTGAATTCTAAAAAGTCTTTAATTTCTTTCTTTGTTTCTTCCTTGATCAAATTATTGAGTAGGGTGTTGTTCAGCTTCCATGTGTATTTGGGCTTTCTATTATTTTTGTTGCTATTGAAGTCCAGCCTTAATCCTTAGTGATCTGATAGGATGCAAGGGATTATTTCAATCTTCTTGTATCTGTTTTTGAAACCTGTTTTGTGATCAAATATATGGTTACTTTTGGAAAATGTACCATGAAGTGCTGTGAAGAAGGTATATTCTTTTGTTTTAGGATGAAATGTTCTATATATATCTGTTAAATCCATTTGGTCCATAACTTATGTTAGTTTCACCGTGTCTCTGTTTAGTTTGTGTTTCCTTGATCTGTCCATTGATGAGAGTGGGGTGTTGAAGTCTCCAGCTATTACTGTGTGAGGTACAATATGTGCTTTGAGCTTTAGTAGAGTTTCTTTTATGAATGTGGGTGCTCTTGCAGTTGGAGCATAGATGTTCAGAATGGAGAGTTCTTCTTAGTAAATTTTTCCTTTGATGAATATGAAGTGTCACTCCTTATCCTTTTTGATAACTTTTGGTTGAAAGTTGCTTTTATTCGATATTAGAATGGCTACTCCAGCTTGTCTCTTGGGACCATTTGCTTGGAAAATTGTTTTCCAGCCCTTTACTCTGAGGTAGTGTCTTTTTTTGACAATGAGGTGCATTTCCTATATGCAGCAAAATGCTGGGTACTGTTTACATATTTGTTAGTCTATATCTTTTTATTGGGGAATTGAGTCCATTGATGTCAAGAGATATTAAGGAAAAGTGATTGTTACTCCCTGTTATTTTTGTTCTTAGAGGTGGAATTATGTCTGTGAGCCTATCTTCTTTCAGATTTGTTGAAAGATTACTTTCTTGCTTTTTCTAGGGTGTGGTTTTCCCTCCTTGTGTTGGCGTTTTCCATCTATTATCCTTTGTATGGCTGGATTTGTGGAAACATATTGTGTAAATTTAGTTTTGTCATGGAATATCTTGTTTTCTCCATCTATGGTAATTGAGAGTTTTGCTGGGTATAGTAGTCTGGGCTGGAATTTGTGTTCTCTTAGGGTCTGTATGACATCTGCCCAGGATCGTCTAGCTTTCATAGTCTCTGGTGACAAGTCTGTTATAATTCTGATAGGTCTGCCTTTATATGTTACTTGACCTTTTTCCCTTACTGTTTTTAATATTCTTTCTTTATTTTGAGCATTTGGTGTTTTGACTATTATGTGACAGGAAGAATTTCTTTTCTGGTCCAGTCTATTTGGAGTTCTTTAGGCCTCTTGTATGTTCATGAGCATCTCTTTCTTTAGGTTAGGGAAGTTTTCTTCTATAATTTTGTTGAAGATATTTACTGGCCCTTTAAGTTGGGAATCTTCTCTCTCTTCTATACCTATTATCCTTAAGTTTAGTCTTCTCATTGTGTCCTGGATTTCCTGGGTGTTTTGGGTTAGGAGCTTTTTGCATTTTGCATTTTCTTTGACTGTTGTGTTAATGTTTTCTATGGTATCTTCTGCCCTTGAGATTCTCTTCGTCTATCTCTTGTATTCTGTTGGTGATGCTTGCATCTATGACTCCTGATCTCTTTCTTAGGTTTTCTATCTCCATTTTTATCTCCCTTTGTGATTTCTTTATTGTTTCTAGTTACATTTTTAGATCCTGGATGGTTTTGTTCAGTTCCTTCACCTGTTTGGTTGTGTTTTCCTGCAATTCTTTAAGGGATTTTTTGGTTTCCTCTTTAAGGGCTTCAAGCTGTTTACCTGTGTTCTCCTATATTTTTTTAAGGGAGTTATTTATGTCCTTCTTAAAATCCTTTATCATCATCATGAGATATTATTTTAAGTGAGAGTCTTGTTTTTCAGGTGTGTTGGGGTATCCAGGACTTGCTGTGATGTGAGAAGTAGGTTCTGATGATGCCAAGTAGCCTTGGTTTTTGTTGCTTATGTTCTTGCCCTTGCCTCTTGACATCTTGTTATCTCTGGTGTTAGATGGTCTTGCTGTCTCTGACTGTGGCTTGTCTCTCTTGAAAGCCTGTATGTCAGAACTCCTAAGAGACCTGCTGTCTCCCCGTGATATTTGGGTATGGAGACCTGTGGCACAGGGTCAACTCCTGGATGCAGATGGAAACTGAAAGGATTCTGTCCCAGGTTGCTCCTTGGTTCCTGTGACCTGAGTGTTCTGGCTGGGTCCCTCTGAGCAGATGTGGTGGTCTTACCTGTGCTCACAGGTATGTCCACCCCTGGGAGACCAGCTCTCTCTCTCGGTGGTATTTGAGTAAGGAACGCTATGGCACAGGATCAGCTCTGGGTGCAGGTGGAAACTGGAAGGATCCTGTCTAGCCCCATCACTTCTAATCTGCATGTTGGCTGCCACCCTAGGAGCACAATCAGAATTAATCAGGTTCTTGGGCCTTTAAGGGCTGGCTCTATGTGCCTGTGTTACCATCCCAAATACCCTGGATGACACACAGGCTCTGACAGACCAGTCTTTTGCCTTCTGCCCTCCAGTCCAGCAACCCTTAGAACCAAGGATTTGTTTCCACACCAGCCTGGCTTTCTTCCCCCAATCCTTCTTGGGTCTGTTTGTTTTCTCACCTGGTTGTGGACAATTCCATGGCCTCCACATAGCTCTCTCTGGCCGGCAGTCTTGCCTTCTTGATGTATCTCCCATATTATTTGTTATTTCACCCAGTTGTTTTTCAAGGTTGTTTCCCTTAGACACCATGTGAGGATCTTATGATGCAGGGTGAACTAGACAGACAAGGCTCAACCTGTGTGAGATTAGGATTGGGGCAGGGGGGCGGAAACACCAATGAAGGGGAAGGCAGGAGAATGGCCAGCAGGCATTGTGAAGACTAGACAACAGGGCTGCTGGGTTTGAAAGGGAAGCCAGGGATCTGGGTTTTTAAGAACTCTCCTGCTTTAATCTTTTCAGTGCTCAGTCCACACAAAACAGCCTGTGGGTCAAACCTTGTCTGTGGACAACACATATGGTAAAAATGGTGGGGACTGACTTTTTCACAAGAAGGACTGACCCCCACCTGTCCACATTGCCCCTCAACCTTTGGGAGAGCTTCTGGCTGAGGTCCTGGATTGACACGTCCATTCTAATTGTTAGGGTAGTCATCCATGGCCTCAGTACTAGGATTCTAGGCTGAGGCAGAAGGATCACAAGTTTAAGGCCACACTGGTGTATAATAATGTGAGCCTGTCTCAAAAACAAAATGAGAAACACAGAAGCCTCCAGAAGCAGCAGGCATCTTTGGAAATGCAGACTTTACCATGGCAGATGCACTGGTCCGTAATGCCAGCACATGAACATTTTCTTTGTTGGAGGTAATAATGATGTTTGGTTACATAGAAACATGTCCTACTTTTCTAGAATTATATACAAAGTATTTAAGAATGAAGTATCAAGTGGCTATAATTGTTCATTACTTATTTTATTGTCCTGTTTTTGATATAAAGTCTCATGTAGTACAGGCATGCCTCAGACTTGCTGCATAGCTGAGGCTGGTCTTAAACTCCTGGTCCTTCTGCTTTCGCCTTGCAAATGCTGGGATTATAGGAATGGATTGCCACACCCAGCTATGGCTATGTTAGCATGGGCTAGGGTTGTAGCATGCATTCGTGAGGCCCTGGCTTTAATTCCTCAGCAGTGCATGGTGTAAAGGCCAAAATTAGGAAGCCACTGTTTCATTAGGTGAGAGTTAGTGGGGATACCTGGGACACTTTTGTAATAAAGTAAAGGCATCAGTGTTTACAGAGAGGACTATGTAGCATTCCCAAGTTGCAGATATGCACTCTCCCGGACTGTGTCACATGGTGTATGGATATGCAGGCTGCGAGCCAGTGCAAGAGCTGTTAGTAGCAGCTCATGGGTCTAGGCAGCCCATGGGTATAAGTCAAAGGTTACACAGTCTACTTTGGTACTGAGGTGATCAGCATCCCTCTGTCCACACAGAAAGTGGTTGTGGCTAAAAGCCAAGGAGGAAGTAAGACTTCTGTGAATTGAATGCAGGGCTTGTCAGTGAGAGAACACCAAAAGGGTTTTCCAGTGAAGGTTGAGGATTGTCTCCTGAGCTGAGGGGTCTGCAATTGCTCCTTGAAGAACTGAGTCCCTGCTTATCTGCTGTCTACTTCTTCCCATCCAATCCTGTCAGCAGTCTTGCTGGTCTTGTAAGGAGACAGCTTATGGGGAGCATGGGCACAGAGAAGACTTGAGAAGTACTGTTGCTCACTCTGAATGGCTCGGGGTTGAACCATCTGTCAGGAGGTAGGGAGCTAGTTCATTCTGTAAAGTAACATCAGATAAAGAAAAATAGCTTAGCACTCTTAACTTTAAAAAAGAAAAAATATGGGTGTGATGGCACAAACGTGTAAACTCATCACTAGGGAGGCAGAGCAAGGAGGCTCCTTGAGGCTCCCTGGCCAGCTAGCCATCCCTAAGCTCTGTCTCAAAAGCAAGGCAGACAGTATGTCTAGAGAGACAACACCCAAGATTTTCTGTAGTCTTCTAGTCCCCACATACATGTACACATACACATGGTACACACACACACACACACACACACACACACACATACACACACATACACACACACTTGAGAGCAAGCAGTTAGACAATGGTTGCCACTCAGTTGGATTTGATTTTTATTAAGACAGTGTGGGTTCCCAGGTTCTGGCTCTCAAGATAAATGGGTGCTAGGAATGAGTTGGGAGTTCCCCCAGGTGAAACCCCCATCTGCCAAGTCTTTGCTGCCTATAGGACCTAGGTAAAAGCGGACATTGCTCAGGTGATATTCAATGGATGTGGGGTGTCCCCTGGCCTCCGTAGGGGCACTTCCCCTCCTTGAGCTCTGTGGCTCAGCAAAGCTACTTGTGTGCCACAAAGGGCCATCTCTGATTCTCGTGGCTATAGTGTCTCTGTCCAAGCCCAGAATTCTCCGCAGTCCCTTCCAGGGCTCCTGTCTCATCTTGCTGCAGAGCCTTTCAAGCTTGCCTTGGGAGTTTCTCATGCAAATTAGAACCCAGGCCTGAGGAGGTCCATTCACCCTCACCTGACCCATCACCCCTCTCAGGAATCAACATCTTATCACCTAATGTGGACAGCAAGGGGCAGAGTTAGCATCTAGACCCAGTGAGCGCAGGTCAAGTGGCTTTGGCTTGGGCTGGACGATCCTTTCCATCTTGATCCCACCAGGCTGTGGAGGTTAGGCCTGAGGCAGTGCTGGCTATGCCCATCCAGCCCACAGCACTAGGGTTGCACACTGGGGCAACTCATGAACAAGAAGACCTTGCTGCCTTTGTGGTAGCCTACGGGAAGCCCTGCTAGTAGATTCTCCCCAGTTCTTCCTCCCACACAGTTCCTGGAGGAGGCTTCCCAGAGCACACACATGGTACTGTAAAACTGAAGTCTCAGAAAAACCACAGTAATATATGTAACTAAGTGTGTCCAGTACTGCAGAGCCCTATCTTCTTTGAAGGATGGATTTATGAAAATAAGCCAGTCTTCTGTCACCAGGCATCCTGTTCACTCATGATTACCCCAGGCTGTTTGGGAGTCTTCTGCTGGAGAGCGGAGCACCAGGAGGCTTGCTTGTCTAGGTACTATCCCATCCAAGGCCCCAGTGGGCAGAGTGGACCTGCTGAGATGAGCTCTTCTGGCTCGGGGGAGCTCTGTGTAGGCAACACTCTATGGTCCAGTGCAAGGGTGGAGCTCTGCTGTAGGCAACACAGCAGAGCTGTGTGTGTGATCGTAGACTGAGGCTATGAGTCCCTGCCCCTCCACAGCCTTCTCTCCACACAGAGCCACCACTTGCCCAGAAAGGCCTCTGCTGTCATCCATACTGCCCACATTTCTTTGTCATAAGCTAGGACCTACCTGGGCAGGAGTCGGTGTAGGCAGGGAATATGAAGGGGAAACATCAGATCATCGCACAGTTCCAAGCACAGGTGCAGTGGTGCAGGCTGCTGTCTGGGAGAGCTAACTCTGCCTGGAAAGGCCGGACAGACACAGGCTGGAGTAAGCCCAAGTGAGGAGTGTGGAGCCTTTGAGCCTCCAGTGCACACCCAGGTGCGACTGTGACTTGGACACTGTGCCCACCTCAGGGCTGCACCACACAGCTTTAGCCACATGTTGAACCCTTAGTAATCAGTGACAGATTCATATTTTGAAAATATATGAAGATAAATTAAGCATGTACTAAAGAGGATAGCAGTGTGGTTGATAACCTTGTACACCTGTGTGGTTACTAGATGGATTCATGCTGTCTTTGTGAGCTCTGTCAGAGCCAGTGCAACCATGGTTTGTGTTTACTGCTCTATCCCTGGTCTCAGATGCCACACTTGGACTATTGTGGCACCCAAGAAATAATAGCCATACCTAGTGACCTATTCACTCACTCAGTCATTCTTGGAAGCACACTGTACACAGGTATTGGGCCGCCTTTTCTATGCTTAATAAAAATACTATCCCAGTCATCCTTCTCATAGCACATGTGAAACCATGCAGGCCGTTTGAGCATAGGCTTGCCCTTAGCTGGTGCTTTCATTGATGCCTACCCTACATTGGGCAGTGGAGGATGGAGATGGAACAAAGCCTTGTGCATAGCAAGCCAGCATGCCACTCTCTACTGTAGCCCCTCTGCCAGTGTCACCTGATGGGTGCATGTTGGACAAGATCTTCTCTGAGCTTAGGAAGCAAGTATACTGAGTGCACGCCATCTACCTGTGTTCCTAGGATGCCAAGTTTGTGGAAGAGCGCAGAAAACAACTCCAGAGCTACCTACGCAGCGTCATGAACAAGGTCATCCAGATGGTGCCTGAGTTTGCTGCCAACCCCAAGAAGGAGACCCTGGTACAGCTGGTGCCCTTCTTTGTGTGAGTACCTGTCCTGGGCACTGGTCTGCTCCCTTTGCTCCTCTGTGCAGTTTTCCAGGTGCTTTGGAGCTATGGGTCCTGGGAGCTGTCGGTGGTGCTGAAACACAAATTCCACCCTGGACCTTACCAACCTAGCATCTGAATGAACATCCTTGATGGTCCTCCGTTTAGGACTGAGTTTAATTTTTTTATTACATACCTTTACTTGTGTGTGCATGTGTATTGTGTGACACAGCTCATGTGTGGAAGGCCAAGGACAACTTTCAGGAGTTGTTTTTCTCCCTCCGCCATGTGGGTCCTTAGGGTTCAACTCAGGTCATCAGGCTTGGGAGCATGTGCCTTTAGCCAGTGAACTGTTTGCAGCACTGGTAGACTCAGGCCAAAGGAAAGATGCCTTTCTTTTTTCAGTTTCTGGTGCTCCCAAAATGAAACATTCAGTTTGCAATGTGTAGACCCCAGCAAAGAGCTCTTGATTCTCATCACCAGCGACTTTTTGACTTCCATGTTCACTATACATCATCTTAAAATTAAGTTCAAATCCTTTTCTGTCTTAAAAAAGTTAAAAAAAATAATTTAATTTATAGAGAAGAGGGGTTCTCATGTCATGCCTTTAGAAAAAGATGACAGTTCAGAGCTGTCTATTATTGTGACAGACAATGTTGTCTTCTTGACCTGGCATTTGTGCCCCCGAGACGATGGCAGCTTCCTCTTCACTTGTCCCACACCACATGATGCTTCTGCTTGCTGGTTCCATGCACCCACAACTCTGACACTGTTGTTAGGTAGATGTATCTAGACAGTGCTTTGGAGTGGTGCCCTGTCCCTCTGTTCCAAATGTCTTCATTGTCTGCAACATTTATGTTATTGAGTTATTGAGTTAAGATCATGAAATCCTGTGGTTCTCATGGTCTCCAGGTGTGGGGAGGTAGTGATCCTATTTTTAATATACACTCATGGTGGAAGTCTTAGGTGTGAGAAGCCTCAGAGGAAGGCCTGTGGGTCTCCACAGGTGGGTTTGAGAATCTCACTTGAGAAGCCCTTCTCTGAGTCTGTATTATTTGCTGGGACAAAATTAGAGTGTCCTCCCACTGAGGCTCTTTAAAACAGTGTGCAAAAAGGTGCCTGGGCTGTTTACACACACAGTGATACTGTAGCTAGAAATGGGTGGATTTCTAATCTGTCTGTGGGATATGCCCAGAGTTTCCAGGTTGAGCTTTGACCAGACACACACAGAGAGAGATCCTTTTGCTGTAGTTGAGAAGGTCACTCATTGGTTTTGGTTCTCTTGAGGTTTTGTGAAAAGCCTAATGTCTAATTAATGCATTGTGTATTGAAAGATGCCTTTTCTCCTACTTACAGAGATAAGTTGGGACACCATATTTTCCCACTATCCAGTTATTAGTCGTGCCATGTTACAACACGAAGTGCACTAGCTCATCTCTCAGGCAGCTCTAGCCTGGTATCTGTTGAGAATTAGCCTTTCCTCTGAGCCCCAGCAGTTTGGGCTTTATAAGGGAGTTCCAGGCCAGGCCCAGAAGGACTGGTGGCAAAGGAATCTGAGAGAAGGATGGTCCCCAAGGACACCAGGGTCCCCAGCTGGCTCCAGCAATCCAGCCCCACCGCAGTCCAGCGTTTATTCCTGTATGCTGGGTTGCTGGATTGTGACAGCTATATGTCAGTGTGTCCAGCAGGGACTGTGGGTACAGCTGTTAGTGCCAATCAGTGCAGAGAGAGAAATTGTCTATTCCTGATTAGCACATAGAACACAGGGTCCAATTTTGTGGGTTTAAAGAACAATGGAATTTCAGCAGAAGATTTGGGGAAGTGGAATTTTGAGTAAGCACCATGCTAGACTCTGGTCAACCCTAAATAGCCTTATCCCTTTGACTTTCTTTGAAATTGCAAATTAAACTACCTTTCCTGTCTTGTGAGTAAGTGAAATTGCAGGGTGAAAGCTCCAGGTTGTTCTTATGGGGTTCAGAGAGGTGATCTTCAGCCAAGTCTTGCACATGTTGGCAGGGATCCCCAAGATGTTTTCTGTGTTACTTATAGAAGACCAGCATCCTTAATGAAGAGTCGTGCCAGAGAGTTCCAGTTACACACACATACACACACACACACACACACACACACACACATATATACATATATACTGTCTCATACATACATACAGACACACTACACAGACACACACAGACAGATGTGTGTGTGTGTGTGTGCAAACAAATGGACAGATACACAGAAGCAGGCACACATGCTCATACACACACATGAGTACACATGCATACACATATATGGATTTGTTAACTAAAGAAATAAATCCCTTAAGGCATCATGTTAATAAATCTCTGCAGCTTGCTTCTTGTTTTTTTTCTAGACACTGACTTGGGATCTTAACGGTCCTGTCTAGTGAGTGAATGTCCACAGATACGTTTCCTAAGGTAGTGTCGCGGTGAGCTGGGCCAGCCCCATGCTGCCCCTGCCTTATCTCATTGTCCTCTAGACTCTCACTGGGTGGCTGCTGTGCTTGTTTTACTGGTGGAACTGTGTGAAGGTGCCATTAAAATACCAACCCCAGTTCAAGATTATAGCAGTGTGATTACATATGTGAACTATTTTTTAACATGGAAAAGCAAAAGTCAACCAGAGAGGAGACATAGCTGATCTCAGGGCCCCTTCCAGCACTTGGGAAGCCTGGGTAGGATGGTGCCCTCACCTATGTTGGGGACATGGTTGGTAAACTTACAGCCCATGGATAGACCTAATCCTTTCAATGTGAGCAGCCAATGGGGTTTTCTTGTCTGTTTTTAAGTGAAGCAGTTGCCATTGTAAAACAACTAAATACATCAGATTAAGACATTGAAATAATGCCAGGCTTCTCTTGAACATAATATTGATCTTGACTTGTCCCTACCATACGATACTCAGCTTTGAGCACTGGTGACTCTGTACCCCTAGATCCTCTTGTCTCTTAGATGCTGACCCAGCCTCCCTGGCACACATGTGGTTCTCTGGCTGGTTTCTCACATGCTTCCAGTCTCACACTCACAGGGCCTGCCTAAATCTACAGAGACTCAAAGGTGTGGCCCTGGATCATGACCACTCTTCTAGGAGCCCTTCCACACAGGTGATGGACTTGAGATACCCTGTCCCCCACGCTGCTGTCATCCATTCTACATCTGCTTATGTTATGTGCCTGTCCATCTGTTCTGTGAGCCAGACTTGGTTTACTTCCTGTTCTAATAGCCTGTACCACCTGGAGATAGAGCAGGGATCAGGGCTGATCAGAGCTTCTGAGAGGAGCTGGCTGGTGAATTCCCTCCTGAATGAGCCTCTGAGTTCTCAGGGTTCTGCAGTCTTGGAGCTGGTATTGGATGGAGCCTGCTGCCACATATACTTTCCAGATATCAATGCTGTTGTATTGTGTTTGGGAGGTTGAATGTACCCACTTTTGGCCTGTTTCCTCCCTTGACAACAAAGCCTGCAGCACCCACTGCTGAGGCGAAAAGTAGAACAACAGGAGGAGAGCATTTCTTCTCAAGTCTGGCTTCTGTGCCAGTGTGGCGCACGGGAGGGAGTGCTGCGGTCCCCACCTCCAGGTAGGGAGAAGAAAGATAGCTGCTCTCACTGACCACTCAGGAGCCCCACATTGTCTGTGCTCTCCTGGTGGATCCCAAGGAATGTGACCCGTTGCAGAGGTTTGCTCTGATCCTGGTGGGGGGGGTTATGCTAGGGAAGGGAGTTCTCTGAGGAAATGGGCGGCACATCACATGGCTTCAGTCATTTGCTAGGCTGGCACTTAACATATTATCATTAAAATATTTCTTTGCAGTGTAACTCATCCATCGGAAGCTTCCATGCCCCTGGGAGGGGCAGATGGGGGGAGACAGAATAAAGTAGGTCACAGCACAGACCCCTATGTGGAGGTTCAGCAGAAGTGTGGGCCATGTTTCTCCACCCACTGTCGCTTTTACTCCAAACGTTGTTAAATATAGTTTCTGCTGAGAAGAGCCATGTTCTCCCAGAGAGCAATTAAGTTTAGCCCAGGGTCGCAGTGGGCTGCTGGGTGCTCTGCCAGGGCCCACTTGAGCCCACATGGAGGCTTTTTGCTTCAAAAGGTATTACTGACTTGTACAACTCAGAACTTTTTATCTTGAGTCGGTGTGCTGGATCATCAAGTGCCCTCTAGGCTCCACAGTCCTCATTACTTCAGAGCTGTTCAGGGCATCACTAATGCACAAGCTACATGGCCCCAAGTGGAGAGGGTTTAAAAATAAGTGTAACTGCACTGGCATTTGGGGTGCAGAGGATCATGGCTTGCTTTGCTGGACTCTGTCCTTCTGCAGCACTCCAATCCCCATTATCTACCTGGGTAGCTCCTGTCTGTTCTTGGATCTCTAGTCAGGAGGCACTGGACAATGCCTGAGGTTGTTAGCCTTGCACCTAGCCCTCCTGAGCCATTGTGTTGCGAGGCTCATATTTCTCTTTCCTCCTCTCCATTTTCATTCTTCCCCGTTTGCTCATCCTGCCTTTGCAGATGTTGAGTGAAATGACAAACAAAGGGACATGCTTGCAAAGACAGTAAACACTAGTGTATTTATCTGCATAGGATGTATCACAGGAGCTGTAAGAAAGCGCACTCTAGAAGCATGAGTCTGTGTGCTCATAGCCTCCCTTGGAGGTAGGCATGGCACGCACTACTGTAGCAGTGCATGGTATTGGCTGGAGTCCTCTCTGCCTAAGGAATTCACCCTAGACTGTTGCTATGTCAGTCCAGCCCAAGCTAGTATTGCCTGTTTACTGCACTGGTCACTGTGAGTTGCTATAATAATGAATGGAAAACATAAAGGATAATCTAAGAACAAGTTCTTTGTTGGGACAATCTTTAAGCCTGACTTTGGAATTGAAATCATGAAGACTCCTCTCATGTAGGGATTTGGAGCATCCTTCTTTGGGATGCAGGTTCCCAGGACACTAGTGAGAAGAGCTGACTTGGGAGTCACTCAGGTTGTGGAGGTATCCAAAGAAAGAGGGAGGAAACAAAGCAGCGATGGCCAGTGTTGGGCCCTGAGACAGGGTAGAATGTAGCACTGGCCAGGCAGAGGGGAAGCTGGGAAGAAACCATCAGGGTTGAAGGGGAGTGTTTCCAAAGTTTCTCCTTTGTATGAACAAGCTGTGAAACACACAGCCTCAGAGCATCAAGAGTAGCAAGCTGCTCGCTCTTAGGCTGCCAAACTGGCAGAGGCCCACAGAGCAGGTGGCATGCCACAACTGTGGTGGCATCCCTGCCACCCCATCAATGTAACAGTGTCCTGAGTTAGCCATCAGGGTCAACATAGGGAAAGCAGGAATGCACCAAGGGATTGGGCCAGCTTAGGCCTTTCTCAACGGGCAGATGTGGGAAGCCCTCATTCTGCAGTGAATAGTGTATACAGAAACTGGACCCTTTGGTTGCCATGTTGAAATGGTCTGAGCAAGCTTGTTGGGTCTTGTAAAGCTATCTGCAGACCTGTGGGCTCCATAGACAGAAGTGAGACAGGTGTTAAAAACAATGTGTTCTTCACCCTGCTGGATGCCCTGAGCTAGGTTGGGGCTTCTTCCCATTAGGTCATTGAGACCCACTTGTTCCCTTTGGTGTTTGTGTTGCTGTTATGAGTGTGAGAATGAAGTAATGCAGTGTGCTGCTGGTGTGTGGGAGCTGGGAGCACAAGGGCGGAGCAAGCTGCTGAGCGCTTTCTGCTTCTCTACCAGTTCACCATTGCCATCTTCAGGGTTTCTATTAGGTTTTCTCTTACTCAAGTCAGAAGAAAGCCTGGCGGGGACATGTGGCTGTGGAAGTTCCCTGGGTACAAGCTGTGCCTGCTGCAGCCCTTCCAAGTGATGCCCATGGGCAGCTGCCTGGCACTGCCCTAGGTCCTACCACAGCTTGCACTTCAAGTAGTGCAGGTTTCAGAAAGAAAGGTTTGGAAACTGAGGCTGAGGAAGATGCAGTGAGGAACTCGGGTCTGGCATTACTGTGGAGCTTGGCCTCAGATGTCTGCTCCACACTGCACCTGACCTGCTGTTCCTAGCTGGCTTGCTTGGGAGCCATAGCCCTTTCATGTCCCTATGTGTCCAGCATGTCCAAAGTATGCTAAATGGCCTGAGAACATCAAGACCTGGGATTCGCCAGCCCAGCAGGTTCGCTCAGGAGTGGTGTCGCTCAGGAGTGGTGGTAGGCTGCTGCCTGAGGAAGAGGAATAGAGCTGCTTGGGTCCCTCTTGCTGCGACAGGGCTGCAGATATTTTTCACTGACTTGTTCTGGGAAGGCAGGTTGAGAACCTACAAATACAACAGGAAGCAGCCATCCCATTGCCACTTGGTAGAGCCACTTGGCACCTTTTCCTTTCAAGGGCTCAGTAGCAGCATCTGTGGAGATGGAGGGTTCTGGGCTGGGTGTGACCTGAGGCTGTGCCTACTCGCTAACATGGTGGTAGTGTGCCTACAGGCTCTACAGGCTGTGTGCCTCCATTTCCCCTTCTGCAGACACTGTTGGCAGTTGGCATGCTGAGGCTGAGCTGCGCAGAAACCACAGAGCTGCAATTGTGACAGCTGCTGGTGTCACTAGTAGGGATGTACACAGAATTCCTGAGCTCTGTAGAAACAGAGCAGAGAGTGTATGGCATTCTGAGATATCAGGGGCAGAGCAAGCATGTTCACTACAGACTGCAGTGGTGCAGTTCCGGCCATGCCACACTGCAGCCATGTGAATGCAGAAAGAGCGAGACTTGGTTGCACAGACCTGCAGTCAGATGTTAGACCTTTCATAGCCACTTCATAGCCTGGCTCACTCTCTGCCTCAGTGTCCTTACCTGTAAAATGCGGCTGAGTCACAAAGACCTCAGAGGCTTGAAAGAAATGCCACCAAATGTGTGCCTTTGCAGGGTGCCATTCTGACTGCAGTTATAATCTGGCTTCTGTGTTCTGAGTTTCACTTTAGTCCCCAAAGGATATGGCTTGGCAGCATAGATATTACTACAATTGCCTGCCCTACTTTGTGGCTTTTATTTTTAAACATTGGAGCCTCAGAAAATCCAGTTTGGAGAAAGGGAAGCAGATTAGGTTATTTTTGGCACAATACCCTCTATCCAATTTAGGGTTAGTGAAAAAAAAAAAGAAGAAGAAGTAACAACCTTCCTATAATAGCAGAGGTATGGTGAGAGCACACGGGTATTGGGCACTGAGGTGCCTCCTTTCACCATGGTGCTGCCCCATCCTGGTGAGAGCTTTTCTGTCTGTGGGTCAGGTAGTCATACAGCCTTCCCTCCCAACTTTAAAATGTGCTGTCTAGGGTGACCATGAGTGGTTATCTCACTGGTCTACCAAGGAGATACCTACTCTTGCCTTGATACTGCTGAGCAGAAAACATCAGTCCTAGGTCTTGGGGTCCCCAAGTCCGAGCACTGCTCCTTCTTCAGATGTCAGGCTAGAAGGCCCTGGAGTTGACTGGTCTCTTGGTGGACTCTCCTTGAATCACATTTAGGGCAAAGGAGGAGGGTCAGGCAGCCCATACTAATTCACAGGTTGAGCAGGAGTGATATGGGAGGAAGGGGCCAGTACGCCATGCACTGGGGCCAGGGATCCTTTCTCACAGGTTATGTGAGGAGCTCAGGACAGCCTCGTATTGCACTGTGCCCCTGCTGAGCCTCCTAGCATATATAGAATGCCCACACAGCCTGGCTTACCATCCTTGGCAGAGTCACCAACCCCATCAGAGTAAGACGTGTCTTAAAGTTCTAAGAAGAGGCCTTCAAACATGCCTCCAGCCTGAGTGGCAAAGTCAGCCACAGTAGGAGATAAGCTCAGGCTACATCTGGTGAGCTAAGTCAGTTAGCTGTCCAGGCTGTTTCTCATACAAAACTCTCCCTAAAGCCTAGGAGGTAAAGAAGTTGATGGAGGTCAGGGTTATGATGGTGTGTCCTCATACTCGGCTGGAAAGAGCTGGCAGGGGAGAGGCATGGAACCTTCTGGTCACCTTTAGTAAGTTGCTTTTCCTGGGCTCTTAGCTCTTACCCAAGAGGACAAGTTTCATACCAGGGCCTTGATTGAACATATATATAGAAATGGTGCCATAGAAATAGTCTTGAGATAGCCATTGGTCCTTTGGACTTCTTCAGCCAGCCATGAGGTGGGTTCCACTCATCTTCTGGTAACTCTGGGGATTACTCATAATGGTTCACTTCCTCCAGTCACCCCTCAGCACAGGTGGGAAAATGGGAAACCTGTTGGGGATGTGACTGAGTGCATAGCCAGAGAGCTGCAGCCTGGATGTAAAGACTCCACGGCTCAGGTCCTAGTCCTGGGGGGGCTCCTTCCCTGCCATTAAAGAATGAAATGGCAGTCAGGCCATGGAGTGTGTCAAATGGGAAAGAAGCAGCCACAGTCCATCTAGAGGCAGCCTCAGACCCATGATTTTCACCCATGTGGACTGTGGTCAGCAGGGAGGGAGCCCTTAGGTCCCCAGCCAGGTCTCTTCATTGGCTCCTGTAGTTTCCAGACCATCCATGGCTGCTGGACCACTACAGTGAGAAAGGGAACCTTCTCTGGCACAAGTCACTTCTGAACACCAGGGACAGTCTGGGATAGTCACTATCTGACAGTGAAGGGCTGATGTGGGCCTCTCTCAGGACTCTGATTTTTGGGGTCAGTCCCCTCAATCTCAGTGCATAGCCCCCTCAATCCCATTTGACACACTCCATGGCCTGACTGCCATTTCATTCTCTAATGGCAGAGAAGGAGTGCATAAGATGGGTAACAGTGAGGCCATGGTGGGCTCATCTGCTCAGTCTGTCTGTGTGCCGCTCTCACATCCTCATGTGTGCCCGAAACATGGAAATGCTAACACAACTGTATGGGACTGCAACATTAGTGCCATGCCTGTGGAAGGCACATAGTAGGTACTCTAATCATGCAATCCATGTTTCCTTTTAATCCCATGGGGGATACAGTGAGGGGAATATGAATACTAGATTGATTGATTGGTAATTATAAATAATTACCACGAACAAGAGGGAAAATCTTTATTTCCCATTACCCACAGGACTGCTGTGATTCAAACTGTTGTTTTGACTGAAAAAAAATGAACAAAACATGATGAGAAAATTAGAAATGTTTAAGCAGCTATCTTCCTTGCTTAAAAAAAAAAAAAAGGAAACTACATACATACGCAGTTATAGAATCAAAGAGTTCAAATTAGTCCTAGTACTCAAAGGAGGACCAGGCTCATTTAGTTTGCCCTAGGATCTGTCAGTGTAGTAGCCCAGGCTGGCCAGGAACACAGCCCAGAATAGTAGCTGTCTTCCACCAAATGCAAGTTGCACACCTGATGCATACCAAGCATGCTGGCAGAGCTAAGGCAAGTCAAGTCCCCACCTGTGGCTAGAGACACAGACATTGAGCTTGGAGGTGGGGGTCATGCATACCAGTAGGGGATTGCTTCAGAGACAAGTGGGAACAGGCCTGGTATGGATATGTTATTGTGGTTAGAGAAGCCCTCAAAGGTAATGGGACACGGTCTGTATCCCTCAGAGGCAGATGCAGGAGGAGTAAGCCACAGGTACAAAGGCCCTATGAGTGGAAATGCCAGTGCGAGGAAAGCTTGTGGTGTAGGGAATGGATGGGAGTCACTGGGGGAGGAGTTTGATCACTGAGGCTGAAGCAAGATGACTTTGGGGAAGTGAGAGGGGTGGGTGCATCGGTCAGCCCCTGGTGTGTTTAGAATGCAGTACTGAAGAGCTGGGCATGGCTGAGAGAGTACATTGCTACATTGCTGGCGTGAAGATTGACATTGAGTAAATGGTGACTTGGAGATGCAGGAGATGGGCTTTGTGAGGCCTTTGGACATTCATGCAGAGCAGGTAGTGCATCCAAAGCCCAAGGACAGAAGCCTGCACAAGGTATAAACTGAAGAGCTGTCCATGTGCAGGCACCTGGCATCCTGAGTTAAGTAAGGTCATTGAGGACAGAGTAGCTTAGAGGAAAGGACTCGTGGCTGTACCTGGGAGATGTCAGTAGGTGAAGAGAAGCCCATGAAGGAGGTGTGTGGAGCACACTCCCAAATGATAGGTCCTAGAAATTGAGGGACACAGCCCAGCAGGGAAGGTGCAATGTTCATGAAATCTTCTAGACTAGAGCACCCTCTGCTTCCCTGCCAGTGAGAATAGAAGCTGTTACATGGGAAGCGGTTGGCCCAGGCATACACCTGCCAGCTGGGAGAGGCCTGCCCTCTGATAGTAGAGTGGCATCTGAGTAGTGTCTCCTCCACCTGTCCAGCAAGTGCAATCCAGAGTGTCTAGATACTGGGAACATGGCATAATAGATGGGCTGGTGCAGCCCCAAGCCCAGATAGTGGCTCTCCTCAGCCTGTTAACTTCTGTCCACTGTCTTCAGCCTAAGCAGTTCCCCATCTTGATTTTTAGGGCTGAACCTTTGGTCTGTGAAGCCAGTGGCAATATCAATGCAATTAGGTGTTGCCACAAATGGAAGTCTTCCCTGGGGCCATTTTCTGCCTTTATAACTCAAGGTCTCAAAGGTTTCATCATAAGTACAGCGAACTGTGGGTAGAAGACATAGAAAACAAGGCCTGGCAGAGTTTGCCCTGTGTAGAGAAGCAGCTGCTGTTAAGATGGCCGAGTGTTGGGCAGGAGAGGGGCAACAAGGCACAGGAGATGGCGCATTTCTAAAGTAAGCGCCTGGATGCTCTGAGCTCTGCTTTCTCTACCCTGGACCTCAGACCTCTTCAGCTCTGTCAGTGGCTCTGCACAGGGTATGAGCAGAAGGACAGCATCTTTGTTGGATGTATGACATGTCCCCTGCTGACTCACAGGCAAGCTGATGTGACAATGGCTGTAGCTTAGCTGGACTACTTAGGTACCCAGAGGTTTGTCCCTTTGGTACAAATGGAGGCCACTGTGTTAGGTGCCACTGCAGTGACCTCCAAGCCAGCTGGCTGAGCCGATGGTAGCATGCCCTGAAGATGTGCAGGTAGAGCAGGGGGGCTTTGAGACCAGGCACCTGTTGCTTATACACATCTGTGGTACTGCTATTAGTACTCCTTTAAAATGGCCTACTGAAACCTTAGAAAATGCCTGAGCCTCCTCTGCTCTCAATGTCATAAAGTAGGAAAACCAAGCTCTGGGGCTAGATGCAGTCCCACCTGTCCTGCTGTGAGTCCCTTATATGGGGCCATCCCTGCTGCAGGGTTTCATCCTGTCCTGCAGGCCCTATAGATAGGAGATGGTGACAGAAAGCCCCTGTCCTAGGCTAGTGAAGAACAGAGAATCTGTGCCTGGGTTCTCAGATTTGTGCCTTTGCAGAGTAAAAGCCACTGCAGCCATTAGCCGCACCCCCCCACACACACACACACAAATACACACAATCACAGTTAGGGGCACTGCGTCTTAGGGCGTGCTGAATGGACCTTGCTTTGTTTGCCCTGTATTAGTGCTGTGGAATGTGAGCCAGGCCACAGGCATATTGCTAACTTTAGTATTTGCTTGCTTGTTTGTTTTTGCTGCTGGTGGTGGTCTGGTTCCTTTGGTTTTCACACATTGCACACATGAGGCAAGTGTTCTGTCCTTGTGCTACATCACTGAATGCACTGATGGATCCATTTCTGTCCTGGTTTATAAGGCCTGGCCACTCACTTCAAAGGAGGAAGAAGAAAGTAATGAGTAAAATGTGGGGCAGGACTTTAACCACAATTGCCATTTGTAAGCATTAGCAGTTTCTGGGATACTGATGTGAATCTCCAGTGATTTCACAAGACAAAGGCAGAGGTTAAGCTTGGGCACAGTCCTGGGCAAGGTGTAGCCTAGATGATCACTACTCCATTTTGGTTCTATAAAGGTGCCCCAAGGGAGTCTAATTCTCATGAGATGATTGATCCTGCTTCTGAGATCCCACTGTGTCTTCAAGGGTGGGCTGTTCCTCAGATCTAAGGTGCCTATAGGTTTAGGACAGTGGCTGATGACTTTGAGACACTTGGAGATCTGAAAGAGGATGTAAAAGCAGACTGTAATCTCTGTTTCCTCAGCCTAGAAGAGGGTAGACTAGGTTAGCTGTCCCTGGTTCGCAGACACTCCCTGTCTGCCTCCTTTGGCTTAGCATGAGCAGGTGCAGAATGAAGCAGAGATGCCTTCAAAGAGCAGTTGGTGACACATGTACTGGGAATGTAGAGGCAGGTGGATCTGTGAGTTTGGAGCTAGCCTGGTCTACATCGTGAGTTCAGGCTAGACAAGGCTACAGAGTGAGACCTTGTCTCAAAAAAATATGTAGTTTGTAAGAGCCTAGTTGTCTGCTCTGTGGTCTCTGGTGTTCCCTGTGCACCCTGGGGAGGGGTAAGATCCCACAAAAAAAGGGCAGAGGTCAGTGTAGTCTCACAAAAGCAAGGCCTCAGAGTCATCTTGGACGTCTCATAGCAGTCTGCCCTCACTGTCCCCAAAAAAGAGGTGGGGCTCTTGCCCCTGCACGGTTCTGTCTAGATGTAGCATTTGTCACCCAACCATAATGCTGGAGGACACCTGTTGGAGGCGGGACTCCTGCAGTCATGAGAACACTGTTGTTGGAAATTTACGGTGCTCTGTGTCCCAGTGACCACCGGCTGGCACCCCTGCCCTCGAGTGCACTGTGTTCTCTGCTTGGCACCCTTCCATGACTTCTGGGAGTCCTTTACCTTCAAAGACCATGTCCTTGAGGACAACACTGGTGTCTAGGGAGTCAGTGGTAATTGGTGTCTCTCTTTTGGACCTCTGGTATTTCTGATGGATCTCCCTACTGGCAGTTATCTGCCAGAGCCCCCTCATGGAAGAAGCAGGGTGAGGTGCCTGGTCAGACAGGAGAACACCTCCCTGGCTCTCAGTCACATCTGTGATGAACCTTACCTCCAGACTTACCTAGACACCATCCCGATCTCTGTGAAGCAGCACAGAAAAGCTCAACGATGTATTGCTGGCATGAGAAGTAGAAGGCAGCGTGGTGCATATTTGTAGAATTAACAAGCAAAGCAGTATATAAGTTACACACACGCACACACACACACACACACACACACACACACACACACACACACAGGACAGTAGGTAACTCCAGAAAGGTATGTTCAGAACAGAAGGGGGTTGTTCCCTGGAGGCCAGGACTGGGCGGACACGCATTATGCCACTTACCTCTGCTTTTCTGTTTAAATTTGCTCCACTTTCTGTGTTACCTATTCCAGGATATAATGAAATAAGATTCCACATTTCAAAAGGCTTGAGGCTGAAAAGCTGAGCTAGTGAAGACAGAGGAAGCAATCTCTTTGGCCATATCTCCTTTGTCTTTAAAGGAAAGCACAGAGGTCTTTTTACGGGCCTCCTCCTTCTGTCTGAACATTCTTGTTCTAATGGTCTCATTCTGGGAGGAAGCCGGGGAAGGAGGCTGAAGTCCTCACTACATTTAAACGGAAATGAACCCTGAGGTGAGCAGTGCCAGCACAGAGCGAGCATGGTGGCCTTGCCCTGCTCTCAGGGCTTCTTCCACTGAGCTCTGGCTTCCAGCTGCAGTGAGCTTTGCTACTGGGTGTGATCTACTCTGGAATGAAGAGAGTGGCATACAGCTGCTAGTATGTCGAGGAGTCAGTGCACTCCTGACATGGCTCGTGTGCCGCCTCACACGTGAGTTTGCCAGCCTACCAGAAAGCCATCTTACCCTCAGTGGTCAGTGGATTTGTTTTCTTATATTGATTGTCGCTTTGATTCGTCTGCTTCCTGGTTCCTGTCCTGGACTTTCCAGCAAGCTTTAAATGAGTCTTGCAGTCTTACAGCTTGGCTTGAGTACTGTTTGAGGTCTGGTGACTCTGGGCTGAGAACCACTTTTGTGAGCCCAGAATAGACCCAAGGTGTATCAGCTCAGCATCCTCCTGTGTGATGTAGGCTGTTCTCACCTGAAGGGCTTCCCAGGTCTGAGTGCAACAGCTTAGGGCAGTAACAAGGTCTCTTCCCATGGGCTTTGGGGTTGCCCTCTTCCCAGCTGGATGATGGAGACCTGCTGCCAGGTTCTGCCCCTGCAGGCAGCACCTGTGAGGCCTGCCAGCCTCTCTGGAGAGCAAGCTGGAGGCAGGACTTTGTCCATGTGGTTGCTGCTCTGCAGGTCAGTCAGTCAGTGTCACAGCTGCTCACTTTTGTTGATACTGTGGGAATAAAATCAATAGGGAGGTAACTGGACATGGTCATGTCCCAGTAAACCTTTACCTGCAGTATGCTAACACACTGAACAAGAAATCCTCCAGCCTGCTGGCAGGCGTGGTCTGAAGGAGGTTGAGCCTTCAGTGTATGGACACAGCCATCACTGTCCTGAGAAGTCATCCTCAAGCTTCCACTTGAGAAACCACAGGAAGTGCCCAGTGAGAGTGAGGGGACTCCAGGATTGCTCAAGACATACAAGGTCTGGTAGCATTTAAGCACCCCCTGCCTGCATGTGGAGTGGATTGGCCCAGGCACATGCCCAGAGCCCAGGCTGAAGTTGTGAACTTGGGTGATTTTCAGTGGATAGATTTGCTACTAGACTTTGAGTTACATTGAAGCCTTTGGAACTGAAGGAGCAGGCTCAGTATCAGCACTGTGTTTATAGGAAGGAACATCATTGAGAGTCACCCATCCGATGCTGGAATTAGGACAGGTAGGCATGCTTCCCAGACTGTCTTGATCCTCCTGTTTCCCATGCCCAAATGTATGTGCATCGTAGGGTTGCTAAGATAGCAGGCAGGCACCAGCACACCCACAGCAGCTTTAGACTGTAGTGGGGCCCCCATACCTCACACCCCTCTTTTGGTACCCTAGCCACTGTCCCCATAAAGCCCTCTATTACCATTGGCCAGGGCTTCCTCACTCTCCTTTGCTGCCCCCTCTTGCCAGAGCTGACACCATGATTGTTTTGACCTCTCGTTTCAACATGTCCCCACCTTGTGAGCATCCTCAATGGCCTCTGCTTCCTCATCCTTTACAGAACTTGATGGGGAAGGCTCCCTACCTGTGTCATTTGCATTTAAGTTCTGACTTCATCCAGATCTCCTCCTGTCTTGCAGGGACATCACCCCACCTGGAGAACCACTGAACAAGAGCAGCAGGCCCAAAGTAGTTTCCCGCTTCCCTAAGCTGTCCCGAGGACACCCCAGGGAGGTGCGCAACGTGGAGCCTCAAAGTGGTGACCTCTGACCTCAGTGGACTCTCAGCCCCCAGCCACTTGTGCTCAACCTTGCCATGGCAGCTGGCCCTGGAAACCTTGGCAGGATGACCATGTCCCCACAGAGAACACACCCTCACTCTGCCACATGCCACCCAATTAAACTGGTCAGTTTTAGCTGCTGGGTCTCTGTCCTTAGAGCAAGGCATTGCTCACTGGACAGACACAGATGGGGACACTGTCACTACCCCCAGGGTGGCCAGGGATGGTTGTCACCTCCTCCAGTTCTGCCAACAGGACAATGGGTGCCAGGCTGGGCCCAGACCTCTGGCTGAGATGCACGACACATGGCAGAAGGATCCTTCAGACTCCACCTATGACGCTTTCCCACATGGGAACTAGAATGACTGTTACACCCTTGAATTTCCTGATGCAAGTGCCCACTGCAGCCGGTGGATGGGGTCTCCTTTGCTGTCTTCTTCCCCCTATGGTGCTTAGACACCAACAGCACTGCTGCGCGCCTGCTATGGATGTGATTTCGCCATCACGTGGCCTAGCAAAGGCAGTGTGACTTTACTTCCTGAGGAGCTCATCCTTCCCTCCTCGTGCTGGCTCCAGGAAGCACCATCCATAAAGGAAACCTGAGGCTGTCTCAGCAAGCACCTAGCTGGACCTGAGGGGTCCACCCTCCAGCACAGCCCTCAGCAGCAGCCTGAAAACTCTGGCCCAAGAATTGGTGGCTGTGACCTCATGTCACTAGAGATTTGGCTCTGGGCATTGCTATGGAAGGCTCTGAGACCCAGGGCCAGAACTGAAAAGAGAATGATTGTCCCCTGAACGTGTTTAGCACCATCTGTCCCCTAACATCTCAGTGGGAGCAGAATGCTGTGTCCCCACAAAATGTCGTATACTGCTCTCATCTCAGGGTCCCATTGTAGAGTCCAGTGCTCTCAGGCATGGAGTGGAATAAGATCCAGCTGCTTTGCAGCTCTGCCTTCCTCTTCATCAAGCCTGGGTCCCCCCAATTCTCAGAACCCACTGTCCATGGTGGTCTGTCTCCCTAGGTCAGAACCTCCTTGCTGTCTTCGTGCAGTATGGAGGAGCTTGCCAAAGGGACCATGTACCAAGCAGTGTGCACTTCTCTGCCTGCCAAGAAAGAAGTTCACAGTGGCGTCTACCAAGGGGCAACTATTTACATGGTGTGGGAGGTAGCCTGAGCATGAACTCAAGGGCTGAAGCTCAAAGCTAGACCTTGGCAAGTGTCTGGGGAAGCAGAGTTTTCCTGGCACCTTAGAAAATTTGGGGAAAGTCCCCTATAAGCCAGAGGGGACTTCAGAGTGCAGGGAGAGGCCTGGACAGCTCCAATTCTGGAGGGCACCTTGAGACAGACAAGTGGGCTGTGCACAACTGAGGCAGAGCGTACCTGTCCTCCCTCACGGCTAGGGGCAGGAGCTGGAGGGAGCAGGGCGTACCTGTCCTCCCTCATGGCTAGGGGCAGGAGCTGGAAGGAGCAGGGGAACCCTTTTCAGCTTGCTGGGAAGGGAGTATCTAAGAGGCTTCTCAGCCCTAGAAAGCCAACATGGTTCCTCATTTGTCTGCCTAAGATGCTTCAGGCTCCACACAAACTCTACACCCAGACTGCCAGTTGGGCAAAGAGAAGCATGCAAAAAGGCCCTATGAAGCTTTGGCAGCCCAAGTCCACCTTCTGAGCTGGGGGAGTCAGCATGGGGCTACTTCATATTCTATCATGTTCTGTACAGACAGGATCCTGCTACATCTCCCACAGCAGCTCTTTGGGACACCTGGCCTAAACACGTGTCACTAAGAATCTGGGCTCTCTCACTGCAAACAGGGCATATATAGAACCATCTTTCATATTCAGCACTGGCAGTTAAAGCAGGGAAGGAGGGAGGGAGGGAGGGAAGGAGGGAAGGGAGGAGGGTGGTAGGGAGAGAGGCAAGCAGGCAGGCACCTGGACTTGAAGCCTTGGTTTTCTAGGATTAATTATGGGGAATTTGCCCAACTCTACCATAATGTTAATATAAAGGCTTGGTTCCAGAGACTTCGTCCTTGGGTTGCTTGACATCTGTCTCCTACCCAATCCTTTCCCCTATCTTGGGAATTGACACTAGGGCCTTGCAAGTGCTGGACAAAAGCTCTCCAGTGAGCCCCACTCTAGCCCTGCCCACACTCTACTTCCACAGAAACCCAACAAATTCTTGCTTCCAGGTTGCCCACCTTATACCTCACAAGAGCATGTTGGGACTCAGGCAGAGCAGTGCAGGGCAGAGTCATGTAATGGAAGGCTATTCCCACAATGCTCCCCAGATCTGAGGCTGAGTCCAGAGGGGAAGTGCAGAGCCGTGCTCACCTAGCCTGATACAACCTCAGCTCTTCAGGATACTGCTTCCTAACCCTCCTGACTGTGTCCGTAGCATTCTTGTGGCTGCTCTAAGAGTTCACATGTCTTGAGGGCAAGTCACAGTGTTCTAGGCCTTGGTTACTTTGTCATCTATCCCTGCTCCATCTGTCTGTGTAAACTGTAGACACAACTGGCCCCTGAGGAGAGGCTGGGCTCTGTTCTCCCAGGTCCACCACCAGATTCCCTCAAGTTGGCAGCCTGCACCTGCATCCACCCACCCAATATGCTCAGCTGAGGGGCTCCTGAGAGACTTAGCTCTTCTGCCAGCAGGACTGACACTCAGGAGCAGGCAGTCTCACCATGGTGCCCTGTCCCTGACTGCTCTATTGTCTGGGAAGCATGCAAGAAGGAGCAGCCTCATGCCCATGGCCTGATTGCTCAACATTCCCACTAGAGACATTGCTACCCACCTCAGAGCCATGCCCTGGGAGCTGTGACCAGAAGGCAGGTGCCTCATGAACAAGATCTATTGTAACAAACATTCTTCAAACTATTGTGCATTATTTCACTAAAGATAGTGTTAAAGTGTTTTCTGTTTAGGTTGGTTTTGCTAACTTTGCACAACTGTAGCACTGCATAGTTTATTTAATATTTCTGTGCCAAAAAGTTCAGGCCTTGTTGCTGTGATATGCGGTCTCCATTATGCATCTGAAGTAAAGTCTAGGCAGTGGATGGGGAGGGGAGAGCATGGTGGCAGGGCTGGAGTAGCTGCTGTGTGGAGTCCTGGGGTTCACTTCTCACAGGGCCATGTTCTCCTGCCCTGAAGACATCTGTTCACCATCTGTTCCAGGGGGTGCCACCTACAGCCTGCTCAGCTCTGCCCCTACCAGGACGTGACCACTTGACCACAGGGAGGTTTGCTTTTTGTTTTTGTTTTCATTTTCATCAGTAGGACATATTGGGAAGAGCCAGCAAGAATTGGGACATGGGACATGTGACAATGGTTTGCACAGGAGCCATAGGGTTGCTGAGCACCTGGGAAGAGGACCTGAGAGCCGGGACCTCCAGAGGAGTGAAGGCCCTGGTCTGTTATCTCCATCCACCCTGGAAAGGTCTCTTAAGGCTGCTCCAGCCCTATGTCTGGAGCCTGCGGTGCAACAGCACAGAGATCTGAGCATGTGCTACCCTGACTCCCGTCTTACGTTAAAGTTTACACAATAGAATTTTTAAACAAATATGTTTAATTTTCTAAAATCTCTTGTATTAAATTTTTCTTTTGGAATAAGCTGTGGATTTTGTTACAATCTGGTTGAGAAGAGCCTTTTCAGTGAGGGGATTAAAATGGCATTTTCTAAATTAGACTCTCTTCTTTGTGGTTCCTTTATCTAGATTCTTTACGGAGAGCTGGGATTTCAGTGAACTATATACACAACACGAGAAAGCCTCTAAAGTTTAGAAGGTTCACTTATCACTTCTGGTGACACTACATATCAAGATGTGGTTCAGCTAACACAGCTTTGGTGAATTAAACATTGGGAGTCCCTTGTAGTAGTAGACTGATCTTGGTAAAGTGGAATGTAGAATAATAATCTTACACGGAAAAAAAGTTCATTCCATCCTCATGACAGGTTCCTTTCCATACAGTCCAGACACAGGTAAGTAAGGATGAGATGTGAGCTCCTCCTGAGTTCTCCTGTGTTTCCTGCATGGCTGTACTTACCGCTTCTCATGACATCAGGATGTCATCGAAGGGAGCTAACAGAAGGCGGCAAGGCAAGTCCTACTTGCATAGACCTTCAAATTTGTCGATCCAGGAGTGGCCAAGGGCACCATGAGAGACCAGGCAAACACACAGCCTTCTCTAGCTGTTCTGCCCTCGGCCTGGGGAAATCCACACCACCCTCACCAAGGCTGAGGTCCAGGAGCCACCTTGGACCTTGGAGGAAGTCTGATGATGCTGGCTTCTGGTCCAGGGTCTTGATGGTTTCTGTGCTCTCAGACTATAGCTTCAGCTCCCAGTTCCTGGTCTTCAGTGTGTCTTGCAAATGAGAGCACAGTAGAACCAAACCACTTGTTGGGTAGAAAGGTTTGTTGGGCATCAAAATGCCAAGGTTATCTCTCAGTGTGTGTGTGTGTGTGTGTGTGTGTGTGTGTGTGTGTGTGTGTGTGTGTGTGTGTGTGTATGTGGTGAGCAGCAGAACAGTGGAAGAATCAAGTGGCTTTTCTATAATACCAGGAGGTATAATACCTTTGTTGGGACTGACTAGATGTCCTTGCCCAAGGTATTTGACCTTCGGGGGGTAGATTAGCAAGGTCCTGGTAAACAGAAGCCTGCCTTAGGAGACGGAAGCCTAAGTGCTGAATTTAGGCTACTATGTGTACAGTAAGAGCCTTCTGTCCACCCAGTCCGAGGTCTGCCTAGGACACTGTCATCAATATGGCCATGTTGGATGACCCACTCTGGAACCAACAAGGTCCTAAATAGAATCATCACCTTTATAAGGCTTGTTTTAACCAGTCAGTGTACCCCTTATAGAGCAGGTGCTCCTGAAGTCTAGACCAGGCCTTCCCTATACCCCCTCCTGGGCTGGGGCCATGATGAGAAGCTAGGGTGGGGGGAACTGCAGCAGTAGGAGAAGGAACATAAGTTTTCCATGCAGCAGATTCATGGACCTTGAGATTCCAGTGGGGACCTGCACCAGGTGCTGTGAGGAGCTGTGTGGCCCTTCCTGGCTCTACTGATCCCTTCAAGTTCTATCTCAGACGTTGGCCTGAGCCTGCTTTTCCAAGTTACCTTTGGCCTTACTCCCTTTGCCCCCAGCTTCCTGGCCTCATTCCCAGGCAAGTCACACCTCTATCTGCCCCAGGCCCTTTGCGTATGCTGGTCCATCCTGCTTTCTGTGCCTCATTCATTCATCTATCAGGGCCAACTTCAAGTTCATTTTCCAAGATAAACCTTTGACATTCCAGGCTACCATCATTCCCTCCACAACATTCTCTATTTTTTTTAACTTTTCATTAAAAGCAATGTTTTTCATATAATATATTTGATCATGTTTTCCCCTTCCCTTGATTCCTCCCATATCCTACCTCAGAACTCACCTAGTTTTATGTTCTTTCACTCCCCACAAAAATGAAAATCATAAGTAAGTAAATCCCCCTCCCCCCCACACACAGCCAAACCATAATTAGACAAAGAGTCTGCAAAATACCACTGAGTTCACTCTACGTTGGCCACTGCTCCTGGGCACAGGCCTGCTCTGAGGTGTGCTTAATGCACCTACAAGATTCAGTTGAGAAAGATGACATTCTTTTGTAGCAGGTATCAATTGCAGCTGCTTGGTTAGGGACAGAAGCCCTTCTCCCTGTGCTGTTGCCACAGTCTGTGAGGTCTGGAAGGCACTGTCCTTGAAGTCAGTCATCACCTCTGTCTCCTGTCCCCTGAGCCTTGGGGACAGGGCTTTGATGGAGATGTCCCACTTAGGACCGAGTGCTCCAAAGTTTCTCATAGTCTCTTTAAATCTCTGTAAGTATCCTGAAGCTGCGTCTGCAGTTTACCCAGTTAAGCAGCGCTATGGCTGCCATTTCCCCCTCTACAGCGCCGGTTCCCATCCTTCCTAATCTGCAACCATTTGTTGCTATTTCATAACTGTAAGTTTGCTACATGATTGCATGAATTATAAATATCTTATATGAGCCCCCATTGAAAGGGTCATTTGACTCCTAAAGGTATCAGCCACGGGTTGAGAAACACTACTCAGGGGTAAGAATGGCTCAGGTGTTGTGGGCGATTGCCATTAGCACCAGCTCCCCTTCATGTCTCTCCATGCTGCCCGTGACAGTGCCATCAGAGCCTTTGACTCCACACTCTCCACCCCAGGGGCAGAGTCTGAGACTCTTGTCTAGTTCATTGCATTTTCAGCTCACGTCTGGCTAGGCTGGTACTCCATGAACAGAGGTGGGTGACACATTGGCCCCCTCGGCCTCCTTGACATTAAGGTCCCCACTAAGCTAGCTGCAAACCCTGGGATAGGCTAGCATCCTCACAACTGATACCACAGTTTACCCGCATAGGAGGGGCCACTAGAAGACTCCCAGGGGAAGGTTGCCAGCAGCACAAGTATTTCTGAGAACTTTCTAGAACCCGGTGTCACTTGTAGGATGTTCTCCAGGAAGATTCCTGTGGAGGTGCTTAGCCCTCTCAGGAAGCCAAACCAAAACTGGGCAAACATTTTATTTTCTTTTATTATTGGATATTTTCTTTATTTACATTTCAAATGTTTTCCCCTTTCCAGGTCTCTCCTTTGGATACCCCCTATCCCATCCCCCCACCTACCCACTCACTCACATCCTTTTACCCTGGCATTCCCCTACACTGGGGCACTGAACACCCTCAGGCCCAAGGGCCTCTCCTCCCACTGATGTCCAACAAGGACATCCTCTGCCACATATGTGGCCAGTGCCATGGGTCCCTCCATGTGTATTGTTTGGTTGGTGGTCCAGTCCACAGAAACTCTGGAGGGTCTGGCCTGTTGACACTATTGCTCCCTCTATGGGGCTGCAAGCCCCCTCAGCTCCTTCAGTCCCTTCTCCAACTCCTCCATCAGGGACCCCATGCTCAGTCCAATGGTTGGCTGTGAGCCTCTGCCTCTGTATTTGTCAGGCTTTACCAAAGCCTCTCAGGAGACAGCTATATCAGGCTTCCAGCAGCAAGAACTTCCCAGCATTCATAATAACGTCCAGGATTGGTGACTGTATATAGGATGGATCCCCAGATGGGGCAGTCTCTGGATGGCCTTTCCTTCAGTCTCTGCTCCACACTTTGTTTCCATATTTCCTCCTGTGAGTATTTTGTTCACCCTTCTAAAAAGCACTGAAGCATCCAAATTTTGGTTTTCCTTCTTCTTAGACTTTACATGGTCTGTGAATTCAATCTTAGGTATTCCGAATTTTGGGGCTAATATCCATTTATCAGTGAGTACATACCGTGTCTGTTCCTTTGTGACTGAGTCACCTCACCCAGGATGATATTCTCAAGTTCCATCCATTTGCCTGTGAAATGAAGTCTTGTTTTTAATAGCTGAGTAGTACTCCATTGTGTAGATGTTCCACATTTTCTGTATCCATTCCTCTGTTGAAGGACATCTAGGTTGTTTCTAGCTTCTGGCTGTTATAAATATGGTGACTATGAACATAGTGGAGCTTGTGAACTTATTACATGTTGGAGCATCTTCTGGGCATATGCCCAGGAGTGGTATAACTGGGTCCTCTGGTAGTACTATGTCCAATTTTCTGAGGAACCGCCAGATTGATTTGTAGAGTGGTTGTACCAACTTGCAATCACACCAGCAATGAAGGAGTGTTCCTCTTTCTCCTCATCCTTGCCAGCATCTACTGTCACCTGAGTTTTTTATCCTAGCCATTCTGACTGGTGTTGAGGTGGAATCTCAGGGTTGTTTTGATTTGCATTTCCCTGATGACTAAGGATATTGAATATTTCTTT
>NW_022196894.1:8348750-8350465 GCF_008632895.1 Mastomys coucha
AGTTGAGAATTCTCTGTTTAGCTCTGTTCCCCATTTTTAAATAGGGTTATTTAGTTCTCTGGAGTCTAACTTCTTGAGTTCTTTGTATATATTAAATATTAGCTCTCTATTGGATGTAGGATTGATAAAGATCTTTCCCCAATCTGTTGGTTGCTGTTTTGTCCTATTGACAGTGTCCTTTGCCTTACAGAAGCTTTGCAATTTTATGAGGTCCCATTTGTTGATTCTTGATCTAGAGCATAAGCCATTGGTGTTCTGTTCAGGAACTTTTCCCCTGGGCCCACATGTTCAGGACTTTTCCCCACCTTCTCTTCTATTAGATTCAGTGTGTCTGGTTTTATGTGGAGGTCCTTGATCCACTTAGACTTGAGTTTTATACAAGGAGATAAGAATGGATTAATTTGCATTCTTCTACATGTTGACCACTAGTTGAACCAGCACCATTCGTTGAAAATGCGGTCTTTTTTCCACTGGATGGTTTTTAGCTCCTTTGTCAAAGATCAAGTTACAGAGACAAAGTGTGGAGCAGAGACTGAAGGAATGACAATCCAGAGACTGTCCCACCTGGGACAGTCCCATATACAATCACTAAACCCAGACACTATTATGGATGCCAACAAGTGCTTGCTGACAGGAGCCTGATATAGCTGTCTCCTGAGAGGCTTTCCAGTGCCTGACAAATACAGAAGTGGATGCTCACAGCCATCCATTGGACTGAGCACAGGGTCCTCAATGAAGGAGCTAGAGAAAGGATCCAAGGAGCTGAAGGGGTTTGCAGCCCCATAGGAGGAACAACAACATGAACTAACCAGTACCCCCAGAGTTCCCAGGGACTAAACCACCAACCAAGGAGCACACATGGTGGGACTCATGGCTCCAGCTGCATATGTAGCAGAGGATGGCCTAGTCAATCATCAATGGGAGGAGAGGCCCTTGGTCCTGTGAAGGTTCTATGCCCAGTGTAGGGGAATGC
This sequence comes from Mastomys coucha, assembly GCF_008632895.1. Taxonomy (NCBI): domain Eukaryota; kingdom Metazoa; phylum Chordata; class Mammalia; order Rodentia; family Muridae; genus Mastomys; species Mastomys coucha. The sequence goes on from NW_022196894.1 coordinate 8,349,724, forward strand.
CAGGGCCAGTAAGCAGGAGAGGGTATGTTGGTGAGCAGGGGTAGGGGGAAGGGAATAGGGGAGGTTTCGGAGGGGAAGCCAGGAAAAGGGAGAACATTTGAAATGTAAATAAAGAAGATATCTAATAATAAAAAGAAAAGATCAAGTGGCCATAGGTGTGTGGGTTCATTTCTGGGTCTTGAATTCTATTCCACTGATCTACCTGCCTGTCTCTGTACCAATACCATGCAATTTTTATCACTATTGCTCTGTAGTACAGCTTGAGGTCAGGGATGCTGATTCCCCCAGAAGTTCTTTTATTGTTGAAAATAGTTTTCTATATCCTGGGTTTTTTGTTATTTCAAATGAATTTGAAAATTGCTCTTTCTAACTCTATAAAGAATTGAGTTGGAACTTTGATGGGGATTGCATTGAATCTGTAGATTGCTTTCAGCAAGATGGCCATTTTTACTACATTAATCCTGCCAATCCACAAGCATGGGAGATCTTTCCATCTTCTGAGGTCTTTTGATTTCCTACTTCAGATACTTGAAGTTCTTGTCATACAGATTTTTCACTTGCTTAGAGTCACACCAAGATACTTTATATTGTTTGTGACTATTGTGAAGGGTATTGTTTCCCTAATTTCTTTCTCAGCCTGTTTATCCTTTGAGTATATGAAGGCTACTCATTTGTTTGAGTTAATTTTATATCCAGCTACTTTGCTGAAGTTGTTTATGAGGTTTAGGAGTTCTCTGGTGGA
>NW_022196894.1:8350868-8399101 GCF_008632895.1 Mastomys coucha
ACTAGTTTGCTGTATATTGTTTTTACTATGTTTAGGTATGGGCCTTGAATTCCTGATCTTTCCAAGACATTTAACATGAAGGAATGTTGGATTTTGTCAAATGCTTTTTAAGCATCTAATGAAATGATCATGTTTTTTTTTCTTTGAGTTTGTTTATATAGTGGACTAACTTGATGGATTTCTGTGTATTTAAACCATCCTTGCATCCCTGAGATGAAGCCTACTAGATAGTGGTGAGTGAATATTTCAATGTGTTCTTGGACTCAGTTTGCGAGAATTTTATTATTTTTGCATCGATATCCGTAAGGGAAATTGGTCTGAAGTTCTCTTTCTTTGTTGGGTCTTTGTGTGGTTTAGGTATCAGAGTAATTGTGGCTTCATAAAACAAATTGGGTAGTTTCTGTTTCTATTTTGTGGAATAGTTTGAAGAGTTTTAGTATTAGGCCTTCTTTGAAGGTCTGATAGAATTCTGCACTAAAAGCATCTGGTCCCAGACTTTTTTTGGTTGGGAGACTTTTAATAACTGCTTCTATTTCTTTAGGTTATGGGACTGTTTAGATCTTTTATCTTATCCTGATTTAACTTTGATACCTGGTATCTGTCCAGAAAATTGTCCATTTCATCCAGATTTTCCAATTCTGTTGCATATAGGCTTTTGTAGTAGGATATGTTGATTTTTTAAAATTTCCTTGGTTTCTGTTGTTTTATCTTCCTTTTCATTTCTGATTTTGCTAATTTGGATACTGTCTCTGTGCCCTCTGGTTAGTCTAGCTAAGGGTTTATCTATCTTGATTTTACTCAAACCAGCTCCTGGTTTGGTTGATTCTTTGTATAGTTCTTTTTGTTTCTATTTAGTTGATTTCAGCCCTGAGTTTGATTATTTCCTGCTGTCTACTCCTCTTGGGTGAATTTCCTTCTTTTTGTTCTAGAGCTTTCAGGTGTGCTGTTAAGCTTCTAGTGTATGCTCTCTCCACTTTCTTTTGGAGGCATTCAAAGCTATGAGTTTTTCTCTTAGCACTGCTTTCATTATATCCCATAAGTTTGGGTATGTTGTAGCTTCATTTTCATTAAATTCTAAAAAGCCTTTAATTTCTTTATTTCTTCCTTGACCAAGTTATCATTGAGTAGGGAGTTGTTCAGCTTTTATGTGAATGTGGGCTTTCTGTTGTTTTTGTTGCTATTGAAGACCAGCCTTAATCTATAGTGATCTGATAGGATGCAAGGGATTATTTCAATCTTCTTTTATCTGTTGAGGTCTATTTTGTGACCAATTATATGGTCAATTTTGGAGAGAGTACCTTGAGGTGCTGAGAAGAAGATTTATTCTTTTGACTTAGGATGAAATGTTTTATAGATACCTGTTAAATCCCTTTGTCTATAACTTATGTTAGTTTCACTGTGTCTCTGTCCATTGATGAGAGTGGGATGTTGAAGTTTCCCAATATTATTATGTGAGGTGCAATATGTGTTTTGAGCTTTAGTAAAGTTTCTTTTATGAATGTGAATACCCTTGCATTTGGAGCATAGATGTTCAGAATTGAGAGTTCTTGGTAGATTTTTCCTTTGATGAGTATGAAATCTCTTCCTTATCTTTTTTGATGACTTTTGGTTGAAAATTGATTTTATCTAATATTAGAATGGCTACTCCAGATTTTTTCTTAGGATCATTTGCTTGCAAAACTGTTTTCCAGCCCTTTACTCTAAGGTAGTGTTTGTCTTTGACACTCAGGTGTGTTTCCTATATGTAGCAAAATGCTGCGTCCTGTTTACATATCCAGTCTGTTATTCTATGTCTTTTTATTGGGGAATTGAGTCTATTGATGTTAAAAGATATTAAGGAATAGTGACTTTTGCTTCCTGTTATTTTTGATGTTTTTTTTTTATATTTGTGTGGCTATTTGTTGAAAAAAATTATTTTGTTGATTTTTCTAGGATGTAGTTTCCCTCCTTGTGTTGGCATTTTCCATCTATTTTCCTTTGTAGGGCTGGATTTGTGGAAAGATATTGTGTAAATTTGTTTTTGTAATAGAATATCTTGGTTTCTCCATCTTAAGAGTTTTGCTGGGTATAGTAGTCTGGGTTGGTATTTGTGTTCTCTTAGGGTCTGTATGAGATCTACCCAGGATCTTCTAGCTTTCATAGTATCTGGTGAGAAGTCTGGTGAATTCTGATAGGTCTGTCTTTTTTTTTTTTTTTACAGATTTATTTATTTTATGCATATGAGTACACACTGTAGCTATTTATTTATTTTATGAATATGAGTACACACTGTAGCTATTTATTTTATGCATGTGAGTACACACTAGCTATTTATTTATTTTATGCATATGAGTACACACTATAGCTATTTATTTTATGCATGAGTGCACACTAGCTATTTATTTTATGCATATGAGTACACTAGCTATTTATTTTATGCATGTACATACTATAGCTATTTATTTATTTTGAGTACACACTGTAGCTATTTATTTTATTCATATGAGTGCACACTGTAGCTGCACAGATAGTTGTGTGCCTTCATCTGGCTGTTGAGAATTGACTTCTAGGACTTCTGCTCCCTCTGGTCAACCCTGCTCGCTCCAGTCTCTCCAGCCCAAAGATTAATTTATTATAAATAAGTACACTGTAGCTGTCTTCAGACACACCAGAAGAGGGTGTCAGATCTCATTATAGATGGTTGTGAGCCACCATGTGTTGCTGGGATTTGAACTCACAACCTTTGGAAGAGCATTTGGTGCTCTTACCCACTAAGCCATCTCTCCAGCCCAGGTCTGTCTTTATATGTTACTTGATCTTTTTCCCTTACTGCTTTTAATATTCTTTCTTTGTTTTATGAATTTGGTGTTTTGATTATTATGTGACAGGAGGAATTTCTTTTCTGGTCCAATCTATTTGGAGTTCTGTAGGCTTCTTGTATGTTCATGGGCATCTCTTTCTTTAGGTTAGGGAAGTTTTCTTCTATAATTTTGTTGAAGATATTTACTGGCCCATTACATTGGAAGTCTTAACTCTCTTCAATACCTATTATCCTTAGGTTTGGTCTTCTCATTGTGTCCTGGATTTCCTGGATGTTTTGTGTTAGGAGCTTTTTGCATTTTGAGTATTGTGTCAATGTTTTCTGTGGTATCCTCTGCCCCCGAGATTCTTTCTTCTATCTCTTGTATTCTGTTGTCGATGCTTATATCTATGACTCCTGATCTCTTTCCTAGGTTTTCTATCTCCAGGGTTGTCTCCCTTTGTGATTTCTTTGTTGTTTCTCTTTTCATTTTTAGATCCTAGATGGTTTTGTTCAGTTCCTTCACCTGTTTGGTTGTGTTTTTCTGCAGTTCTTTAAGGGATTTTTGTGTTTCCTCTTTAAGGGCTGCTACCTGTTTACCTGTGTTTTCTTGTATTTGTTTAAGGGAGTTATTTATGTCCTTCTTAATGTCCTCTATCATAATTATGAGATGTGATTTTAAATCAGAGCCTTGCGTTTCTGGTGTGTTGGGGTAACCAGGGCTTACTATGGTGGGAGAACTGGGTTCTGATGATGCCAAGTAGCCTTGGTTTCTGTTGCTTATGTTCTTGTTCTTGCCTTTTACCATCTGGTTATCTCTGGTATTAGCTGCTCTTGCTGTCTCTAACTGTGGCTTGTCTCTCCTGCAAGCCTCTGTGTCAATACTCTTGGGAGACCAGTTCTCTCCAAGAGGAATTTAGGTATGGAGAGCTGTGGTGCAGGGTCAGCTCTGGGGTGCAGACAGAAACCAGAAGGATCCTGTCCCCTGATGTTCCTTGGTTCCTTTTTACTGATGGCTCTGGGAGAGTACCTCTTGAGCCAGGGATTTGAAGAGAAATTGTGGTCTTGCCTGTGCTCGCAGGTGTGTCGGCACTCCTGGGAGACCAGTTCTCTCCTGGTGGTATTTGTGTGTGTAGCGCTGTGGCACAGGATCAGCTCCAGGCTCAGATGGAAACTGGAAGGCTCCTGTTCCAGGCCGCTCCTTGGTTCTTGTGTTCTGAGGATTCTGGACGTGTCCCTCTGAGCAGCAGTGGTGATCTTACCTGTGCTCACAAGCTTGTCTGCACTCCTGTGAGGCCAGTTCTCTCCCCTGATGCTATTTGTACCACAGGATTAGCTCCAGGTGCAGAAAGATACTTGAAGGGACCAAAATTTTCTAATGTTGGGTTTTGCAACATTATCTTCATACTTTGAAACCCACAAATGGCCAAAGCAAAATTAGACAAAAGCCTACAAAATATCAGAGTTTGCTCTATGTTGGTCCACTGCTTGTGGACACAGGCCTGCTCTGAGTTGTGGTTAATGCACCCACGAGACTCCTGCTCTACAGGAGTTAAAAGAGATGAGTTAGAGACTGCCCAGTTCTCTGAACATACACAACACAATTTTGATTTCTCTCAGCAACACAGCAGCTGGGTCTGCAAATGCAGTCTGATTTTTCTCTGAGTGTTGTGGACCCTGTGATGGCACAGGGCTAGTCTGTACTGTGCCATCTACATTCACCAATACAAGTGCTACCTACTGAGGTATAAGTATAACCTTAAAGCTGGCTTAGCTCAAACAGAGCTCCTGTGCCATGACAAGGGTCTGCAGCCTGTAGTTAAAGCTCATGTGGTCTTCTTTCCTCCCCGTCTCTCTTCTCACACAGCAGGGCCTCTGCCAAGTCCTTGTGCTCTGCTTCTCACACCGAGAGCAGGTCCTTCAACATTGCTCTAAATTGCAGGTCCACTAGACTCTCCAATACTCTTGCATGCTTTGTGGATGCAGTCAGTGAAGATGAAGTGGGAGTCCTGAATCCAGTGCCTGGTATCCTTAGGTGAAGGGGATAGATACAAGGGTGGCACACGAAGATAGAGTTACACACCCATGTGTCAAGGGATACCAAGAACTTTAACTAACGCTGGAAGCTGGAAGGGCCAGAGAGGGTCCCTTCCTGAAGCCTCAAGTGGGTAGGCTCCCCTGTCTTGACTCCTAGAGTGGCTGGCAGCGGAAACTGTTATTTTAAGCTGCACATTCTGGCCAACTGCTACAGAGGCCCTAGGAAGAAAGGCACACACCACCCAAACCCATCTGCACTCCATCATTTTTGCCCCTCTAGCCCACACTGAGGACTCTAACAGACTTCCAGCTACCCTCTGGTTCAGTTCCCATCTTCCCTCCACCTCTGGGGAGGTAGTACACATGCTTTGGAAGACTAATGCTGACTGGCCTGCAGCTCAGCAATTTTGCCTTTGGGTGTGTACTCATCAGAAATTAGCCTACTGCCAGGCATGGTGGGACATGCCTCTAATCCCAGCACTTTAGAAGCCAAGGCAAGAGGATAAGGAGTTTGAGGCTAGCCTGGGCTACATAGTGATTCCCTGCTAGGAAATAAAAGGAAGAGTGGAGGTGAGAGAGAGAGAGAGAGAGAGAGAGAGAGAGAGATGAGAGGAGAGAGAGAGAGACTTGTCCAATATGAGTTGAGTATTAATGCTCATGCGTGCATATTATTTCATGACTGGCAATAACTCTTTGCACAAGATGCATCCACTGCCCCTGAGAACTTAATCTTTCTTGACTGAGCATGCTGAGTTCCCTCAGGAAAGCTTTGCGGGTCACATCACACGTGTGTGTGTGTGTGTGTGTGTGTGTGTGTGTGTGTGTGGTGTGTGTGGTGGTGTGTTGTGTATGAATGATATCACTGCATCACCAGGTCACCAGGAGCATGAGGAGCCCCCATATAACTTCAAGAGTGCTCTTGACAGGGTTGCTAGGATCCACCTCCCCTCCTCTCCTGCCTCTGCCTCTGCCACTTGTTGCTGCCCACCATGATGTGATGCAACCGAGAAGTGAGCCTACCCTTAACCATCAGAGAGCAGCAGCTGGTCAGGGAGAGGTTGCTACTGAAATCCAGAGATGCTGTTAAGTACTCTACAGCATGCAGGAGAGCCATCGACACCACACGGGACAGCCCCTCAACGGGGGATGATGCAATTTAGCATGTTCATAGCGTAAGGGCTGGGAAATCCAGGCCTGTGGTTACTACACTGGTTCCTGAACTCTAGGAAGTCTTCTAGATTGCTGTGCTACAACTGAGGCCCTTCTCTAGCACACTTACAACTCTATGTGACCCACTGAGATGCCCCTTCTCTCACACCTCCCTGACAATCACCCTCAGACACTTGTGTGTCTGTCCTAGCAACATGTTCCAACATCCTTCCACCACTAGCCATGCAGACATTCCTATTTCGCACTCCTGGATCCTCAGCTCCCAGAGCAGGACAGAGTACCTGTTGGTTGGGTGGCTAGACAGGTGAATATTAGACTCAGTAAGAAGGAAGACAGAGCTGGAGACGTGACTCGGTGGTTAAGAGCTCTTTTAGAGGACAGGGGTTTGAGTCCCAGAACCTATGTGACCTATGTGGTGGCTTAAAACAATCCATATCTAGTTCCAGGCTATCTGATGCCCTCTTCTGACTTCCATGGGTACCAGGCATGTATGTGGTATTCACACATGTAATCATGTACATAAAAAAAATCCTTAAAATCAAAGAAATCAGCAACAGAGAGTCGCCATTGGGCCCAGCAGTTCCCACACTCAGCTCTGCCTGGTCTGTGATTCTCCCAGGAGCCATCTGCTCAGCTGCTGCTCTCTGATGGCTAAGGGTAGGCTCACTTCTCGGTTGCATCACATCATGGTGGGCAGCAACAAGTGGCAATATACTGAGGCAGAGGCAGGAGAGGAGGGGAGGTGGATCCTAGCAACCCTGTCAAGAGCACTCTTGAAGTTATATGGGGGCTCCTCATGCTCCTGGTGACCTAATGACCCTTCTGACTTCCAGTAGCACCATCACCTACAGCAACTGAAATGGCATAGAGCTTGACATGGCCCCAGCAGCCTCAGAGAACCACATGAGAGGCAGTTCCTCCTCTACCTGCGTTTCATTTGTGCATGTGTGGTACTCTTGGGATCTAGTGTCTTGTTCTCCCCCAAGAGGCCAAGTGAATATCGGGGCCAGTGAACAGACCTGGTCTCAGCAACAACCTCAGGTGAAGCCAGGAACCATCAGAACAGTGTGAGTCCTCAGACTTTAGTGAAGAATGTGAAAGAACTGGGTGATGTTTAACTAAGACGCTTCCAAGTGCCAGACACGGTGCTGAGGCTTAGTCAGCCAGCTCTGATGTCACCACATTTACTGTTCCCATCACCTCCCCCCATTGTGAATACATCAAGGTATGAAGTCCTTTACTAAGTGCTCCCCAGAATCCTTCTGCTGACATGTTTCCAGAGGCAGTACGACTTACCAGGTACAGGCACAAGAGCTTGTCATCACTCATAATGGGAAGAGACAGTGAGTGTCCAATGTAGTGGGGATGTAAATAGCTCTTATTCATGTTTCCATGTTGCATACAGGTGCAATAAAATATCATCCTGCACCTCATAAGTACAACAATTGTGTGTTTTGTGTACTGCGGTTGAAGCCAGCCTTAGTATGTCTGTTAATGCTTATAATTTGTTTGAGGCAAAATTAGAACATTCATTGGTCTAGGGTTTGCTGATTCTTCTAGGCTGGCCAACAAGCCCGAGGGATCTGTCTGACTCTGCTTCCCCTGTACTGGGGTTCTAGAATGAAACTAAGGTCCTCATGCTTACAAGCTCTCTACCCACCCTCTGTTTTCTGTTTTTGATGGTCTCCTTCACTGCCTAAGCTTGTTTGTCCTAGAACTCCCCCTCTAGACCAGGATGACCTTGAATTTAGAGATCTGCCACTGTTTGCCTCTAGATTTAAGGTGTACACCACCATGCCCAACCTTAAGCTTTTCTTTACTTCCTTTTTACAAGTTGGAAGGTGAGCTGGGTGGGGTCTTGCCAATCCTTTATTCCATCTCGCATCGGGCTTTTCTTTAATCTTTTTACTTCCTTGAAGACAGGGCTTAGCTCTATTAAACTTCCTGGTATCCCTTTTCTCCTCAAACTGGACATTGTGTATTTTCCCTTGCTCAGCTTGTTCCTTTTCATTATAGATCTGTGTGAGCAAGGCCACTAATGACCAAGCAATACCACCAATCATAGGTTGTCTAGAAATCTCCTCTGCCAAAGCTGTTAATCCATAACTCTTCAATTTAGTCTCAAGTAGATTTTTTTGGACAAGAGTAGAAAGCAGTACAGTATTTGCCCAAATAAAACAAGAATGGTTTCTAGGACACATACTAATATTCTTCTCCTTTGAAACCTCTTGAGCCAGATTTGAAACCCCACAGATCACCTTCACCATAACTGTCTTCCATGCCCCTACTAGTATGGCCTGTTAAGACCTGCTTAAAGTGTTCAGTCACTTTTCCAGCCCAAAGTCCCAAAGTGTTCCATATTCTGCCAAGTAAAATCATGACACAGCACAGCAACACCCCAATCCTGGTACCAAAATCTGTATTAACAGGGTTCTATAATCAGTCTCTCTCTCTTTTTCTCTTTCTCTTTCTCTGTTTCTCTGTCTCCATCTCTTTCTTTCCCTTTCTCCTCCCCCATCTCTGGTTAGATAGATGATATGGATATAGATTAGATAAAGATGACATAAACATGAATATAGGGGAATTTATTGGAATGACTCACAGCTAATCCAACAATGGCTGTGAGTAGAAGTCTAAAAATCCAGTAGTTGCTCAGTCTACAAGGCTGGATGTCTCAGCTAGTCTTCAGTATATTCTGAAATCCAAAAGAAGTAGGTCCCAGTGCCAGCCAGATGTGCTAGCAAGGCAAAGGCAAGAGGCAAAGAGCAAAAGCTTCCCTCTTTCATGTCCTTCCATGCCAACAGAAAGTTGGTCCAGAGTAGAGTTGTGTCCTCCCACCTTAAGATCTAGATTAAAGGTGTGCGTCTTCTTGCCTCAAAGGTCTGGACTAAAGTGGATTCACCCAATCAATAGGTGCACCCTCCATTTCTGGATTATAATTGATTCCGGAAATAGCCAAGTTGACAACCAAGAATAGCCATCACACCTTCCCTAGAGTTAAAGAAGACACTACAAGAATCAAAGCAGAGGAAGGCCATAAGTTCCATGATCTATGTTATCATGGGGGTTAAAATATTATTTTCATCATTTTATAAGCTGAGACTTGTACATTTTCTCTGGCACATATATGCTGTTTGATTGCTTTCGGTTTTTGCTTTAATATATGAATACACAATGTAATAATAAAGATGGAAATGAAAAAAAAAAAAAAAGAATAGCCATCACACTGATCCAGTCCCTCACTAAGACTCTCCTTCCAGTTGAGTCTAGACTATCACATGTTGACAATTAAAAGTAATGGTCACCCTGTACCTGTATGCCCTCTGCTCAGATGCAGGCCAGGCCAGCCAGAACAGGGAAGAGCTCTACCTGCTCTCAGAACCCTCCCAGCCTTCAGTTTAGAGCCCAAAGACTCAAGCTGATGACACCCCACCCCCACCCTCCTCTTCTATGGACCTGCATGTACAGGCAGGCCAGGTCAGTCAGAGCAGGCAAGAGCCCTGCCTGAACTCAGAACCCTCCCAGGCCCTTGATTCTGATTCCAAAGCATATACTGCAGACACCCCTTCTGTGCCCCTACCCCAACCTAGGGCAAATATCCATCCACTGCTCAGGTACAGGCCAGACAACCCAGAACAGGATAGAACCAAACCTGTTTTCTAAACCCTCCCACTCCCTTTGTTCAGAGTCAAAGGACCCAGCTTACTGAAAACCCTCACTGCTCTCTCCCTTTCCTGCTGCAAAGCCCCCACTCCTAAAGGACATATACCCATTGCTGCTCAAGTGTAGGCTACATCAGTCAGAAGGCCAGAGATCCCCTGCTGGACCAAAGGCCATGCTAACTACCAAAGTCCAGCCACCAACTTTGACAGAGACTCCCTACCACCAGCCAACAGAAATACAGACAACAAAGACCACAAAAACAAGGAACAAAAGCACCTATTCAACAAAAACAATCTCAGAAACAGGCTCCTAGACTTATACTTGTCCCCAACCCAGATGCCTAGACGCCAGTACAACAACAATACCTTGGGAAATATGGCACCACTAGAACCCAGCCATTGTACTACAGCAACCTGGATAATCCAACACAGCTATGCACAAGAGAATGACCTTAAAACAGTTCTACAAAAAGGATAGAGATTCTTAAAGAGGAAATGAATAACCCCCTTAAATAAATTTGGAAAACAAACAATTGGAGGAATTGAAAATCCAGGAATGCATAAACAAACAATGGGAGGAAATTAATAAATCCCTTAAAGCCAAGAAAGACAAAACAAACAGGTGAAGGAAATGAATAAAACTGTAAGACCTGAAGATAGAAATAGAAGCAATAAAGAAAACACAAACAGGATGGGAAACCTAGGGAAAAGGACAGGGCCAACAAGCAGAAGCAATGTCAACAGAGCACAAGAAAAGGAAGACTCTCAGGCATATATGACATGATAGAAGAAACTGATACATCTGCCAAAGAAAATGTTTAAAAAGTTTCTCGTACATAATATCCAGGAAATTCCTTTGAAAAGACTGAACCCGAGAATAACCAGAACAACTGAAGCTGAAGAGACCCAGCTCCACAGCCCAGAAAAATTCTCAACAAAATCATAGAAGAAAATTTTCCTAACCTAAAAATGTACAAGCCTATAAAAGTACAAGAGGCTTACAGAACATCAAATAGAGGGGACCAGAAAGATAAGTACCCTCACCACAAAGTAATCAAAATGCCAAATGTACAGAACAAGGAAAGAATATTAAAAGCTGCAAGGGAAAAAGGCCAAGTAACAAATAAAGGTAGACCTATAAGAATTACACCCAACTTCTCAACAGAGACTCTTAAAAACAGGAAGGGCCTAGACAGATTGATGTCTTGAAGACCCTAAAAGACCACAGATGCCATCCCAGACTACTATAGCCAGCAAAACTTTCAATCACCATAGATAAAGAAAACAAAATATTTCATGACAAAGTCAAATTTAAATAATAGCTATCCACAAATCCATTCCTATAAAAAGTACTAGAAGGAAAACTCCAACCCAAGGAAGTAAACTACACCCATGAAAACACAGTAAATAAGAGTGAATAAGTAATCTCACACAAGCAAAGCCAAAAGAAGAGACAAACACACACAACACACACACGCACACACACACACACATCACACCATCATCACCACCACCAAGAACAACAAAAGCCCTGGGGAAATCGAGGATTTGAGGAACAGATCTAAACATAATAAAGGCAATTTACAGCAAGCCAATAGCCAACATCAAATTAAGTGGGGAGAAATTCAAAGGAATTCCAATAAATTAATCAAAAGAGACAGGGAAGGACTCTCCATACTCATCAAAGGAAAAAATCTATCAAGATGATATCTCAATTCTGAACATCTATGTCCCAAACACAAGGGCACCAACATTTGTAAAAGAAACATTGCCAAAGCTTAAATTATACACTGAACCCCACATGTTAATAGCTGGAGACTTAAACATCCCACTCTCACTAATTCACAGGAAGGGATACAAATTGGAAAGGAAGAAGTGTCACTATTTTCAGATGATATGGTAGCATACATAAGCTATGACAGAAATTCTACCAGAGAACTCCTACAGCTCATAAACACCAGGTACAAAATTAACTCAAAGAAATCAGTAGCCCTCCTTTATACAAATGATAAGTGAGCCAAGAAAGAAATTAGGAAAATAACACCCTTTACAGTAGCCACAAATAATATAAAATACCTTGGTGTAACTCTAACCAAGCAAGTGAAAGATCTGTATAACAAAAACCTCAAGTCCCCAGAGAAAGAAATTGAAGAAGATATCAGAAGATGGAAAGATCTCCTGTGCTCATGGACAGGTAGGATTAATGTAGTGAAGATGGCCATTTTACCTAAAGTAATCTATCTACAGTTTCAGTGTAATCCCCATCAAAATTCCACAATTTTTTGTAGACCTTGAAAGAGCAATTCTCAATTTCATATAGAAAAACAAAAAACCCAGGATAATCCAAACAACCCTAAACAATTAGAAGAACTTCGGGAAGTCACCACCCCTGATCTGAAGCTGAACTACAGAGCAATAGTGATTAAAAAAACAAAAAACAAAAAACCCTGCCTGCTACAGAAACAGACATGTTGATCAATGGAATTGAACTGAAGACCCAGAAATAAACCCACACACCTATGGGCACTTGATTTTTGATAAAGAAGCCAAGACTATAGAATGAAAAAAGAAAGCATCTTCAACAAATGGTGTTGGTCTAACTGGATGTCTACATGTAGAGGAATGCAAATAGATCCATATTTATCTCCCTGCACAAAACTCAAGTCCAAGTGGATCAAGAATCTCAACATAAAACCAGATACACTAAATCCCATAGAAGAGAAAGTGGGAAATAGCCTTGAATGCACTGGTACAGGAGACAGGTTCCTGAACAGAACCCCAATGTCTCAGCTCTAAGATCAACACTGATAAATGGGGCCTTATGAAACTGAAAAGCTTCTGTAAGGCAAATGACAATGTCAATAGGACAAATTGGCAGCCTATAGATTGGGAAAAAATCTTCACTAATCCTGTATCTGACAGAAGACTAATATCCAAAATTTATAAAGAACTCAAGAAGTTAGATACCAACAACTCAAATAACCCAATTAAAAATGGGGTACAGAAGCTGGGCGGTGGGGATGTGGAACAAGGACAGCATTCCTCCATTGCAAGTGGGAGTACAAACTTGTATAACCACTTTGGAAATCAATTTGGCATTTTTTCAGAAAACTGGGAATAGTTCTACCTCAAGACCCAGCTATATCACTCCTGGGCATATACCCAAAAATGCTCTACCTTCCCACAAAGACACCCATGTTCATAGCAGCTTTATTTATACTAGCCAGAAACTGGAAACATCCTACATGTTCTTCACCCAAGCAGTGGGTAAGTCAAAGGTGGTACATTTATACAATGGAGTATTACTCAGCTATTAAAAATAACATCATAAAATTTGCAGGAAAATGGATGAAACTAGAAAAAAAAAAACCAACAAACCATCCTCAGTGAGACCCAGAGAGACAAGCATGGTTTCCTTAAGCCTGGATATTGGCTGTAAAGTAAAGAATAGCCATGCTACAGTTCACAGAGCCAGAGAGCCCAAGTAAGGAGGCAGCCTCAAGGTTAGGACGCATGAATCTCCCAGATATGGGGAGACTGAATTGTTATTGTGGATGGACAGGGGCAGGGAGGGATGGGAACAGGAGGGATGAGGTCAGGGAAGATAGAAGAACAGAATACTGGGAGAGATAACTGGAATTGGGGGGCATCTCAGGGGGAAAGGTAGAAACCTAATGCAGTGGAAACTCCCCAGGAGTCTATGAGGATGACCCTAGCTAAGACTCCTAGTGATGGGGGCACAAAGCCTGAACTGGCATCTCCTGTAACCAGGCAAGGGTGTCAGTGGAGGGAGTAGAACACCAACCTACCTACACTTTGTCCTGCCTGTAAGATGTGCTGTGGAAGAGGTAGCTCAGAAATTGTGGGAATGGCCAACCAACAGTTGGTCCAGCTTGAGACCAATGCCATGAGAGGAAGCCTACCCCTGACACTGCCTGGAGGGCCATAAAACCAAGCACAACTGGCCAAAAAAAAAATTCAATAAAATTATTCAATGATATTCTGCTGTACTTGCTGACTGGAGCCTCATATAGTTTTCTTCAGCTCGGCTTCACCCAACAACTGATGGAAACAGATGCAGAGACTCACAGCCAAACATTCAGAGGAGCTCAGGGAATCCTTTTGAAGAGGGAGGTCTGTAGGAGCCAGAGGGAACAAAGGCACCAAAGAAAAATCACAGAATCAACTAACCTGAGTCCATAGGGGCTCACAGAGATTGAACCACCAACCAGGGAGCCTGCAAAGGTCTGACCTAGGTCCTCTGAATCTATATTATGGTTGTGTAGCTTGGTCTTCTTGTGGGATTCCTTACAGTGGGAGTGGGAGCTGTCTTTGATTCTTTTGCCTGCTTTTGGGATGGCTTTTCCTCCTACTGAGTTGCCTTGTCCAGACTAGTGTTACAGCAACTTGGTATGCCATGGTTGGTTGACTTCCCCGGGTGGGGGTGGGGTGTGGGGGAGTCCCTTTTCCACAGGGAACCAGAGGAGGAGTGCACGGGTGGTGGTGTGGTATTGGGAGGAAAATTTCGGTCAGGATGTAATATATGGGGAGAATAAGTGAATGAAAAAGTAACTATCACACACATATTCACACAAAACACACAAAAGATGGTTACTGTAACCAACCAGAGAAAGCTCACTGACAGCTCATTTTCCCTCCAGTGAGACAACAGGTACTAAAAAGATGGGAAAGATGCGCAATGTATCTGCCAAGAACTGGATGTGCCATTCAGCCTTTGAGTGGAGGGGCATGTTGACACCCCTCCCCCACTTCAAAACAAATGAACCCAGGAACACTAAGCTATGGGGAAATGAGCCTGGTACTGAATGAAAAACTGGATGATTCCCGATTACATTAGAAGACTCAGATGGTGGCTTACATTAGACTCAGATGGTGGGTTAGAGAGGTGAAGAAGGCCAGCAGGGCCCTGACAAGATGGAGGATCATTGTGGAGCTGTGGGCGCACAATGTTATGAACATGTTTATACCACTGAACTACATCACTTACAACAATCCAGATGAACTTTATGTCATGGGTCTTGCCATAATTATGTATTATTAAGTGCAACAAAAAAAAGTTCGTTGTGCTGAAAATTAAAATAATACAGCTAAGAGAAAGCAAAATAATAAAAAGAGAAAGCAAAATAAATGGAGTGCACTGCACTGGTAACGCAGCACATGGAGTGCACCGCACTGGTAACGCAGCACATGGAGTGCACCGCACTGGTAACGGCAGCACATGGAGTGCACCGCACTGGTAACGCAGCACATGGAGTGCACCGCACTGGTAACACAGCACATGGAGTGCACCGCACTGGTAACGCAGCACATGGAGTGCACCGCACTGGTAACGCAGCACATGGAGTGCACTGCACTGGTAACGCAGAACATGGAGTGCACCGCACTGGTAAATCAGAACACACACTAAATCAGGTTACCGTCTGATGTCTGTAAGAGACACCCTGCAGGGAGAAGTCCTGTTAACTAGGAGTGGACAGAAGAGGGTGGGAAAATGCCTACCAAGCCAGCACTTTGAGACACTCCCTAGACTCAGTGCTCTGAGGAATGAGGTAGATAAGTCCACTAACCCAAAGGAGCTTGAGTTCTGAGCTGAAGGAGCCTAGATATCCTAGACAATGTCCTCAGCAGAAAGATGGAGAGTCCCTGCTGCCCTCCAGGAAGGAGGTTCTTGGACTGCTCAGGCAGAGGCGCATCACCAATGGTCCATGGGTGATGGGAGTGCAGGGTAGGGATGGGCACTAGGAGAGGCTTGGTGGTGGGAAAGAGGGTGTTGGCTAGTGCAGAAGGGTATGGGGGAAGGCTGGTGGGGGGCATGGGCTCGGGAGGGTCCCTCACATTCTAAGGAGGATGAACACCATTTTACAGGCAGCCAGGAACAGAATGACACCCAAAGACTCTGCTTTTAAAAAGCAACCCAGTGGCCAGCCTTTAATCCCAGCACTCAGGAAGCAGGTGGATTTCTATGAAGTCAAGGTCAGCCTGGTCTTCATTATACCTTCTGAGACAGCCAGGGCTACATAGAGAGTCAAAACAATCAAACAAAGGTACTTACTGCACCAACCTGAAGAAACCCACCATGGGGAGGGACGAGCCAACTCCACAAAGCTCTGCTCTGGCGTCCACATATGCCACTCCCGTCTCCATCACCTTCACACAAAACTAATAAAAATAAAACAACTTTTAAAATCTCACTCAAACGTTTTCCTATTTATTTATTTACTTACTAACTTACTTATTCATTCATTCATTCATTCATTCATTCATTCACTTCACATCCTGATCTCAGCCCTCTCTTCCTCCTGACCTCCCTCACATCCTCTCCTCAGCCCCTCCCCTTCTCTGAGAAGGCGGAGGCCCTCCTTGGATATCAACCTACCCTGGCCATGTCAGGTTGCTGCAGACTAGGCACATCCTCTCTAGGGCCAGACGAGGTGGCCCAGTTAGGGAAAGGCAGGTATCAGAGTCAGGTATAGTCCCCACTCCAGTTGTCTGGGGGGACCAGCATGGAAACCAAGCTGCCCATCATGTAAGGGGGCCTAGTTCCAGCCCATGCTTGCTCTTTGGTTGGTGGTTCAGTCTCTAGGAGCCAACAAGGGCCCAAGTTAGTTGACACTGCTGGTGTTCCTGTGGAATCCCTATCTCCTTTGGGCCCCTCAATCCTTCTCCCAACTCTTCCACAAGTTTTCCTGAGCTCCATTAATGTTTGGCTGAGGGTCTCTGCATCTTTTTCCATCAGCTGCTGTGTGGAGCCTCTCAAAAGACAGTTATGCTAGGTTCCTGTCTGCAGGCATAACAGAATATCATTAATATTGTCAGGGACTGGTGTTTGCCCATGGGATGGGTCTCAAGTTGGGCCAGTCATTGGCTGGCCCTTCCTTAGTCTCTGCTCCATCGTTGTCCCTGCACTTCTTGTAGGCAGAACACATTTTGGGTCAAAGGTTTTGTGGGTGGGTTGTTGTCCTAATCCCTCCATTGGTGGTCCTGCCTGGCTACTGTAGATGGCCACTTCATGATCCATATCCTCTACTGCTAGGAGTCTCAGCTAGAGGCACCCCCATAAACTCCCTGGAGCCTTCCCTGTCTTGGGTCTCTGGAATGTTCTAGAGTTACCCCTGCTGATTTCCATTCTCTTACCTGCTTTCCCTACACAGGGCCCACCCTCTCCTTGCCCTATCTCACTCAGTCTTAATAGTCATTGGAAATGGGTGAACCCATTGGATTTCTGTAAAAGCCCAGGCTTGGACAGATTAGAAAAATTAGAGTCAGGCTGGAGAGATGGCTCAGCAGTTAAGAGCACTGACTGCTCTTCCGAAAGTCTGAGTTCAAATCCCAGCAACCACATGGTGGCTCACAACCATCTGTAATGAGATCTGACACCCTCTTCTGGTGCGGCTGAAGACAGCTACAGTGTACTTAGATATAGTGATAAATAAATCTTAAAAAAAAAAAAAAACAAGAAAGAAAGAAAAAAGAAAAATTAGAGTCCGTGCTCAAGACTGGTTTCTACTCTGGTCTGGAACTCAGACATGCTTTATGTATACTGAGCACTTCCAGCAGTAGGATGGTGGGTACTGCTTGTGTGTCCACACATACACACTAGCATACATACACACAGATACACAGAGAGACACATAGACACAATACATAGACAACACAGACATACACACAGAACACAGACAAACACATACACACAGACACATACACAGAACACAGACACATATACACAGACATATACAGACACACACACACACACACACACACACACACACACACACACACACCCTTCACTAACAAGCAGTGCTGTTGTTAGGAGCCTGCAAAGCTACTCTTTTAGAGTCGATCGAGGGCTGATACTGAGCTCTGTGAGGCCATTGGACTACATTATAAGCACATGGCTCTGAGGGGGGTGTGACTGTGTCCCAGTTCATCTCTGGGCTAGCTGCCGCAGACTGGATCTGGTCCAGCACCAAAGTTTGTTGACCAGTGCTCTCTGTCAGCAATTTATTGAAATCCAGCCATGGATCTCACTCTGTGGCCTCAGCTCATGCATCTCACCTCAGCCTTCCAAGTGCCACCATTACAGGTGCAACTAGGCTGTGGCTTCTCTGGTTCCTTTATTAAAACATGAAGAAGATGAGAGGCATGATAGGAAAATAAATGACATTAACTTTGTGTGTGTGTGTGTTGTGTACATACGCTGGATTTGATAAGGAAATTTCAAAACTCAAATTAAAAAAAATCAATAAGACTAAACCATATGCAAATATGATCTTTATAGAGAAAACTGTAGATCTTTATAAGATAGCTGGTTAAGTGAGGCACATACCTTGTTTATGAATGGGAAGATATAATAAATGGACTGGCGAGATGGCTCAGTGGCTAAGAGGACTTGCTATTCTTGCAGAGGACCTGAGTTCAGTTCCCAGCACCCTCATTGGGTGGCTCACAGCCACCTGTAATTCCAGGGGATCCATTGTGTTTATGGCCTCCTCAGGTGCCCACACTCATGTGAACATGTGTAAATACAGACACACATATACACATAATTACAAATAAAGGTAAATCTTAAAATAAGAAGGCATAATAAAGATGTCTGGTCATCCTCCTAACTTGTTATGTGAATGTAATGCACCTCATGCAAGCCCTGTCTCTATAGAATCCGAGTCTCATTCTGAAGTGCAAAAGAGCCAAGCATGGCTTCAGGAAGATGGAGGGAAATGTGTCCATTCCATAATAACACAGCCAGGGACACCAGAGTGGGAATACAGGATCAATGGAGCAGAACCAAACCTCGGACAGACAGGGGTTCAATGTGTGTTGAAGGAGTATTTACACAAGCAGAGACTCTTATCTCCCAATTGTTGTCTGTAGATTTAGAAAAAAAATTGGAAACTTGAGCTATCATCACACAAAATTTAAAAATTGATTTAAAATCTTAATATGACAATAAAATATGGGCAAAAATATATGACTTTGAGAAGCTTTATTTAATCTGTAGATAATACTAACTCTGACCATACAGACTTTAAGATTCTGGAGGACAAAAGTTAGAAGAGATGTATGTTCTAGAATATTTTGAAACATAACAAAGTAATTAGCATGTGTGTGAGTGTGTAAGAGTATGAGTGTATGGTAAGAGTGTATGAGTGTGTGTGTGAGAGTGAGTGTGAGATTTGAGTGTATGTGAGTGTATGAGAGTGTATGAGTGTGTGTTAGTGTGTGAGTATATGTGAGTGTGAGTGAGTGTGTATGAGTATATGAGTGAGTGTGTCAGTGAGTGAATGTGTGTGTATGTGAATGTATGAATGTCAGTGCATGAGTCTATGTGAATTTGTGAGTGTGTGTGTGTGTGTGTATGAGTGAGTGAGTGTATATGTCAGTGCGTGAGTGTATGTCAGTGTGTGTGAATGTATGAGTGTGTGAGTGTATGTGTGTGTATGAGTGTGTGAGAGTGCAGTTTAGAGATTGTCCTCTTCTCAATTGCCTACAAGAGAATGACGAAGGAAGGGATCCACGGAATTGAAGGGTGGATGCCAACATTCCCACAGAGCTGTGAGCCTTGCTGAGGACATCCATTTACTTATCAAATCAGTAAGACTGCAGACTAGAGAGCTGGCACGGCCGGCGGTTAAGTATACTCACTGCTCTTGCAGGAGACCCCACTTAGGTTCCCAGCACCCACAAGGGGGTGGCTCACAACTGCCTCTAACAAGAGTTACAGGGGATCTGATACCCTTTTCTGGACACTATGGGCACTGAGCAAATGTGCAAACATGTGCGTACACATACACACACAAATTAAAAATAAAATTAAAATCTCACCAAGATTCGATGTGATTGTTCATCTTGGGGGGATCAACTCGACAACTTAGCATACAGGAGCACCATCAAATGTAGCACTTTTTTTTTTTCAGTATCTTCCCTCAAGATAGCATTTCCCAAAATCACCATGGTGCCTCAGGCTGCTCTGCATCACAACACGCAGTAGTGAGCATTGGCTGCCCAGGGCTAGAGACTAGGTCAGCTTTGGTTCATGTGTACAATAATTTCTGAGCTGTGGTTATGAAATCGGAGACCTGCCTAAGCGCACTGTCCCGCTCTGAGACACTGAAGGAAAGGGAGCTGCATGGCCAGGCGTACATCCTGACACTGTTTATACCAAAAAGCAAAACCTTGGAGTTAGATAATCAGCAGTTCACTGCTCTTTGGGGGACCAGAGTTCAGTCCCCAGCAGTCACATCAGGTTGCTATAACTACCTATATTTTAGCTTCAGGAATCTGATGTCCTTATCTGGTCTCTACCTGTCCCCAATACATGTGGTACATACTCACACACAAACATATGTATATGCTTAAACCAAAACAGAATAAAACTGGAAAGCACACAGCAAACCTAACCACCTTGCAGGGAATGGCAAGAGACCAAGCCCTGAGTTCTCAGCTGGCAGCCCTAAAGGTGATGCCAGTGTATCATGTAGGCATAATGGGTTTGCAACCTACTTTTAATAAGGGTTCAACCTCTCCTCTAGCCTAACACCCACCAGAAGAAAAGAAAGTTATTAGGATATGGGGGAAGTGGACCTGTCAGCAATAGTTCTTTAGGGGCGAGCTCGATCTTCTTTCTCAGCAGTTCAGTCCCATAGCAAACACCAAATACAACCCAGCAGCTGCAGACCAGTCCTCTAGGCAGGACGACACAGGCATGAACCAGCAGCTATAGTCCAGTCCTTTCAGCAAGCAGACACCAGGCCCAAACCCGCAGCTGTAGTTCAATCCTGAAAAAGCCACCATGCTTGCCAACTGGCCTGAAGTGAGGTCACAGAAGTGGCAGGCCACCACAGAACCTCAGCAGCAGTTAGTTCTTTGGCAAGTTTCTCTCAATGGCCACATTACCACTGGTTGAGCTCAACAACACTATGTGAGGCAAACCAATGCATGTGTGTTATCAAAGAATAGTAGTGTGAAGCAAACCAAATGAAAGCCTGGTGCTCATCTCCCAGTCTGTGAGGTCATGTTTATAACTCATCACAGGTCCTTTCATGTGTTTGCTATGTCCAAACATCCTTTTACCTGTGTGGCTGCTTCAGGAAAAGTCTTCCATGTGTTTGTTTTAGCAAGACATCCTTTCACCTGTGTGCCCCATTTGACATAACTGACTTTCCAAAGAAACCAGAAGTTTCCACTTCAGTAGCAGTCTTCTAAAGGAATCCTCATGGGCTTCTATAGCATCCTCATGGGCTTCTATGGCATCCTCATGGGCTTCTATGGCATCCTCATGGGCTTCTATGGCATCCTCATGGGCTTCTATGGCATCCTCATGGGCTGAGTAATTAAACTCATTGAAAACAGAAAGCTTTGTTTCCTTCTAACATATTCCCATGAGTTTTGCTTCATGTTTTCCCATGCTATACTGAAGCTTGAGTGAAATAATAACATAACAGAAACCAAACCAAGACTGCCACATATCCAAAGCATGTGCATAGCAAACAAACAACATGAGGAAAAAAAAACACAAAACAAACAAAACCACAAAAAAAAAAAAACCAAAATCCAAAGGTGCACCATGAGCAAAAAGCTGCAAATACCATATTTAATATGGAATGCATGCCTTCAAGCCACTGTGGGGAACCCTGCCAATCACATGACAAAAAAATGAGTTTTCACAGTCAGTCATAAATGGTGATGGTGAAGAGGTTCAGCCGTGCACAGGTGAGTGCCCCTGGTCTGGGAGTGCTTAATGGACAGGAGACTGAGGGCTAGAGAGAGCAGAGGCCTGGAGGGCTAGAGAGAGCAGAGGCCTGGAGGGCTAGAGAGAGCAGAGGCCTGGAGGGCTAGAGAGAGCAGAGGCCTGGAGGGCTAGAGAGAGCAGAGGCCTGGAGGGCTAGAGAGAGCAGAGGCCTGGAGGGCTAGAGAGAGCAGAGGCCTGGAGGGCTAGAGAGAGCAGAGGCCTGGAGGGCTAGAGAGAGCAGAGGCCTGGAGAGCCCCTCTTAGGAAGGGGCACAGCATCATCACTGGAACTAGAGCTAATGGGTTATAAGTCCTGAACTCATCGCTTCTTGCTATGCTGCCTATGCCAAGCATGGCTCCCCAGCGACCCTATGGATAGGGGACCAGGATCCTCTCTGGGAAAAAGTTTCTTCTTAGATATCACTAGGATGCAAAGGGGGAGGGACCCTGACAATGGGAACCCACTGCAAGGTCAACACAATGCACGGTAATTTCCTAGGCATTTTTTTATTTTATTAAAATATTCTTAATACATTTCTGTATATATGTGTGTGTACATCCTTGTGGATCTTGGAAATTGAACTCAGGCCACCTGGCTCGGTGGCATGTTTTTTAAATTTCCGATCAATCTCACAAGGCCCCCTGCACACTTAAAAAAATGTGTAAACAACATTTATTGTTGTGAATGTAGGTGTGAACATGATATTATTGCATATATATCTGCAGTATGTGGGTAGGTGTTTCACATGTGCTATGGCACATGTATGGAAACTAGAGAACATCTTTGTAGAATTGCTTCTCCCTTTCTACCTTTGTGTGGGCACAGGGATGGAAGCCAGGAGGAAGCTTTTGAAGCAGATGCTTTAGCTGCTGAGCCCTGCTCCAGCCCCTCCCTAGGCACTCACAGTTCTCACAGCATCCTGTGAGGTAGGAGGGGTCATTAATATTCTACAAACAAATCCGCACTCTGCCAAGGACACTTAGCTGGGGAGCAGCAGGCATGGGGCTAGCTACAGAATGAGTGTCCTTCCAGGGTGACTGGTGAGGTGTAGGAAAGGTCACCAGGAAGGGGATGGTCTCTCCTGCCTCAGCCTTCCCTGTAAGGGGATTCCAGCTCACTCCCAGAGGTCTGTTGCCATGATGGAACATTCCTCACCAGTCAAACATACTGTTATTTTTGTGTGCATCTGTCTGTCTGTCTGTGTTGGTGTACACATGTGCACATGCGTGTGGAGGACAGAACACAACTGTGAGTACAGTCCCTCAAGCACCGCCCTCTTTTTGACTCTGGGTCTTTCACAGGTATTGAGCTCACTATGTAGGCCAGGCTGCTGGCCACTGAGTCTAAAGGACAGCCTGTCTGCCTCCCCAGAACTGGAAATCCACTTGTGTGTCACCAAGTTTGGCATTCTCACACACAATCTGGGCATCTGACCCTTCCTTTCTGAGTGCACTGCATGACCATGCAGACTACCAAGGCCAGTGCTGAGGCAGCCCTGACTGGCTGACCCTCTCTGGCAGGCTTCTCTGTGTATTTGACATGCTGATCTCTAACAACCCTGAAGGCCTGGGCCTGTAGCATTTCATGCCTTAGATAGCGAAGCATACAAAGCCTGTCCAAGACCACAGAGTAGTTCATTTGCAGACAAGGGTTGTCTTTGGGTTTGACAGTCACATTAAGGAGCCCATCTTGATTAGGGAAAGAAGCAGCTGCACTTGGGGTGCATTTTGAAACTGGCCCACTGCCTTCCTGTAGACTGGAAGTGGACTGCAAGTAAGTCTGATCAGAGCAACAGGAGATTGGCATTATGTAGCTCAGGCTAGCTTCAAATTCTCAACTCTCTGACCTCATCTTCCCCAGTGCTGCAATTACAGATGTGCTGGAGAGTGTGTCTGCAATTACAGATGTGCTGGAGAATGTGTCTGCAATTACAGATGTGCTGGAGAGTATGTCTGCAATTACAGATGTGCTGGAGAGTGTGTCTGCAATTACAGATGTGCTGGAGAGTGTGTCTGCAATTACAGATGTGCTGGAGAGTGTGTCTGCAATTACAGATGTGCTGGAGAGTGTGTCTGCAATTACAGATGTGCTGGAGAGTGTGTCTGCAATTACAGATGTGCTGGAGAGTGTGTCTGCAATTACAGATGTGCTGGAGAGTATGTCTGCAATTACAGATGTGCTGGAGAGTGTGTTCTTACCCTGCTTGCCCCTCACTCTGGGATCTCACACAGCTCATTCTGCTTACTCGCCTAGTAAACACCCTTTGAGTCTGGCTTGCTGGTGTCAGCCCTGGGGATACACCCCTTTCGAGGCCACCCATCCTAACTGTGCCTGGATCCCCCTCTTCCCCCATTTTAAGCAATTATCAGCCTGTTTTCTCATCCTGAAGAGACACTGAAATGATCTTGTCCCTGCCCCCAGCACAACTTGGAAAGCTGTCCCTTAGGCTGAGCCCACTCGTGCAGCCGAGAGGGATCCCTCCTGCCTTCTGTTTCAAATGTGGCTTATGATACCCACGCCTCACCCATCACCCAGGCAGGCCCCAGCAGATGGCATCCCTCTTCAGGCTCCCCCAAAGGTCCTCTTTACAAGGTGACTTTGTGCGGATTCTTAAGATGGGACCATATGCTTTGCCATGTACAAACAGAACCTTGCCCTTGAACTGGGGCTGGATTGAATTATTACCTGGAACCAGCATCTGCCCTAGAACAGCCTGAGTCTCCGGAGCTGCCTACTAATTGGGTCACAGCCTGTGAGCAGATACGGGAGGATGATGCCATTCCTTCAGCACACCCAGGCCCCTCTACAGAAAGATGCCTGGAAAGCATGAAGACTTCACTCAGAAAAGAACAAAAGCCTTTCTAGGCACTTGCCTGGTGCTCTCCCTTCCTTGGCTCTCACTGTGGCCTGGCCCAGATTCCCCCTATCTTTGTCCCTTCTGTCTCTGCCTCTGTCTCTCCCTGTAGACTTTTCTCAGGCAACCCTCTCCCTCAAAGCTAACATTTATAGTCAAATGTAGTCCCAGAACTTAGTGCAACAAAAGGAGCCCAGTCTTGGGCCCCTGGAGACTAGACCCAACATGCCTGGGCACCCCCTAGAGGGAAGGAAGCAGGCAGGAATTCTCTTATGCAAACCATCACAGTGTGTGTGTGTGTGTGTGTGTGTGTGTGTGTGTGTGTATTGAGGAGTGGGACATAAGATTGACATCAGGTATTTCTCCATAGTTGCTCCACCTGGGCCTTGCTGTTTCAGGGGACCTGGTGACCAGTAAGTCCCAGATCTTTCTGTATTCCCAGTACTGGGTTACAGTTGAGTACCACAGTGCCCTGATTTTACACCATGCTTGGGATGTGTGGCTCAACTCTGCTAATCGTAGCTATGGTGTTGGAATGTAAATCTTTGGGTTGGAAGCTTTGTTCTGCATGTTTCTTTTAGATATCTTTTTTTTTTTTTTTTTGAAATAAAGCCAGTAGGTCAAAGAGGCCCTTACACATGCTTGCTTGTAATCTTCTCAGTTTGACCTCTGTAGTCAACCCCCAAAACACAGTGTTCAATGGAGAGCCCTCAATGAATCTAAAATTAAAGGGTGCTTATAGAAAAGCAAGACATTTACATGGTCCCAAAATATCTTGTTACATAGTACTCATTAGAGAGCAACACAAAAGAGACAAATATCGACAGTGGGGATGCCAGGCAAGCACCACCTTAATTAAGTGATCAAAATGAGGGGCAGCAGGAGACAGAGCGAGCATCCCTTGCCTGGCAAAGAGAGACAGGAATCTAGTAATGAGGGAATGGCAGGCCAACCCACAAGGCAGGACATGCTGTTCAGTAACTGGCTTGGAGCCTTCACAAATGTCAAAGTCACAAAAGGCAGAGTGAGGCCAAGGACATTCTAGATGAAGGAAGATTAAAGACTTTGGCCCCTGGAAGAAGAGGAATTCATTGTCCTGGATTGGAGCCTGACCCAGAAAAAAATTATAATCTCTGGCCTGAGAGATACCGTTGGGAAAGGTGATCTGTATGTGAGATGTTAATATTGGGTGCCTGTTAACTCCCTAGTTGGTAACACAGAGAAATCATGCAATAGAGAGACTTTGTCCAAGCAAAACATACTAGTGTATACATTGCCTAGTATATACTAGGCAATTAAATAAGCAGAAATTGGTGGACATCTTATTCAAATGGCTCATAACATAAACTGTACATTCATAAGTTATAAATCACATTTAAGTGTGTCTGGTGTGCATTTATATTACATTGCATGTGTCTTCTGATAAAGCACACAGTAAAACAACTCATATTGGATAGGCTTTCAACAGAATCCCTTCAACTCTTTGCTAGCAGAGAATTACTTCACAATGAAGACCAAAAGAAATCACACAGAACTGCAGTTTTTGGAGCCTGAAAGCTATCCTTCTCCAAATGAGCACAAACTCAAGCCTCTCATTGTCGGGGTCCAGCCTCGGCAAAGGATCGGAGTTCTCAGCTGGAAGCAGGGATATCTGGAAGGCGCATAATAAATAGACACAGACTACTTTTTGGGTACAAGCTGACAGGCAATTTTTCAAGTTTCTCTCTCTTCTTTCTCATTCTCTGCTCTCTTTCTCTCTTGCTCATTCACTCACAGCTTGAGGCTGCACACACTCTGCTTTTCTCCTGTGCACTTTTCTTTTCTTGAAGTCTCACACTCATACACACCTCTGTGCATTTCCCTTTCACTCTCACACACACTTTCCATACACATCTCACATACACACCACATGCACTCTCCTTTCACTCATACACACACTCTCCATACACGCCTCAATTCTCTCTTCACTTACTCTGCACATTCTCTCTTCAAATTCTCTCTGAACTCACTCTTCACATTCTCTCCTTACTCATTCTTCTGCTCTCTCTCTCTTTATTCGCTCTCTGCATTCACCTCACATACTTCTCACTCACTCTCTACCCACTCAGTACTCGCTCTCTGCATTCTCTCTCTCCATGCTCTCTTGCCCCAGTCTTTTATTGATACTCCAAAAGCAGATTTAAAAAAGACATTGTATAATCATTGCCAAATCAAATTCAAAAGAATAATCACATCCCACAAAGAATCAAGAATTATAATTGTTCCCCAAAGTTTCAAGCTTCCCTATTCCCAGGCCTATAGCCAAAATAATAATAATTGCAAACTTATCATTATTTAAACTTTAACTTATTATACTTCAGAGCTCAGAGCTCCAAGGCCAACTACTTGCATTTTCTTATGAAGCTCTAATGATAAATGACATGGGCAAAACTGCCAGGCAGTGCCCAGGAAGAATCAAGTTAACCCTTAACTCAACAGTTCCGCTAGCTTTCTGCTTCTGCACGTTGCACACAATGACTCTCCTAAGAGTCCCAGTGTTTTGACTTAGTTTTACTAATAAAAGATTTTACATATTCTATACTTGCTTATACAGGAAATACTCTCAAATATCATGCAAAACTTATTTCATAACTTCAATATTTTTTTCTTTCTTGTTGTTCCAATGTTGGCTCTATTTCACTTTCTAATAATTTCTTCAAACTTTCTTTGCAAGTCAAGCATTGATCTAGAACTACCATTATGCAGTTATTACATTGTTTCCAAGATGAGAACACACAGCATGCACCTGGGCCATTAGGACTGTGCTGTGCTGTGCCCCATGCCTCAATTTTTGAATTGTTTAAAAATGATTAAATCAAGGGAACCTAGTTTCACAGAATTCACCAGAGCAGGAGAAAGAAGTAAGAAAGTCAGATATAATAGAATAATTATGCACACCAAGGCCAACTGGAAAGCAGTCTCGCACAAATGAGATCTATATAGCCGTTGTCCAGGGCTAAAGTTAGGAGAAATGGGAACATCTGTCTTTTATAAAGAGCTGCCATGGGCTTCTGAGATTTCTCCATCCTGGCCTACTGCAGACAGTCCCTGTCATTGTATGTTGTCCCCAGCCTTCCATGGCCACTCAAGAAGAAAGGCTGTGTTGGCTGCATTGGTAACAACATGGAATAGCTTTTCTGGGGTGTTGGTACTGAGTGAGGGTAGTCACAGGAGGGGGGCAGAAAATGTAACCCCAGAAGAAAAGGAGCACGAATGGTGAGTGGCATGCCCACAGCCCCAGCGTTTGAGAGGCTAAGGTAACTGGACCATAATTTCCTGGCAAGTTTGGTCTACAGAGTAAGGCTCAATCTCAAAAAAGAGAGAGAGGAAGAGGATGGCTCACCAGGTAAAGTGCCTGAAGACCCAAGTTCAAATCCCCAGCGCCACTGCTAGGGGCAGAAGATCTGATGGAGACAGGCAGATCCCAGTGCTCACTGCTCAGAAAATCTAGCCAATCAGTAAGCTTCAGGTTCAGTGACAAACTCTGTCTCAAAAAATAAGATGAAGAGTCATCCAGGAAGACATGTGACGTTGCCCTTCTGATTCTGCCCTCATGCACATATGTCTACATAACCACATGATCACATACATACACTACACACTAAGAGAGAGATGGAAGGGGGCAGGGAAGGAAGCCCTAGTGTCTGTAGGCTAGGAATAGCTGAGCTCTTGTGCAGATAAACTCTGACAGTAGTGTTGATTGATAACAAAAGCAAGCAAAACATAGCCCTTGACCCGGCCACTCTAGTCCTGAGAATTTGCTTTAAAAACAAAAGCATCAATCCACAAGAATAAAGCAGCTGATGTCATGGAGGAAGAGAAAAGACACAAGTCTTCAGAGGGTGGGGAGGGCAGGGGTGAGGGAAGGACAGAGAAAATGGGTACCAAGCCTCAAGGGCAGAGAGATGAGGACTTAGTCCTACACACCAGTGCAGCTTAAGGAAGGGGAAAGGTCATTTGCCTGATACGAACATCACACACAATACTCATGTATCCGAATAACAGTGGGCCCCATAAATCTGCATATCTATATATCAATTAAAAAGCAGTCCACAAATATCTACTCGCTTGAATGTGGATTTTTTGTGTGCTGTAAAAAGCAATCTAACTGTTCACCAACAGCTGTATGTATCTTACAAGACAAAGATGTGGGTACAATGGTCTATTTGGGAGATGTTCCCAGTGGGCACTGTAAGGCAGGATGGGAGTTAGGTTGAGCAACTGCAGGCATGTGAGACTAATTTGGAATGGGACCCCCACCAACTGTCACTGTCATGGCAGGCATTTCTTTAGTTGTCTGTCCTCCCTCTCTCTGGATAGCCCAGTGCTGGGGCTGTGACTATAGAACCATCCTCAGAGAAGGTATAAAACCACAGCTGTGCACTGGTCAGGGCAGGAATAGGAGTGAACAGACACTCTCAGATCCAAGCCAAGGAACTTCGTAAGTTCAGTTACTAAGAGTGAACTCCTACTTGTTTGTAGAAGCAGCTGTGACATACCAAGGGTAAGGGACATTCACAGGGAGACATTCAGCATGAGCTCATTGTTGTAAAAATAAAGAACAGTAATGACTGCAGTATGATGGGCTCTGTTCACTTGAGGCCAGCTTCTCCATTATGCCAAGGTCTACAAGGATGGGCAAAAAACATGAACTTTCAGCTCCAGGAGAATGTTTGAATGTAGAATAATTTTGTTATACCAATTTAATGCTAATAGTATATCAATGAGATCATAAAGTATTTTAAGTCCTTTTTTTATGGAGAAAGGGCATAGGGCTGCAACCACAAGACATGCAGAGAGGCCCAAAATTAGACTAGAAAATGAATCTTTTGAATGTGCATTACATCATTATTTTACAGGGCCTGAAACAGAGTCAAGTACAGACATCTGCCTCAGCAACATTCCTTAGAGCAAAAGATGGAGGCATAGTCAAATGCTGGGATGAGGCCTAACTCTCTGGTCCTTCCTAAGATAAACCAAATTAGAAAGAAGGGGCAGCAAATGGAAGGAACAGAGGGAGGAAGGAGGAAGAAGAGAAGAAAGGAGGAAGGAAAAGGAGAAGGAGGACAGAATGAGAGGAGGGGAGGGACATGGAAAATGAAGTGAAGCTGTAAAGCTTTCTAGAGTATCTATTTGTTTTCTGAACATCAACATCTCTATGCATGAAAATATAAAAAACAAAGAAAATTCTTGGCGAGCTTCGTTTCTTAGGGACTATTGCTTGATCCGAAGGGTTCTCTCTTGCCCTTCCATCACATGGGAGCCTAGGAGTTCATGGAGTCTCTTGGCTTTCTGGTACCTCCCAATGTCTTATCTTTTGTTTTGTTGTGGAGACCTGACAGAGACAAGTCAAGAAAGGGTATATGGGTTTATGGTTCCAGGGTGGGAGGTGGGTGTGCTGGCCCATCACCACAGGAGGAGGTCAGGATGGTGGTGGGTTCACGTAATAGATGGAGCCTGGCTTACTGCGTGGTAGGAACTGGCCTATACTCTCCAAAGGCCCAGCTCACTTCTGCTAATGAGGTGCCACTTCCTAAAGATCCCCCAGATATCACTGTAACTGGGAAACAAGCACCCTAAACATGAGCTTGTGGGGACATTTCTGATTCAAACCATAAGACTTAGTGAGCTTCCTAAAAATAAAGAATATGGGGCTGGAGAGATGGCTCGGTTAGCAGAATGCTTGCAAGTATGAGAATCTGAGCTGGATTCCCAGAACTCAGGCTAAAAAATAAAAGCCAGGCATGATGACACATCCTTATAATCCTGCTGCTGCCTACTGCTGAGGGGATGGAGACAGACAGCGGCCACTGGGGCTTGCTGGGCAGCCAGCTTTGCTTAGTTGGTGAGAACCAGGCCAAAGAGAGACTCTGCCTCAACAAACAGGGTGGGAGCTGGGAAGATGACTCAGTGGTTAGATGGGCTTGCAATGCAAGCATAAGGACCCAAGTTCAAATCCCCAGCAGCCCTGTAAAAGCTGGGCATGGCCATTTGTGCCTGGAACCTAGCTCTGGGAACAGCAAGAAGGTGTACAAAGACAGCTGTATCATTAGCACTCATTGTCCACCAATGAGTCTAGCTCTAAACCACACATTCCAGGTTTAATGAGAGACCCTGTCTCAAGGGAATAAGATGGAGAATGATAGAAGATACTGGTAGTCTCCTTTAAACTGTATGGTCATGTGTACCTGGACGTGTGTGCATATGTGTGTGTTGTAGGGGGCACACACATAACACTAAATAAAAAAGGAAGGTGGATGATCCTTAGGAAGCACTGGTCTCCACATATATGTGCATACACACTGGCATACACATATACAACACATAAGCATATAAGGGAAACAAACAAACAAACAAACAAACCAGAACAATGGTTTTGTCTGTGCAGCCCACACTTATCACAAGTCTAGTGTCATCAAACCTTCTCTTTATTTTTAGGGCACTTGTTTCAATCACTCATGTGATCATGCACTATTCATATTATACACATGATTTTTTTTTTCTAAAAATGCTTTTGGCAGGCAGCCTTGTAATTCCGACTCATCACTCATGGGTAGGGTTGTGCCTGGAGGAGGGCGCACTGCGGGAGCTAAAGAAACGTTCAGACTCTCACAGCAGTGGATTCCCCACGCCTGGAAACTGAGCAGGAAGGAACCTGCCCTGGCAATCTACACAATCTCCACTGGTAAGTTGCTGACATTTATTGAAATTAAAAGTAAACATAACATTTGACCCAGCAGTTCTGCCACCAGGAGCTCCCTGAATCCGAAGCAAATCCAGGTGATGTGAAGTGCTCACTGAGGCACTGGGTGGGGCCATCACCCATCCAGGCAATAACACAATCCTGGGGCAGCCCAGGAAGGGTACTCTCCACCAAGTGACGCTGAGAGGGTCCCAACATGGCTCATTAACTAGAAAAAATGTGTGTGCCTGTGTTTTTAAAATAGATTCTTAGACTTGGGTACACATCAAGTTTTTCTGGAAGGCTAAGAGACTGAAGTGGTGATGGCTGTCAGGGCGGTGGCCTTGGAGGACTGCGAGGCAAAAGCAGCTTTGAGGCTCTATCTGCACTCTATCTCTCTCTCTATCTTCTGCTGCTGTCTGAGCACTCGGCCACGTGGATGGATCATCTGCTTTAATTAAAATAAAAGCAGCACCAAGCAAAGCGATGCCCTAGAACCTCAGGTGGAGTGTGGAGCAGAGACTGAGGTATATGCAGGTGGCAGGTGGCATCGGCCCCATGTGGCATCTGTAGGTGATCATGATGGGGCTTGGTACCTCCACCTGATTAAACTGGGTGAACAAGAAGCATCCGTATGTCTGTGGAGGCTCCTGTCACCAGGAGCTGTATCCTTGCTGTAGAGGAGGGCTTGCATGCCAAGCAGGTGGCATATAGAGCTCCTGTCCTGTCCCTGGTTTCCACATCAGCTCCAGCTCCAGGGAGTTCCAGGGAACAGATGTAGTGCAGGCAGGAGGCTTGGCCTGATGCACCCTGGCAGCCCATCTGCTCTGCCAAGAGCTTCAGCTCTGCCAATGCCTTCCAGATTCAGAGCAGTTACGGGGCCCTGAAGCTTGCATGTGACCAATCTGAGGTGAAAGCCACTGGGGAAGCTCACAGGGCAGAAACGGCAAACTGCAAACCTGCTGCTACCACAAGCTGTGTGGCTTTGAGGGACACACAACTCCTCTAAGCCTTGGTTTCCTCACAAACAAGGAGTTGATAGTAATATCTGGGTTGAGGAGACAGCCCAGTAGATAAATTGCTTGCTGTGTGTGGTGGTTTGAATATGCTTGGCCCAGGGAATGGCACTATTAGGAGGTACAACCTGGTTAAGGAAGCATATCTCTGAGGGATGGGCTTTGAGAGCCTCCTCCTAGCTGCCCATGAGCCAGCCTTCTCCTAGCAGATTTCAGATGAAGATGTAGAACTCTCAGCTCCTCCTACACCATGCCTGCCTGGACACTGCCATAATCCTGCCTTGATGATAATGGACTAAACCTCTGAAACTGTAAGGCAGCCCCAATTAAATTTTATCCTTATAAGAGTTGCCTTAGTTGTGGTATCTGTTCACATTAGTAAAAGCCTAACTAAGGCAACAAGTAATCACAATGACCTGAGTTTGACTCACCAGAGTCTATGTAAAAGCCAAACACAGCAATGCATATCTGAATCTTTGGTGTTCCTGTAGGGGTCCGGCCATCAGACCCCCGCTCCGTTGGGTGCTTCTTGGGCTGGAGATAATTGAGTACCTGTGAACACAAGCGGGTAAGAGAGAAAGAAAGACACGGACGCCAGGTAGCTGTATCGAGATGAGATGAGATGTGATGACTCTTTACTATCCAGAACTGGGTTTATATGGCAACAGACAGCATCGAAACCAAAACAATCTTGGTTTTAGCATAGACATGATAGCAGAGAAAAAAGCACACTAGTCTGTATACAAAACAAACTTCAAACGGAGAAGCAGGCTGAGTTTTCAGTTTCAGTTCTTTTGAACTTCTGAGCTGCATTGTCCATGTTTGATCTCAGGGGCCAGTGGCCAGTGTTTTCACACCACAGTGGGAGGCCTCAGCCCCGCCCCGGGCCTGACATATCTATCACCGGAACCAGCACGGAGCAGAGAGGCAGGATACCACATGTTCCTAAAGTAAAATGGGAAGAGGAGGCAGGAAGATTGTGGAAGCTCCTGGGTGAGCTAGGCTGGAATGAGACAGCTAACAACAAAAGGACATTCTGCCTCCAACAAGGTTGAAGGCACGGAACCACATCTGAGGTTGTTCTCTGAGCTCAACAAACGTGTTGTGTCATACGTTTGTCTGCATTCACACACACACACACACACACACACACACACACACGGAATATCTAACTCTCTAGGAGCCTGAAGTACTACTTACAAGTTCATCCATGGCAGGAAGTCATCAAGCACCCACCACTCGTTCCTCTGACACTCTTGTATGTGCCAAGTCCTGAGCTTTAAGCAGTAGGAATTAAAACACACACACACACACACACACAGAGACACACAGACACACACACAGCACATACACAAACGCAGTCTTTGTTATTAAGTAATTTATTTTCTACCAAAAGAGGGGTGATACATAATAATAGTTTTTCTATACTTGTAGAACTATATCTTATTTAACTTGCATCATAACCCCATGCAGTAGTTATTACTGTTCATGTTTTATAGATGAGGAGATGAGACTTCCAGGAGGATGAGGGCCATCCACAGGGATATGGAGGATGCTCAAGACTGGCGAGAAAGGAAGAAAATCAGCTGGGTCCTCAAGACACAACTAACAGACTCTTTCATCATAACCTTTAAGATGGAGGAAATTTGACATAGGATGCAGGGGCATCATGTGATCGACAATGAGCAACATATCCACCATGTGATCCTCTCAGGACACAGGAAGTAAACCAAGAGTCTCACTTTCTAGCATCTCACATTGGCTTCCCTTCCATTCTTCTCTTTAATTTGTCTTCAGAGCACTGTACAGTGGTCGTCCTTGGTCCTAGACAAATACTGTCTCCATGAGAAGACCAGCACAGTTAGAGACAGGATGGCCCAAGGGAGAATCTGATTTGTTCAGTTTAGGCCATGTACCTAGTTGAGGACCAGTCGGCTTTGACAAAGGAGCTGGAGTCTTGGAGTATGATTGTTCTTATAGAAGGTGCAGATTAGAAGGGTCTGGCTATCCATGGGGACTCAGAAAGAAATAAGAGTTTCAAGAGATAGTGCTGAAGTGGTGTACAGAGAAGAATTTCCAAATTTTTCTTTTCTTTTCCTCAGTTCTTTCTGCATTAACCTTGTGACTGCCAACATACTTGTGTGTTGCAGAATGTTTTTAGAAAAATCAACAAATGTTACCTTGAAAAAATAATAAAAAACAGAAAAATACAAAAGAACCTTGGTCTGTCCCAGTGCCTTTCAAATGAGCGCAGTAAGCCAGTGTTAGCCTGGGAGGGGCTAGGGCTAGAATGTGTGGGTGCTCAGGGCTTTCATAAAAACACATTTCATTTACTTTATTTTGTGTGCATGTATATTTGGGGGAGGGCATGAGAATGCCTGGTGTACATATGGAGGCCATAGGGCAATTTTCAGGAGATAGCACTCTCCTTTTCATTATGTGGGTCCCAGGAGTCAAACTCATGTGCTCAGGCTCGGGGTCAGGCGACTTTACCCACAGAGCTGTCTCATGGGCCCTAGTGTTTCCTCATATGTCTAAGTCCCATAGTCAAGCACTTGTGAATGTGGCCTTATAGGGAAATAAAATCTTTGTAGATGAGATGGAATGCAGTGAAGGGAGGGGGGGGAATGAGGCAAATCACATCCACTAAGTGTTCCTGTAAGACAGGGATCTACATCCTTAGCCAGGGCTTTCAGCTATCTTGACATTTGAGCTAGACCATTCCGTGTCATGGAGTATGTCTTGTCCATTGTGGGATGCTTAGCCACAACCCCAGTTTTTACCTACTTGAGTATAATAACATTATTCCCTCCCTCAGTTGTGACAAAGCTCTATAATCCTTAAGTATGCATGGTGGAATTCAGGACATTTGGATGGAATTATCTTATATTTCCCATGTGGGTTTTAAACCCAATGACTGGTAGCCTATGAAAAAGCTGGGGGAGACCTGAGATACATAGATTCTGAGGAGAACCTATTGTGAACATGTAGGTGGATGCAGAGGTGAGAGGTGATGCTTGTATAAGACAAAGATCACCAGGAGTCCTGGAAACCAGCAGAAGCTCTGAGGGAGGCACAGAAGATTATCCTTCATTTTCCTCGGAACCTGCAGTGTGAGCCTGACCTCACACTCAGTTATCTTAAGTTATCACAGCAGCTGCAGGCATCCCTGTAGTGCCAATACTAACCAGTGCTCAGTAGATGTTTGCCAAAAGATCCATTGCGATTGCCAACCAAAGTGAGACACTTCACAGTACACACAGTACACACCATCACTAGGACAGTGGCCCCACAAAGCTCGATGCCCTACAGCCAGAGATCTCCATGCAGGCTTTTCCAACCAGAGGCAGATGTTGTTCTTTCTTTTCTTTTAGGCAACAGAAATGGTGAGCTGTGAGCCTGAGCATTGTGTGAAGCTCCAAGTGCAGCCACACAGAGGGCAGGCTTTCAACGTGTCAACAAAACCCCACTGTGCTGCATTAGTGGCAGTACTCGCTACTGTGATTAAACATGAGACACAAAGAAGGAAGGGTTTGCTTTGCCTCACAAAGAAGGCCTGGAGATGGGGCTGGAGGCAGTTGGTAGCACTGAATATACATACAGTCAGCAAAAAGAGAGCTAACAGAAAGTGGGGCCAGGCAATAAAAGCTCAATAAAAGCTCACCCCCTTCCTGCCAGGACTCACTTCCTGCAGGGAGGCTCCCCCTCTTAAAGGCTCAGTAGCCTCCCAAAACAAGCTGGGGATGAAGGGTTCAAACATACAACTGCTGAGGACATTTCACATCCACACCACAACACACTAGTGGCTCACATCACAGGTCCACAAAAGAGTCAGGAAAGGTTCCAGACTCCTTCTGTCCATCTACAGACCTCCCTTTGTCCCCTCAGAGCCTGTTCCACTCATCTGGTGAGTGGGAAAGTGATTGAAATATTGTGGAGAGAAGTGTTTGAGGCAGGTCAGGTTACATTCCAGCTCAATGCCTTTTCTGGTGGAACTGTTATCACAGGGCTCAACTGTACTGTGTGTGTACTGTGTGTGTGTCTTAGTTTGGGGTTTATTGTGAAGAGACACCATGACCACAGCAACTCTTAGGAAACGATTAATTGGAGCTGGCTTACAGTTTCAGTGGTTTAGTCATGGTGAAAAACATGGCGGCATGCAGGCAGACTTGGTGAGAGCTGTACATCTTCATCTTCAGGCAGCAGAAGACGAATGTGACACACTGGTCAGACTTGAGCTTCTTAGACCTCAGCGCCCACCAAGCATTCAAATACATGAGTCTAAGGAGTAGGGACAGAAATTCCTATTCAAACTACCACAGTGGAAGATGAGAAAATGTCCAAGCACCCAAAGTAAGAGGAGGTGGACTGGGTGACTGCTGGGTGGTTGGAGCTGCCTAGCTGGAAAAGGCTTTGCAATGAAACAGGTTAAGGAACGCTGTGTTTAAAAGAGTTAGACAGGATTCATTACTGCAGGACACATCTGGGTCTTTAAAGTCTTGGTATTGTGAGTGGCTATGACGGCAGAGCATGGATTATTTCTCACTCTTATCAAGTCTCATTTCCTTCAGACTGCACTTGTGACTAAAAGGGCTTCACTCCTGGTCCCTTCAGAAAGGGCCGCTGGAAAGCAGGACCCTCTCCCTCCCCACTGTGGTCTTTCCTTATGGCTCAAACTTCTTCATCCAGGGCCTAGAAGTGGAAGGTGCCGGCTGCGCTTTAGACAGTATCCGGCACACCGTTATAACCATATTCTGTGTGACAGGGATATTACACACCGTTACAACCATATTCTGTGTGACAGGGATATTATACACCGTTACAACCATATTCTGTGTGACGGGGATATTACACACCGTTACAACCATATTCTGTGTGACGGGGATATTACACACCGTTACAACCATATTCTGTGTGACAGGGATATTATACACTGTTACAACCATATTCTGTGTGACGGGGATATTACACACCGTTACAACCATATTCTGTGTGACGGGGATATTACACACCGTTACAACCATATTCTGTGTCCAGGACCTGGGCTGTTGTTCAGCCTGCGAATACTAAGAGCTTTGGTTTTTAGGGAATAAGCTGTGAGCACTAGTTGTCTTAAAGGGATCCAGCAGTTTCCAAAACAGATAAACAATAAGCCCTTGGACTCACTGGCATAGGACATACCCATCCAATGACAGGCACTAAGTCCATGTTCTTCTGCCAGATAGTGGTCTATGCTAAAGCTGAAACAACAGGTGCTTTGCTTTACAAGGGCAACATCTCCAAGGAACTAAGTTCCCATTCATTCATTAGTTTTTGAATCTTGAGTCAGTAATGCTGTGGTAGGAGCACTTGAATGTGAGTCAGTGCATGTCTTTCTTTTTATTTATGTGTCTCTGTGTGGGGGCTGGGTGAGGGGTCTATACATGTGAGCGTGGATGTCTGTGGAAGCTAGAAGAGGAACCTAGAGTTCCTGGAACTGGAGTTACAGGCACGTTTATGCACTGGGAACCAATCTCTGGTTCTCTGTGAGATCAGTTTGTGCTCTTAATGGTTGTACTACCTACCACATGGGTCTGTGGTCCTTATGTGGCAACAAGTAGCAAAAGTTTTGACATGTCCCTTCTGGGGGGAACCTTGCCACCTGCAAAATTCCCAGGTGGGGCTACAGAAAAGATGCAAATGTTTTCCTCTGCAGGACATGGTGGTGCAAGGCCTTTAATCCCAGCACTGAAAAGGCAGAAGCCTGCAAACTTCACCCTAGAACAGTTCCAGGCCAGCCAGGGCTGCATTGTAAGACCCTGTCTCAAAGAAACAGACAAAGAAAAGAAGAACAAAGAACAAATGGTTTCCTTTCAGACAAAATT
The DNA here is from genome assembly GCF_008632895.1 of Mastomys coucha. Taxonomy (NCBI): domain Eukaryota; kingdom Metazoa; phylum Chordata; class Mammalia; order Rodentia; family Muridae; genus Mastomys; species Mastomys coucha. Next base: position 8,388,721 of record NW_022196894.1, read on the forward strand.
TCCCTTAGCACAGGATTTTCACAGCAGAGCACAAGGAAGTGAAGTCATTTCTCGGGGTGTTGATAAGTCATGTCCTGTCACCCAGGTGAAGAGGCACACCTGTAAGGCTCACACAGAGCCACACAGGGAAAGCTATCTCATTCCAAATTCTTTTCCAATCTTGTTGACTCTGCATGTGCAAACCTCAGCATTTGGAAGAATAGTCAGGATAAGTGAGGTTAGCTGCTAAACAAGTAAGTCCAAACATTTTGGGCTTCAACTCAGTGAGCTTCTGCTTCTTGCTCATGTGTTGCTTCCTGCAGCCAAGCATCTGAGCTCCAGCTAGCAGCTGAGCTCCTGCTAGCAGCTGAGCGTGACCCCAGCCACAGACTCTGTAGCTCTGCTCACAGGCAAAGGAGGGGGATTTCCATGGAAAATTGCTTGAGAGGGAGCATGGCAGGCCACAGAATTCTCCAGGCCACCTCTCTCCACTTCTGTTGCTGGAGGTGCCATGGGGCCTTATGGGGACTAGAAGTGACCCACAGTGGCTCCCATACAGCACAGACATGAGCTTCGGGGAAGGGCGCTTGCCAGTGCTCAGGCTCAGAGCACAGAGGAAGCAACGGTTCCTCCCTGCACTGCTGAGTCTCCAGAGCACCTAGAACTGCACTCCCATCACACTGAGCAGAGGAAAATAATACTGGTCTTCTTCTCCTCAGCCATGGTTTTACTTTCTGTGGCCAAACGTGGCATGGCATATTAAAGAAAAAATTACAGAACAAATTGATAAATTTTAAAGAACCATCTTTAGAACCATTATATTGTTCTAATTATTTTATCATTAGTTCTTACTATTCTCACTGTGCTAACTATGGGCTAAACTCTATCACAGCTTTGTAAGAATGGAAAGCATACAAACAAGGTATTTGCTGTTATGTGCAGTTTGGAGCACCTGGGGAGGGCCTTGGATTGTAAGGAGACTGAAGTAGCATGAATGCCCTTACTAAGGCGGCTATTGTAGACTGGGGTATAGGCCAGAGGGTAGAGTGCTTGCCTAGCATACAGGAAGCCCTGGGAGTGGTGATGCACATCTGTAATCCCAGCACTTAGGAGGTAAAGATAAGAGGATGGTGGGGGGGGGAGTGTTCAAGGTCATCCTCAGCTACATAGCAAGTGTGAAGCTACCCCGGGCTACACAGACACTTAAAAACAAAAGTGGCCAATGTAGCACACACACATAAATGACAATGACAGATGAATTACTGACATGTGGGAAATATGTTTCTAAGGTAATGATGTCATTGAATCTGTCTGCAATGATGGTAATGTTCCATTCTGTATGAATACAGCTGGTGACATGGGAGTACTATTCTCTTAGAATATGGGCAGTGTGAAAGGCTGAAATTCTGATATAATTTTACCATATAAAAAATGCAGATCTTGGGGTAAAAACCTCAATTGATAGTTGGGGTGGTTTGAATATGCTTGACCCACGGGAAGGAGGTGTGGCCTTGTTGGAATATGTGTGGCCTTGTTGAAGGAAGTGTGTCACTTGGGGGTGGGCTTTGAGGTCCTATCCACAAGCTCTGCCAAGTGCAGATGCCAGTCTCCTTCTGGCTGCATTTGGATTAAGATGTAGAACTTTCAGCTCCTTCTCCAGCACCATGTCTGCCATGCTTCTTGCCATGGTGATAACAGACTGAACCTCTCAAACTGTAAGCCAGCCCCAATTAAATGTTGTCCTTTATAAGAGTTGCTGCGGTTATGGTGTTTCTTCACAGCAATAAAACCCAAACTAAGACAATAATGGTTGTCTAGAATGCAGCCCTGAGGCAGACACAGAGGTAGGTGATGTTCAGACATGCTTTTTTCAAGATTTTAATTATTTTTATTTCATGTATATGGGTGTTTGCCTGAAAGTGTGCCTGTGTATCATATACACACAGGTCAGAAAAGGGTATTGGGTCCCCTGGGACTGATATTACAAACATTTGCAAGCCACTATGTAGGTGATAGGAATTGAACCCTGATCCTCTGGAAGATTGACCAGTAGCTATGTCTCAGCTCTGCTATGTGGTATGCATATAATGTAGGGGAGATGGTGTGTGCTATTTATTGGCCACTTCTACAGTAGATTTTATTTTATTGTTTTTGAGACAGGGTTTCTCTGGCTGTCCTGGAACTAGCTTTGTAGAACTGGCTGGCCTTGAACTCAGAGATCCACCTCCCAAGTGCTAGGATCAGAGGCATGCTCCACTATACCCAGCATTAAAGTGGATTTTCTTAAAATATCTTTTGAGTTCTAATTTTTACATTTCCTCCCAAGGCTTCAATGGAACATTATGCCCAGTTAACAATCCTTGAATTTGAAGTATAGGTTTCTGGTTCTGGTGCTCCTGGTTAAACTCGGTTTCATCTGTTTCTTCTCAATAAGCAGAGGATATCAAGGGGCAGGGCTGACAGTGGGGCACTTGCCCCAATCCTAATGATTGCAGTCTGCTGAGCTATGAGTCATCATCTCCTCTGCTCAAGAAAGACACCAGAAGTCACCTATTGGGAGGCAGGGGATCATTACTGACGGAAAAGGAAGAACCCCCTCTGTTTAATGTGGGGCTAAAAGTGGGAGGCGGGAAATAACTTTTCTATGTCACTGCAGAGGTGGGGCAAGCTGTCAGTGGCCTAGGCTGTCTTGGAAAGGAATTCACAGGTTCTGCTGGAGATAAAAGAGTCCAGGCATGGCACAGAATCCACCCCCCTCCCTACGCATACAGAATCTGAATGTCAGGATGTTGGTAGAGTTTCTGCAGATCCCACCTCCTGTCCTAGGGTCCCTGCCAGGAATGGAGGGACAAGTCACTATGCTGACCCTGGCTGGCATTTCAGACAGCTTTATAATTACACTGATTTCAACCACCAATGACCTTTTGGTCTTCTCATCTGGGAGTGTGAGGTGTTCACACAAAGCTTTTCTCTTAGTCCAATACTCTAATCGGCATTTCCTTCTCCCTTCCTCTGGCCCTGCTTAGATTTAGACTACCGCTCTGGACCATCTGAACAACTTGGTCTCTCCTTCAGTTTCCATGACTATCCCTAATGTCCAGGCTTCACTCTGGCTACCTAGACCCGCTGGGGGACAGCCTTGGTATGTCTGCATCTAAGGCTTCCCACTGTGGGCAAAACTGTGGGTCAAGAGCTCATAGTTCTCTCTTCCCCTTCCTTAGCTCTGGCTAATTTGTCCACTAGTTTCCTCCAAGTGCTAGCCCCCACCCAGTCTACTCTGTCCCACAACCATGATCTGCACTTGGAGAATGCAGGCCTCAGTTTACAGTGTGTGTTCATGTGTGTGATAGTTGACTGATCAGTATCTTTCATTGGTAGCCAGCCCTCAGGATGGCTCTGAATGCACTCCACCTCCTGATAGTTAAGCTCTCTCTGGCCTCTTCCCATATTGCGTAAGAGTTTCTGTGACAGAGGCGGTGTGTGGCACTTTAAGGACAGGTTTGAAGGACTATGGTTTTATGAAGAATCTCTCTTGGATCATTGGTTTTGAGGACATCCCGCCATCATGTGCAAGACATTGAGATGCACATGCTGAGGACACCTGACAAGGGCCACGTGGTGACCACATGAAGGTTTAAAGAAGCCTTCAGGTGACCAAGCAAAACAACATGAGATACCCTGAACTAGAATTCTTCAGTTGTTGCTTTGAGATCCTTCACCTTCAGAAGTATGAGAGGTACTTGGAAACATTGGCATAATGTATAATTATGTGGTGTATAATCTTTCACCCAGGAATTCTCCATTAGAGCAGAAACCATGACTACTGCTGTTCTCCAGACTATACATGCAAACATCTAGGGTATGGGGATCAGTCAGACACACACACACACACACACACACACACACACACCCCTTATACATATACATGTAAATATGTACATAAATATATACATGAATATGTATTTTGACTTTATGAACCAATCAACACTTCTTTGTGTGTGTGTATTTATATGTGTGCATGCCACTAAGTTATACATGTGCATGTGTGTATGTGCTGGTATGTGGGTATGTGTGTAGAGGCAAGAGGACAACCTCTACCATTGTTTGTCAGCAGTGTTAACATTTATTTTTTGGGGGGGCACAGGCTCTGCTCTGTCATTTTCCTCTGGAGCCCTTTGACTAAGCTATGCTGACTGGCCAGAGAACCTCAGGAACCAAGCACTCTGCCTGTGCAATGCTAGGATTACAAGGAGCAGTCGATGCCCTTAGATGGGTTTGGATTTTCAAACACTATAGCAAGCACTTTCCTGACTGAGCCAGTTCTCAATGCAACAAGTCCTCCTGAACCCTTGTGAGGGACAGATGGGGCCCCATGTGACAGTCCTGTCTTCCAGGACTATACTAGAGGGACTTGATGAACAAGATGGGATGGTACTGTGGTGGTGGGGTCCAGCTGGAGCAAAGGGCCAGAGCAGACAGAGTTGGGTAGAGGCAAGCCAGTCCTGAGCAACTCGGGTATGAGCAAAGGGATTTGAGTTCCTGGAAATGGGTGAGTTCCTAGGGCCCGTGGCAGGACCACAGGAAGGCCCTGGGCCCACCAGATTTGTATGTCAGGTGGTATGCACAGGAACCGTGTAAAGAGACACAGTGGCAAATATCACCTGACTCTGGGTGTGGGGAGGTTGGAGCAGCTGCCTTCCATGGGGCTTCTCCTGTATAGTCAGTCCCCCAACTTTGTCATGACAATATGATGGGCTAGGGAGGCACTGAGTTCTTGCTGTTGCTGGTGTAGCTGGATGTGCTGTCACCATCGACCTTGGGGTTCATGCCTTCAAGTCCAGGACAGGAAAAACAAGAGCACTGAGTTCTTGTGCAAATTAAACCGGCTGTGGACGTAAAGTTCAGAGTATAGTGCCTGCTGCTTGGCAAATGCCACTGATGGCTGTCACACTTCTTCACTGGGGAGAAGCAGATTTCTGAGTCCAGGTGCCCTTTTGCTTTTCAACACTTCAAATGAAACTTCAAACTTGATGACATGTAGCAAAGCGTTCCCAGTAAGTCATCAGGACAACCCCTGCCTGCACCTCCACTCTACGGCAGACCCTGCACCTCCGCTCTACGGCAGACCCTGCACCTCCGCTCTACGGCAGACCCTGCACCTCCGCTCTACGGCAGACCCATTCAGCCACCTCCGCTCTACAGCGACCCATTCAGCCACCTCCGCTCTACAGCGACCCATTCAGCCACCTCCGCTCTACGGCAGACCCATTCAGCCGCGCCTTTCTTCATCTTTCATTCTGTCATCCATGCTGGGGCAGGCACTGGCAACACAGCTGCCTGTGACTCATTTCTCTTCCTGTAAGTGACCACCGCTCACCTGAATTCCAGTAAATAACCCCAGTATGCCCACTGACTCCCCCAACGGACATCAGTGCTTATCTGTGCTCTGGTCTGTGGTTGGCTCCCCATCTGGAATGAGTGGGTGCTTGCTCACCTGTCCCCAGGAACACACATCCCTAGTATCACACAGCAGGGCCCAGCACGTGACTCTGAGGCTCCTGGTCCAGCACACTGTGGATTTCTCATGTCCACACACAAATATCTCTGCAGAACATACTGCTGAATCAATAAGAAAGAAACATTGACTGCGTGGGCAGCACATAAGCCCAGGCATCAACTCACACACCTCAAGTGCCCTCAACTTTGAAAAACAGAAGAGTAGATTCTATCTGACAGAACAAAAGCCACTAAAGTGGCAATCTCCTGATATGATCAAACTGGGATGGGTGTCATCTTTTTAAACAATCAGGTAGGAATGGCAGGTTCCATGGCCTGATCAGGTATATACGCTACAAGTTTTAATAAATGTCTGGCACAGGAAGCCCAATTTAATGCTCATCGCCATGTCTCTGAGATCTGGGCGATGGTCATAGCATCATAATTGTGCTTCCAAGTACCACATCCACCAAGCAGGGCAGTCCTGGCTTCTGCCACCTCTCCTCTCCTGCTGTCTTGACTGGTGGGCATTGCTTCCACCCCGCGCTTACAGTCTCCTTACCCAGCTTCCAGCTCAGCTGTGGAGATAGTTGACTACAGGATGGAGAGGGCTCTGGAAGCTGAGGTAGGCTTGTCAGAATGGGTGTCAGCTTGCAAACAGTTGATAACAAGCTTAAGCAAAGAAGCAAACATTGTTGGCTCAGTTAGTAGAGCTCCCAGCCTGGCTGGAGCTTCAGGCAAGGCTAGACCAGGCACTCAGGCTAGTCTCTTACTTCAGCTTTCTCTCTTCCCTGTGTTCTGCTCTAGCTGCCTCTGCAGCATCTTCTTTGCTTACTGGCACACTTCCCAGGCACACTCCAGCTGGAAGAGTGCTCTCCCTCCTCTCACCCAGCCTAGGACAATGTCTCTGTGGTTGGACTGGGCCATATTGCCATCAAGGCTCTGCTGCTGTGTGGTCAGAATGGTGGCACTGTGGTGCATCCACTTGCATTTCTTTCCACCATCAGAAGCCTAGGGCAGAAGGAACTCATCCAAAAGACCCAGAAAGCAGCAGAGGGTGGGGAGGAAGGTATCTGAAGGATATTACAAAGGTCATCCTTTCTCCTGAGAAAACTCTCTCCTGAGAAATCCTTTCTCCTTGAAAACTAAGTCACTTTGGACGAAAGTGAGACTTGAGGTGAACTGAAAGGCAGGCTGTTAATTAGCTTCCAACTTCTTCCACAAAAAAGAGCTGCTGGGAGATTGACAGGTAGATTCAATAAGCCTGAGTGCCTGTGCCTTTGTGTGTGTATGTGTGTGTGTGTGTGTGTGTGTGTGCATGTGTATGTTCATGTCTGTATGTGTGTCTGTGTGAACATGTATGTGTGTGTGTGTGTGTGGTGTATGCAAAAGAGAGAGATGGGGGCAGGGCATTAATTGCTGAATGGAGGCACCCATGAGTACCAGTGGCAGAAAAGTGACAACTGAGACGAGAACCCGGGAACCAGGAGACCCCCAGCTCCTTCCTGGGTACTGTGGGAGTGTATGACAGCTTCTCAGAGGCAACCGTTGGCAGATGTGGTTATGTAGTGTGTTTAGTTGGGGTAAAGGAAAAGGCTGTAAATGTGGGAAGATTTGTGTAGCAGAAACAGGATGATGCTGGAGGTCCAAGCGGGGAGTAGTGGCACATATTGGTGACCCCAATACTCAGGAAGTTAAGGCATAGGGATTATGATTTGGAGGTCAACCTGTGCTATAGTGAGGGTCAGCCCTGGCAATAGTGACAGTCTGTCTCAAAAAAGGGAAAACTGAAAGTAGGAGAGAGGCCATGCTGACAAGCAGTAGGGTAGAGAAGGTGTTTTAGATAGGTTTCCATTGTAGTGAAGTGGCACCATGACCACAGCATCTCTTACAAAGAAAAATATTCAACCGGAGCTAGCTTACAGTTACAGAGGTTCAGTCCATTATCATCATGGTGAGAGCATGGCAGCATGCAGGCAGACAGACATGGTGCTGGAGAAGTAGCTCAGAGTTCTACATCTGGATTGGAAGGCAGCAGAAGAGAGTGATACTGGGCCTTAGCTTGTGAATTTGAAACCTCTAAGCCCACCCAACCCCAGTGACATACTTCCTCTAGCAAGGCCACACCCACTCCAACAAGGCCACACCTCTCTCAACAAGGCCTGCCTCCGAATTCTTTCAAACAACCTTGGTGGCACCCTGCCCTGCTTCCTGCCTTGTCTCTTACTCAGAGGCTTGGCAGCAGCAATGCCACAAAACTGAACAGTCTGTCAGTAATTAACTACTAGAAATCTCTCTCATTCTCTCAGAGGCTCAGAGAAACCCTGCCACAGGAGATTCAAGATAGACCTTATTCTTTCCCTTCAAACGGTCTATTGGTAGTGGCTCACACTCTGTCTGCCGTAAGCCATCAGACATTGAACCTCTTTCTCTGGGTGCTCCGAACAATGGGCAGTATCCAGGGGCTCCAGGGATAAGACAGTTGGAAATGAAGATGGATTCTAATTTCTAGGTCCCCAGGTCCTGGTGCTGCAGCCTTTTTTTTTTTTTTTTTTTTTGGAAAGCCCCTCCCTGGCTGGGAGTGTGTTAACAGTTATTTGCCCTGTTGGAGAGATGTTGACAACTGTCTATATAACATCAAAAGCTAGTTTTCCTAAGTGGTAGTTAGAGCATCTCAGTGGGTGCCCAGTTCTGAGATTCTCTCTGCCCACAGAGCAGCCAGTCCACACTGTGACCAGGCGGTCAGGGGCCTCTGCTAATTACAAATGACATCAGTATTCATCCTAGGCTGGCCAACTATGCTGGGAGAAATAAATAAACTACCGGCACTTTCTTTCATCCCCACAGTCTCTGCAGGTGAGAGTGGCCCAGAAACCCCGCTGCTGGAGCTCTTTCAGGGAGCTTGTGACGTTGGTGCTTAAAACTCCTTGGAGAGGGGAAAAAATACTTAACTGAATTGAATCATTAAATAGACTTATCCTGGATGCCAGAAACATAACTTTAGGAGACAAACGTGCTCTCAGGGAGAAGCTGGGTCATCTGGTGACTTGCTAACCCTGCTCAGCTTCATCCACCATCCACGCTGGGGTTTGCTGCCGTGCGCCATGCCCAAGGGTTACAGTATGATACCAGCACTGTCACAGCGATGGCTATAGGTGCTGGCTATAGATGAATTTCATCTCTAGTTGTTTATGAGATGTTTGATGAGTCCCCTTCTGTCCCTCCATCTCAGCTTCCTCATTTGAATATGGGTACAATGCAAGTCCCAATTTGGGGAGGTTTGTTTTCAGGCTTCAGTGAGCTCATGCTGGTGACACATGAAGAAGAGGATCTGGACACTTAACTAACATGCCCTTCACCCCTAGTAAGAGAGGCTTGCTTCTGTCTGTTTCCCCTGTGTCTGTGTGTGTGCAGTCCAGCGGACCACAGAGAGCAGTTCTACCTTGGTTGCCACCTATCTCTAAAAATATTTACATTACAATTCATAGCAATAGCAAAATTACAGTTATGAAGTAGCAACAAAAATAATTTTATAGTTGTGGGTCACCATAACATGAGGAACTGTCACATGCATGAGTCACACAGCATTAGGAAGTTTGAGAACCACTACTTTAGGATGTTATCCTAAAAAAACCACTATCTATTGTCTCTGAGACAGGGTCTCCTGTTGGCCTGGAGCTCACCAATTAGGTTAGACTGGCTGGCCTTGAGCCCTAGGAATACACATGTTTTCTCCTCTTGGGATGTGACCACTATGTCCCATGTGAATACAAGCACACATTACCACTAGGCACTTAAGTATGTACCACTATGCCCAGCTTTTTATGTGGGTTGAGGTAACTCAGGTCCTCATGCCTGTGAGGCAAGCACTTCACCTACTGAACTATCTTCCCAGTCTCAAGAGGTCTGCTTTTTTTGAGGCTGAATTATGAAAAGCTATACAGCTGAAATACAATCCACTGCACTTGCCTCTTCCCCTTCACTCTTCATGTCACCCACTGGTATGCCTTCTGTACCTTCAACAATGATGACCTAGGCATTCAGGCATATGAATGTTCTCGAGAGCAGCCTAGAAGCCTTGGCTTGTGAGCCAGGGTAGCAATCATCCCTGCAGCTGCACTGCTGGGGTCTTTGAGCATCAACCACCAACTACATGAAGTGGGGTGGAGATCATGACCAGTATCTCCCATTAGGAGCAGGCTTCGCACTGAACAGAGGGCTGAACAGAACAGAGAGTGACATATGCTCATGGATAAACTCCTGAAGATCTTATGGGGATGGTTCCTCACACGCCAGGTCATGAAAAAAGAATTCAAACCCCAGAAGCAGGTCACCACTATCTCAAGGCCACACACAGGGCCACTGAGAGAATGCCAGGGCTGGAACTCAACTCATGAAAGCCACATCCATCCAGTTAGTCACGCCTCTCTCCTCTTTCCTTTCCTATCAAATTCTAAAGGTCTGCTATTAAAAAGAGGCCACTGGTGGCAAGGCATGTCTTAATTTCAGAAACAATATGTGAGGAAAATCGTGGTAGGGAAACAGCCTGCTGATAAGATGACCTTTTACACATGGTGTCTGCTGCATGAGCAGCTCCAAGCTGGGCCAGTTCTGTACTGTGCAGTTAGCTTGTAGCCCTGGAAGAGGGGTCTAGGTGGCCTAGGCGGTGGCAAGTTTGGGAGTGTAGCTGATCCTGTGGTCCCAGCTACTGGAAGGCTGAGGCAGGATTGCAAATTCAATGCCAGTCTGGGCTACAGCATTAGTTCAAAGCTACCCTGGGCAACTTAGGAGGCTTGCCTAAAAATAAAGGAAGAAGAAAGCTGGCAATATAGTTCAACAGTGAAAGGCTTCACCAACATACCAGGCATGGACTTGATTCCTTTTTTTTTTTTTTCTAATTTAACAG
>NW_022196894.1:8400769-8402858 GCF_008632895.1 Mastomys coucha
TCCAGGGTTGTCTCCCTTTGTGATTTCTTTATTGTTTCTAGTTCCATTTTTAGATCCTAGATGGTTTTGTTCATTTCCTTCGTCTGTTTGATTGTGTTTTCCTGTAATTCTTTAAGGGACTTTTGTGTTTCCCCTTTAAGGGCTTCTAGCTCTTTGCCTGTGTTCTCCTGTATTTCTTTGAAGGAGTTATTTATGTCTTTCTTAAAGTCCTGTATCATCATCATGATAAGTGATTTTAGATCTGAATCTTGTGTTTCCGGTGTGATGGTGTGTCCAGGACTTGCTATGGTGGGAGAATTGGGTTCTGATGATGGCAAGTGACCTTGGTTTGTGTTGTTTATTTTCTTACGCTTGCCCCACCCCCGCCATCTGGTTATCTCTAGTGCTACCTGCCCTTGCTAAATCTGACTGGAGCCTGTCCTTCCTGTGATCCTGGTTGTCTGATTCCTTTTTTTTAATGTCTATATTTTTATTATATTTAACAAATATATATTTTTATACCAATCATAAAAATGGTGGACATGTTATTAAATGAACATAAATAGATAGTCTTGTTTCTTTGTTTGTTTTGTTTTTAGTAGAGCTTTAAAACCTTCGCTCTTACTGTGGTACAAGCCCAAAATAAGAACAATTTTTGGACATTGGATTTCATTGTAATAAGGCTGTACTTCAATGTCCCTCACATCACCAAAGGATTTTAGCTCTATCATAGCTGAGAGTTGACAGTTCTGCTGCCCCAAGGAATGAATTGTAGGCACAATTATTTGGATACAGACTTCCTGCTATGGTCAAAGCTATTTGACTTGAGTGAGTGACTTCATTCTCAGCCATCAGAGAACAGTTTACATTCATTTAAGGCATGGCATGTGTATTAATATGGTCTATCCATGAAGTCATTCATTAACTGTTTTGATGAACAATGGTTCTGCTTGGAGGGTGGCACAGACATTAGGTGAGGGTAAGATTCTGGTTCATTGGCTTTGATGATTTTGAAAAGCATCATCTCAGAAAAAGAGGAACTTATAAGTTGCTCTTCTTCAAAATTGACACACTAATTATACATATCAAGCAAAAGATTCAGTCTCACTCTGTTGTTGTCTTACAAGCCACTTCCCAAATTAATTGTCTACATTTCTTTTGTCTGTATAAATAATTTTGAAATATGTAAACTGTTCTGGAAAGCATAGTATAGTGGAAGAACATCAAATAAACAATTCTACTAATAGAGAGGCTGAGATAGGAGAAGCAGGATTTCAAGATTATGTGGTACATAGCAAGACACAGTCATGTACAAACAAGCAGAAAGTGTGTATGGATTGTACAATATTGGACCTATTTCTCCAAATACCAAATTAGAAAGACCACTGGATGATAAACAACAAATTTGTAATTCCTCATATTTTAAAATTTCAATTGATTAGGATATGTTAGTAATATTAGCTTTTGTATTAAGAGATATTAAGGAAAAAATGATTGTTACTTCCTGTTGTTTTTGTTGTTAGAGGTGGAATTAGGTTTGTTTGGATTTGTTGAAAGATTGCTTTCTTGCTTCTTCTAGGGTGTAGTTTTGCTCCTTATGTTGATGTTTTCCATCTATTATCCTTTGTAGGGCTGAATTTGTGGAAAGATATTGTGTACATTTTGTTTTGTCATGGAATACCTTGGTTTCTCCATCTATGGTAATTGAGAGTTTTGCTGGGTACAGTAGCCTGGGCTGGCATTTGTGTTCTTGTAGGGTCTGTATGACATCTGCCCAAGATCTTCTAGCTTTCATAGTCTCTGGTGAGAAGTCTGGTGTAATTCTGATAGGCCTTCCTTTACATGTTACTTGACCTTTTTCCCTTACTGCTTTTAAAATTCTTTCTTTGTTTAGTACATTTGGTGTTTTGATTATTATGTGATGGGAGGAATTTCTTTTCTGATCCAGTCTATTTGGGGTTCTATAGGCTTCTTGTATGTTTATGGGCATCTCTTTCTTTAGGTTAGGGAAGTTTTCTTCTAAAATTTTGTTGAAGATATTTACTGGCCCTTTAAGTTGGGAATCTTCACTCTTTTCTACACCTATTATCCTTAGGTTTGGTCTTCTCAT
>NW_022196894.1:8402868-8407876 GCF_008632895.1 Mastomys coucha
TCTGCCTCTGAGATTCTCTATTCTATCTCTTGCATTATTGGTGATGCTTGCATCTATTACTCCTGGTCTCTTCCCTAGGTTTTCTAACTCCAGGGTTGTCTCCCTTTGTGATTTCTTTATTGTTTCTAGTTCCATTTTTAGATCCTAGATGGTTTTTTTCATTTCCTTCGTCTGTTTGATTGTGTTTTCCTGTAATTCTTTAAGGGACTTTTGTGTTTCCTCTTTAAGGGCTTCTACCTCTTTACCTGTGTTCTCCTGTATTTCTTTGAAGGAGTTATTTATGTCCTTCTTAAGGTCCTGTATCATCATCATGAGAAGTGATTTTAGATCTGAATATTGCTTTTCCAGGTGTGATGGTGTGTCCATGACTTGCTATGTTGGGGGAATTGGGTTCTGATGATGCCAAGTAACCTTGGTTTCTGTTGGCTTATGTTCTTATGCTTGCCTCCCAACATCTGGTTGTCTCTAGTACTACCTGCCCTGGCTATATCTGACTGGAGCTCATCCTTCCTGTGATCCTGGTTGTGTCAGAACTCCTCAGAGTCAAGCTGTCTCTGTGATCCTGTGATTCTGGGATCCTGTGATCATGGATGTGTCAGGGCTCCTGGGAGTCAAGCTGTCTCTGGGACCCTGAGATCCTGGTGTGACCAAGCTCCTGGGATCCTGGGATCTTGTGGTCCTGGGTGAGTTAGAGCTCCTGGGAGTGGAGCTTCCTCTGGGTGTCGTGGGACTAGCTGTGGAGTTTGTGCCCAAGGTCTGCTCAGGGCACCAGCCTAGACCAGAAGAAACCTGTGCTACTGGTCTGGTGGAGTTCCTGCATGCCTGGGTCCCACTGGTCCAGTTACTCCTGGTGTTGAAACAGATGTTGTGATGGACTTGATTCCTAGTACCACAACAAAGCTTTGGATTTGTGGGAAGAGACTGCCATTTAGGTGGATACTGTATAGAAGCTATTCTAATTCAGAATGGATTGTAATCAGGGAAGGCCAAGGGAGGCTGGCTCAAGATGGAACAGGAGACCTGAAGCCACCACCAACTCTCCTTTCTTCTAGTCAGCTTCAACTCTCACCTGCTCTATAGATCTCACTCCTCTGCAGTTTGCTACCTATGGCTGCCAGGCTGGGTCAGCGCTTCTCTGACTCTGCAGCTTTGGTTACAGGAAACCAGGATCAGAAGATCTGGAGTCTGAGATGCCCACATCACCCCCTCTGATGCTTCACTGTGCTCTAGGACCAAGGGGAAAAGTGGCAGTACTGGTTATTTTCTGACTTCTGATGACATCTACCTTATATGACAATTTGGAAAGAATTAGGGTGAGCATCTCTATTTTGCATATATGAAAGCCAAAATGTTCTAACACAGGAAAAGGCAACATTTGGGATTTGGCATTAGGGATATGCAACCATGTGCATATGCAGATATTTAAAACACAAACATAACAAAACACACAAGCTTGGTGTGATGGCAAAAGCCTGGAATCCCAGCATTGAAGTTCAGAGTTATCTCTAGCTACATAGCTGAGTCTCAGGATAACCTGGGCTACATGAGGCCCTATCTCAACAAAATACAACAAATGAAACGTGAAAGCTGAGATCTGGAGCAGCTTCCTTAGGGAAGGGCTACTCCACCTGCAGCACACGGTTGAGGAGCGGCACTCCTTCCTTATTTCTTCTTGGGCACCAAGGGTTCACATTGCTGCCTGCAATTGCTGCTGCTATACAGCTTTGCTCTCTTACTCTATTCTACATCCTCAGGCACAGTGCTGGCTGGGCACTGGGAACTGGGAACAGATGGCAGGTAACAGGAATGATCCTGGTGTGCAGTCGCTTGCATCCTGGTGGAGGTGACTTTTAATGGTCTTTGGTTGTCAATCAAACACATTTCTAAATTTGCTAAAAAAGCAAAACCAAATCAAATGAATAAGGAGAATTGGCTGTGTGGTGCAGAAGAACCACTATAAGGAGTTTCTATGGACTGAGAAAAAATGATAACAAGACCTCAGTGCCTGTCACAGCAGAGCCAGTGCAAAGTGGTGGCTTGAGAGGCAGATACGGGATGCAGTGATTGGGGCCTGCTATCTCAATAAGGACTTTGTTCTAAAGCACCATAAATGAGGGAGATTACTGTTAAAGATGCCCGACAGGATAATGAAAGGTCACATTATTATTTGATCAAATTTGTCTACAGGTCTATGAAAGCATAAGGAAGACTCGCTCAGTAAGTACTGTGAAGTCACCAAGTTTTCAGATAAGGAAACAGAAACTTACTGAAGGAGAGAGACCCCAAGCAGTGGAAGCTTTGCCTGGAAAATGCTGTGATTGTTCAAAAAATGCACATATATGCACACACACATGTGCTTGTATGCACACACAGCCCTAATGACAAAAGAAAGCATTTTATGAAAAAAATATGTATACACACACATATATATATGTAATCACCAGCCACATACTCTCTTTCCCCTGTGTAGCCAAGTTGCTATGGTTTTGAGAGAAGTGCATCCCCTCTGTGTCTGTTACAACAGAAACACAGAACCTGCTGCTAACTCATGACACCACACTTTAACTCCATGGTTGCAGAGCTGTGGAAGCTGCTGCTTAGGGATAAGAATGAAGCCTTCAGGTACATGCCAATCGTGTCTGCTGCCTCTTCTTCAAAGACTTTGCTCTACCCTCTAGAGTGTAGAACTAGATCTTCTGTGTGCATCTACAGTTTCAAGGCCAATGTCCTAGGCATTTGCTTGGGCTTAAAAATAGTCTTTTGCCTCTCTGTCAATGGGCAAAGAGACAAAGGTGGTTTTTGTATCAGCCAGGAGCAGGGCAGTATGTGTGAGTATGTGGTGGTCAGAGGGGAGAGAAGAGAAGTGGAGCAGCTCCAGCATTATGAAGAGAGATTGAACTGGAGAATGGAGGACAGGGAGGAGAGCCTGTTGTGAGTGGCCAGCTCCACCACCTGGGGCCATGGTGAGGTCCCAGCCAGAGCTGCCATGGAGGACCGCGTGAGTCTGTTGCTACATAGATGTCCATGTTGATATCCATAGCTCATATTACCACTAGAGAATCTCCACATGGAGATGTTCCTTGTTGGAGCAGCCAGGAGGCACCATGTGGATGTCCGGGGATGTGTCTAACTAGCCCCACCCCTCACTGGATGTGGTTCTCTGGAGACCTGGCCCCACCTCTCACCTGCAGCCGCACGGGAGAGCTGGTCCTGTGCCCTGCCCAGTAGAGCTGGCCTCGAGGGTGCGAGTGTGGGAGAGCTGACTCTGCCACTCGTCTGCTGTGGAGTGGCACAGGCAGAGGTGATGTTCTACCTCCCAGTCCCTCACCACTTCTGTCAGGTGGGAAAGCTGCCCACAGGGCAATGAGCTTGGGAGAGCTAGCTCTGCCCCTCACCAGCTGCAGCACTTGGGAGAAAGGGGATTGATTGCACCTCTGGACAGCATAGCACAGCTGACTCTGTCTGCAGGGGGTACAAGTGGGTCATCCCTGAGGATGAGCCCTGACACTTGTCTGCCATGGGTTTGTGTGGGCGCACTCTTGCCCCTCACTGCCTGTGACTGTCAGGAGAGCCGGCCCGGGGTCTTAAGAGCAGGAGTGTTAGCTAGCCCTCCCCCCTCACTGGCTGTAGCACTCAGGAGGGTGGGCTCTGCACCTTGCCTGGGCAGTACAGTGGAGCTGGCTATGAAGGTGTGGGTGCTGGTGAGCCAGCTTCAAGGGAATAAGAGAGCTGACCTGCTTTCTGCCAATGGTAGCACTGGAGCAGTGCTGGAGAGCTCACCCTGGTGCTCTGGGTAAGGGAGAGCCAGCTGGCTGACCAGCTCAGCTACCACCCAGGCTCAGATCTAGAGCTCTGAATTGGCCCATCCCAAATCTGTATCATCTTTGAATGGTTGGGGCATGTGAAAGGGCCAGTCCCACTGTTTGAAAGCTGCAGGATCTCATGACACAGGGCAACAACAGGATAACTGGGAGGGATCCCAGTGAGCATCCAATATTGATAGTGTCACAAAACCAGACCACTTGACTCATTGCAATGAACATCTGCAAGTGAAGATGTGTAGACAGAGGGACATACTGTGGGACACACTGACACACTGCAGCCTCCATGAAATGTTTTCTATGCTTTTGTTGTTGTTTGTGTGTGTGTTTTACTTTTGGAGAGAGGTTGCAGGAGCAAAGGGTAGATATGAGGGGATGGGAGATGATTGGGGTCTGGGTGTATGTCAACCTCACACAAAGAATCAATTAAAAAGTAAAAACCAAAACAAAACAAAAAGACAAACTCTAACAGCAGCTGGCAGTAGCTTCGTGCAGAAAGTCGTGTACGACACGCAGTATGCTGTTTGCTAGCTCCGGTTTGCTAACCCCACCGATCTGCATCCTTCCCAACTTCAGGAGCCATGATAAACTTCCAAAAAATCTAGTAAGACAATCATCACCCAGCCCACTCTCCTTTGCAAACTCCTTCCCCTGAACCTTGAAAATCCCAGGCGAGACCACTTTAAATAACTTTTCCTCTTTGATTTTCCAGTTAAAATGACTAGTGGGAAGGGGGCGGGGGAGAACCGGCATTGTGAATTCGAGGGGGTGGAAACTATAAGCAAAGAGTGTATTAGTCTGCTACTATAAAGAGATACTTCATAAAGCAAAGAGGTTTGTTTCATTTTTTTCTGGCCTTCAAGGACAGGTGTGATGGCCCAGTTAAATGTTTCTTGGTAGATAACAGTACAATGGCCAGAGATCCAATTGTAAAATAGGAAGCTAGAGAGCAACTGGAGCCCAAGAATGACCCAAGAGTCTTCTGTAGGACATTGTCACGCATCACTTCATGATGAGGACCAAGCTTCCAAGTCTGGAATCATCTTTGGATGAGCCATATCCCAATCAAAAACACAGCAGCAGCAAAGAACAGTGCCTGACGGGCACGGGCTGTCTGAAGATGCAGCTGCCTGCACCCCTGTCCTTCCATGTTCACTGACGGGCTGGGCTGTCTGAGGATGCAGCTG
>NW_022196894.1:8407910-8416254 GCF_008632895.1 Mastomys coucha
CTGACGGGCTGGGCTGTCTGAGGATGCAGCTGCCTGCACCCCTGTCCTTCCATGTTCACTGACGGGCTAGGCTCAGCATCCAATCTGGGCCTTCCAGAACTAAGAGACTGGAGACACCTGAAGAACATTCAGAAACAGCACGGGCATGTGGGAAGTCTTTATTATTATTATTTTTTTTTAATGAGATTTTTTTTTTTTTTTTAGAAAAGGCCTAGGAGAGAACAGAATAGTGACTTGCTATCTGAGTTACATGGAATATACATTTTTGCTCCCCATATCAGCAAGCCCCACGCCAATACTGCTGTTCTGTTGAAAACTGGCAAGACCAGGCTATCTTAGCACACGCTAGGTTTCTGAGTCAGCTCTGGAACTTAGGTGTTTTGAGGACAAGCACTTCCTTCCCTTCCATTGCTTTATCCCGTACCTTGTCCCCATTCTGAGGCTGTGTTTTTCATATGTAATTTGGACAAAGGGCATGCCTTCAGCCCACTATGACTAGTCTTTCGTCTGTCAGTGAATCAAGTCTACACATTTTGGGACCAGGGACCTCTCCTGATCTCTCACAGTCTGCTGTAAAAAAACAAAAACAAATAGGAACACAGCCAAGCACTGCAAGATCACTCTGGTGTGTCACCAAGCTGTAAAATAATTAACTTCCTGTATCTTTTGTTCCTTATGAATTTACATATCCAATTACCTTTTTATTTAATTTCTCATGGTTTTGCTACATTGACTAAAACTTTTTAACAAGAAAGTTTTCTAATTTAGTGGGCTTTGTGGTTCATTTGTAATCAGTGAGTTTTTAAAGTTGGTTTCAGATTCTCCAGTGCCACTGCAGGGCACTGTAAAACTTTCATGGCAGGATATAGTGGCCCTCGTTACTTGGGCACCAGGAAGGCTGGTACACCGAGGAAAAGCCACAGAGAGGTCAGAGCTCCCAGGGGAGGCAGCAGAGGGAATTCCACAGTGAAAAGGATTTTAAGTAGCTCACACTCTTTGCTGTCCAGGGATATTGTTATGTAAGTGGTAGTTAACATGGTATAATGTTAGTTATACCCAATGGCTCAGTTCTGTTTTTCTTGGGAGAAGTCTGTATCAAGTCCAGCTTTTCTGCTAGGTCATAGCTCTGACAATGGGGTGGGCTGCCTGCAGCAGGAGAATACACACAGAAAACACGTGGGCTGTGCAGGGTCTTCATGCTGCAGCTTCTGTTCTGGTCTTCTGGAACAGAGTCTGCCTATGTCTGAAGATGACATTTGTCATCAGAAAGGCAGGGGACTCCCTGCACAGTGTTCAGAGCAGCAGCAGCAAGTCCTGAAAGTCACAGCCAACGATGGCTAATGAAGCTACCTGTTATGATGACAACAAACCTATGTGGCCCTGGGACGAGGGGGTGGAGGGCGTACTATTTGGTCAGACAGGAAGGAGTGGGAATTTGTTTTCCTAGCTCTGGGAGTCATGACCACAATTTGACAAAAGCAGATGCAGTTTGCTGGAGGAATTATTAAAGTCCACTCTTGGGTACTGAGTCGGGACTGAGGGCTGTAGGTGCTTATTGATTCTAAGTTGTCTGAGACAGTGGATTCAAGGGCAGAGTTAAATGCTGCACAATGAAAAGAATTTACCCAAGCAGCATGTGGGAAGCCTCACACCACAATTAGAAAACACCCGTAGCTGTCTTATCTGGCTTTTAAAGGAAAGACAGTTCTCCTCTTCTGAAAATAATTAAGGATAGGACCCAGCAGTTTGATTTATGTAAAAGCACATCTGTTCACAAACCTGCCTTTCTGCTCAGACATTTCTATAAGGGGCTGAGAATATTCTAGCAAAATGGAAGGTGATGGGTGAAAGCTGGGTGGACTCTGTGGGGAACCAATCAGTCCTTCAGCAGCTCCTTCAGGTCGTCCTCTACTCCCCCCTTGCTCAGCTCATCTAAACTGTAGTAACGGTGAACAATTTTCTCCGCAGTGACGACCACCACACGGAGCCCGTGGGTGTCTTTACCTAGCTGGCACCCAATGGCAGATGAAACTACCATGTCAAGGTTCTGGTAGGTTCCTCCGGCATTCCTGTGGTAGTGTCCCGAGAACACAGCTCTGATACCTGTAGGGAAAGGAAAAAGACATTAGAGGTACCAAGGATTTCCATGGTCATCCGTGGGCTTCAAAATTTGATTCTGTGGATGATGTTAACTAACTGACAGAGAATGCATCAACAGTGCTTTTCATAGCATCTTACTAAGAGCGAGTTCACAAAGTTCCTCCAGGTATAACAGTCATGGAGCTAGGCTTGAGCTCAGTAGTGGAGGGTGTAGGTTAGCATGTGGGGCTAAGTATAATTCTCAGTGCATATATGCACATACATGAACATGTGTACCTAGGAGTTCTCCAGCATACCTCTGAGCCTGAATATCACCATCTGAGATTCTAGAAAGAACAGCAGATACCAGCCCATATCCAGGAACCATACAGTTGCACTCAGATTTTACAGTGGATATCTAAATGGCCATTATGAATTCAGGTGTGTGTGTGTGTGTGTGTGTGTGTGTGTGTGTGTGTACCAAAACCAGAAGATGGGCACGAAACAAGAACAAAAACAGAAAGTCCTGACGACTCACACTAAACTAGAAAAAAGCAACCTCAGGCTGCTCGGTCAGGAGTGAGCGCATCCCAGTCAGGAGTGAGCGCATCCCAGTCAGGAGTGAGCGCATCCCAGGTCAGGAGTGAGCACATCCCAGTCAGGAGTGAGCACATCCCAGTCAGGAGTGAGCACATCCTAGTCAGGAGTGAGCGCATCCCAGTCAGGAGTGAGAGCATCCCAGTCAGGAGTGAGCGCATCCCAGGTGAGATTAATTAACAGAAAGGATTTGACAAGTTTTTAAAGCAAATATCTTTTGTATATGAGTCCTTAAGTAAGACTAAGGCCCTTTGACAGAAAACAGGTAAAAATTGAGTAGTGAGAAGCAACAAACACTCAGAAATGGTTTTAAGATGCACACCAAAAGTCATACTACCCCCCCCCCCCAATAAAGCAAATGGGATAAGTGGTAAACTGAAAAAAAACAACCAAGGCAATGAATCAGAATTCCCACCAGCTCCATGGAGCTCCAAGAGTAGATGAAATCTGGGAGAGAAGTAACTGGAAAAAGAGGAAGGAGAAAAGAATGCAGGAAAGAATGAGGACATCGCTGAGCGTTTCCTAGAAAGATGTCCTTCCTCATGCTCTGCCTTACTGCCAGCCTTGCACTTTGGGCTATGAAGCAGAAGCAGGGTTACCTGAGTGCCACTGTGAGTCTGTGACAGCTGACTACACAGGTGGGCAGCATGGATCCTGTGGGCACTGAACAAATGACAGTCCACGGTAGGACCGAGTGGTTAACTCCAGATGACACTTCAGGATGCTACTCAGAATAGTAGGACCGAGTAAACCATTTATTCCTGGAACTTGAACTTCCCAGTTAATGTTTTTGGATGGGAGGTGCATGTGGATAGCAAACCTTTAGGGGGGAGGCTACTGCATATGTATTTAAAAAGGAGGCAGGTTTGCATGTATTGGTATTGTAAGGCACCTGATATACTTTGTGAATATCAAGAAACAACAACAAAAAGAGTTTTATGCTTTTGTGTTTGTAAAATACTATGTGAGTATGAGGATAGGTGTACATTGCCCTTAACTCCAATGCAATAGAGGAATTCTTCACAAGGGGGTATTTCTGCCTTTACTATAATTTGTTGATAAGAACTTAGAGTGATCATGACTTATCTTTTAGTTGGGGACAGCATATCAAGGAGATGTGAATGGGGACAGTAGTGCCCAAATGGACTTGGCAAGCACAGTAAGGATACAGGTGCTATCACACCAGCTGTGTGGCTCACACCAGGGTGTGAGGTGTGTGGTTCACAAGGCACAGCCGGGCTAGGCTAGGCATCTGAGGAATCTTTACTATCTACAGAGAACCAGATCCTCCTAATTTCACAGACCTGAGTCTGTGGACATGTGTGTTTCCTTGAAACCTAAAGGCTGTGTCATCTGAGCCTGTGAAGTGCAACTCTCCTTGGGGACTCTCCGTAGCTGCACAGAACAGACTTCCCCTTGTTATCCTCAGCACTCTTAGGGGTCACATTTACTATTAGTGCTTTGAGACATAATGACCAAATGAAAATTCTTAGAGCAGCAAAGATATCTAAAGAGGACTAGAAATAATTGTCAGTGGGAAACAGAGATCTCCTTGTGATGACAGGGAACTAACACTTTGGGGTCCCAAGTAAGAGATCAAGCACTGACAATGTGATGCTTACAAAGGAAGGGTCTGGAAGGAGGGGGAAGTCTGTCTAACTTCCCCCTAAATGGTTGAGCATCAAGACTCAAGCACTCCTCCCAGGACTCTCAGAAGCTCCTGGGTCTCCTGGCTGGCAGAGTGACCACTGACCTGAAGGACAGATGAGATACTGAGTAGGCAATGAAGGCACATCTGTTGTTCAGAACCAGATCTGTAGGAGGCCTAGTGAGCTTGGGCAGTTGGAGATTCTGGTTCAGAACTAGATCTGTAGGAGGCCTAGTGAGCTTGGGCAGTTGGAGATTCTGGGTCTCTCTCTGACTCTAAGCCAAGCCTGGGCATTTTGAATCTGAACTTGCTGTCTTTGCATAGCCACCTTAAAGAGGTGGGTAAATTCAAGAGAGGCATATGGAGAGGTCCCTTTTATTCTTTATCGTGGTGCTTCTTCCCAATGGTCCTGGGACTGCACATCATTTCTGGTCCAAGTGAGAACGGAGAGGTCCAAACAGGTTAAGAAACCCACTCAGAGATCTTAGATCTTAGAGACTTGCAGACTCAGGTTTTCTTTGGGGCCTTGGGCACACTGCTGACCTTTATAGTTGATTTCTGAGCTAAGATGAATGCTAGCATCGCCCCTGTGGGTAGGACACTGGAAAGAAGCAGGAATGTGTTAAGAAGGTCACTGCTCAGCCTCGACGCCTGCCCTCTCTGGAGCAGGCTCAGCTGCTCTTGCTGGCATCTGAGCTCTACAATATGCAAGCTGAGGCTGAGAGTTGAACCCAGCATCCTCACGCTTCCAGGCCCAGAAGCCTCGTCAGAAGCTTTGTTGCCTCAGCTCTTGAACAGCTTCTGATAGAGAAGCATTGATCCATATTCAATAGTAGAAAGGAATATATTGATATGCCATGGTTTCCCTGGTGTGGAATTGATGGTAGTGGGGTTTCCAGGAATAAGGCAGAAGCTCCATGCCTGTTCTTCATTCAGTCATCTGTGTTGATGTGCTCCCGTGGTTCCTTAATTGAGAATTATGGCTAGACTGATTCTGAGTTATGAACTGTTCTTTAAAATTACTGCCAGAGAAAGGATTCCTGGCAAAGGCCTCCCCGCACTGGTAAGGCCCTCATGTGTGGCTGCCGCTCTATATTTATTTCTTCTTGGTCATAAAGAGACAAAAAAGTTATTTTTTAAGCTGCCTTGACTCAAATTCATTTGGAATCAATCAGAGGACTGGGATGCAGTCTCCACATAATTTAATATCCTAATATTGGAGACTCCATAAATTGCAGAATTGAGATGTGACCAGAGTAGCTCTGGTCTTTGGGGTGGGTGTCCCCAAAACTGAGCTGCTGCTGCCTGCTGTCTGAAATGTGCTCAGTTCTAACTGGACAGCTTTCATTTTTTTATTTTGTGTTGAGTGCGAATTTATGAAAATGCTATGCCTCTTTATATTGCTAGCTGTAGCAGTGAAAACTGCACAAATCACCAGGCATTTGTGATTTATTCTCTTTTGGTGGCGAGAAAAAAATGTAACTCACAAGTGGGGAAGGGAGCGAGGGAGATTTTGTGTGTGTGTGTGTGTGTGTGTGTGTATGTGTGTATGTGTGTGTAAAACCTGCAGAAAACAGGTACACATGCATAATCACTCAAGGAATGAGGTTTCTGCATTGAGTAACCAGGACACCAGTGTAGACAGCCATGACTGGTGACCTACTCTGGGCTCTTACAGTGAGGGCTCTTGTGGGTTTCCAGTGGTGAACTGTGTACATCATTCTCAACTTGCTGGTGGGCAACATGGGCATGGGGTGGTTAACCACAGCCTCTCAGGGAAGGCAGTTTCTTCAGGCAGTCTGAGGCAGGTCCAAGTGCCAATCCCCCTTGGGAAGCCACAGGTTGGTCATGTACAACAGGATGCGCTGATCTGAGATGGCCTCCCCAACAATTGCTCAAGGCTCACACAGGACCAGGTAGCAATGGAAGGACCAGCTCCTGGACAGTACAGGAGTGATGTCGGCTGGGCAGGGCTCTGGACTCACCTCTTCTGAGTAGGGCACTTTGCACACATACCACCTCACACACGATTGCTACTGCATAGGGGAGAAACTACCCACATACAATGGAAGAATGGCAATAGAAAGGACAGATGGCTTGTTTGGGGCACACAGCTTAGACATTGATCTGGTTTAGGCTGGCTTAGGGTATGCTCAAAATGTGAATGATCTCAGAGCTGTAATCCCCATGAGGCTTTCTGGAGACTGGATTTGACCAGAACAAACCTATACTTGTAGTTTTCTGATCCTCTCTGAACTGGCATATGAAGGAAGTTACTATTGCCAACACTGACGTAGAGCTTATGACCGGCCAGACATTCTCATAGATAGGCATGCAGCATGCTTTAAATACACTGCCACCCTTGCCTAAGGAGGGGAGGGGTGCAGGTATGACCTCAGTTTACACACGAGAAAAGGGAGATCTTGAAACATCCAGCATCTGGTGGTGGACGGGGTATGTCCGGGGCCAGGATCTTAACCAGCAGCAACTGGCCTGAAGAGATACTAAAGACTGGGGAAGACAAAGAAAGTGTCAAGGAGGACTACAGAAGGCACAGGAACCAAACTTGGACAAAGGCCTGCCGGCCTCCTGGGAGCTTCAGAATGTACTTCCAGCACTTCAATCCTGCTGACACTGAACTTGAGACAGAAGCTCTTCTGGGGGGAGGAGCAGGCAGTGGGAGAGTGTACACGGGATACAGCAGGGCTCTACGCTAGCGAGCAGGGTAAGGGCAAGCTGGATCTGGGCTGGGGAAAGGCAGAAAAAGACTCAAGCAAAATGCCAATCCCACAGCCGCCTTCTTGCTAGAAAGAAGCATCACTGCACCTAGGCTTTCTCTGGCTCAGACCCTCCTGTACACTCTCCATCTGGTATTCATCTGAGTGGGATCCCCTGGACAATTCACAGAGCTTCTGAGGACTGCTCCTAATTTCCCTGACCGACAGTGGGATGTCAGCTTGTGTGTACCCCAGGACTACTCAGTCCATTGTGTGGTGTGAAGGCAGGGGAAGGGTGTGAGCCAGAGGGCAAGGCGGTGAGCAATGACACCACTAGGAGGAGGGCAGCTGTGCAGGTATAGAAAGTCACTGTTAAAAAGATCCAGTCTGCTGAAGATCAGCCAAGCATTCAAGATTCTGCAAGTCCTGCAAGTCTCTGCTTCTCAAGATGAATGGAAATGGTAAATGTGATAGTGAATACAGCTTACGCAAACATGGGTGCTGATCATTACCAGAGGATGACAGGATACGAACCCCACGTCTTCAGTGAGTGGGAAGTACAAGGACATTCCTCCACTGCCTGCTCCTTACATCTTAAAACCATCTCCAGGTGGCTCAGGCATCCAAACTGGAGGCCCCAGTTTGACCCACAGTACTGGTAAAATAAACATCCCCCTGAGGGGCTCCAGAGGCTTGAACATGGTGGACATGGTGGACACGGCAGACCTGGTGGACACGGCGGACACCGCGGACATGACATGGCGGACATGGTGAGCATGGCGGACATGGCAGACACGGCGGACATGGCAGACACAGCGGGCACGGCGGGCATGGCGGACATGACTGCAGTCTTTGCTCTTTCCCCTTCCCTCTCCCGTGCTAAACCAAGAGATCACATGAAGCTCACCCCAAGGTCTGGTCCCTTCTTTGGCCACTAACTCATTCCTGAAATTAAACACCAAGGTCCTGACATCAAAATTCATTATTTGGCTATAATGACTAACCTGTCTAATCAGGTCTTACCTACCTACCACATCCTACCACAGACTTCCCCCTTCGTAAAGATCACCTGCTGCTGCCGTATGCCTTTGCCTGATCAGAGGGAGCCCACCCCAGCCTGCTTGCCCCTGGAGGGTAAGAAGCGCCTTTTGTGCTGAGAATCTGGTATCTGGGTATGTCTTATACTGACTTTAAGGGCCCTCCAACCCTATGAATGGAAATACAGAAATGTACACAAGCTGGGCAGTGGTGGCACATGCCTTTAATCCCAGCACTTGGGAGGCAGAGGCAGGCGGATTTCTGA
>NW_022196894.1:8416277-8439284 GCF_008632895.1 Mastomys coucha
AAGAAATGTACACAGAATCAGCCTCAAAATTTTAACAAAACAAAACTGGCTGGACTTGGTGTGTATGCCTCTAATCCCAGCAAACAGATCTCTGTGAGTTTGAGGCTAGTCTGGTCAATATGACAAGTTCCAGGCCAGCTAGGGCTACACAGTGAGACCCTGTCTTAGAAACAATTGCTAGAATCTTGACTGAATCTGTGTATTGATGTTGCTTGTTGGCAGGGCCACGGGCATGGCAGAGTGGTGCCTTCAGTTCCTACAAGTCCTTGCTTTCGCTACGGCTCTCAGGCAGGTCTTGGACATTAGGGTACTCGCTGGCCTCTTCATGCTACTGGAGATTAAGTTGTCCTCACAGTTTTACTTAACAATTGTTTGCTAAGAGTATGTAAGAACACAATTGATTTTTGCCTATTATTATCCTTACAATCTTGGGACCTTACTAAAAATCTTACTAGTAACTGTTTTGTAGATTTCTGGGATTTGCCAAATTATAACCATAGCGGCCTGCCAGCAGGCACTGCCTTCATTCTGCTCTCTAAGCCTTTCCCTCTTCTCACCCTTTACAAGGGTGAAGGTGTCCAATAACCTTTAAAGAGGCATGTGCTTAAGAACTGAAAGCATCCTGCTTTGATGGGCATTTAGTGTTTTTATTGCTATTTTTTTTTTCAGACTTGACACAATTCAAAGATTCAAATCATTCTTCAGAAAAAAACAATGAAACTTCCAACCAAGGCTGTGAATTTGGTAACAGAGATTTATTTGTCCAGTGGCAATCTCACAAGGAAGGGATGTGAAGGACAACACACAGTAGGTTCCTATTACCCAGACATCTAGGTGCTGCTGCCCTACTGTCGTCAATCATCATGCTGACAGCCAATGTCTGACTTGTGCCAGAGCCCCACCATTCACTAGGAGGACCACGCTATCCAGTAGCCCTCAGACAGGCTGATGCCCAGGCTCTGCAGGGCTGCACAGAACACAGAGCCGCTTACAGGCGTTCAAGCAGCTAAGTGAACTGCTCAGAGCAGACAGATCCCCTGCTGAGACTCCCAGAGCTGGGGAAGAACAGCAGGGGTAACTGCCAGAAGGTTTCAAGGTTGCTGTACTGGGAAAAGAGTACCAAGCAGACTGTGGTGTGCATACACTTTGCATATGCTCAGTTGCATAACAGTAAGCGAATATCTCAGAAAAAGGCAATCAATAATAGTAATTGGAGACCTACTTTGGCCCAGGAACTGTGAAAAAGCTTTAGGACATGTTATTTAAAACTCCTTAACATTCTTTTTTTGTTTTTTTCTGCTAATAGTCTTAAAATGTACTATTGCACACAGGTTGGGCGTCTGCCCTGCCTCATAAGGACCCAGCTGGGGCAGGTCCTGGAGACCTTACCTTTCTTGTCTTTGCTGTAGTTCCAGGCTTCACTGTTTGCACGAGCCATCTGTCTCATCCTTGTCACACAGTTCCCTGCTAGGGTCCACACCTAACACAATCACTGGCTAGACCTCATGTGATCACATTGCTGTGACTGTGGGACACATAGACAACACACACGGGGAAGTGACGAGCCTGAAGGCTCCATGGTCACCTGGCTTCTCGCCAGCTCTGCCCAAGTTAAATACATCAAAACCTGTTCTCACTTCAGCTTGCTCTCTACTGTTTTTACTGCCTGCAAAAGCAAATCATGCCTCAAGACAGAGGAGTAAAGTGTGGCCTGTGTGCACATGTGAGCACACTTGCATGTACGCACACACATGTGCACACAAGCACTTGCACACAAATCTCCATGAGCTGATAATGGAGTGACTGCTAAGAAGTGGTTAACAAGTAGAGTTCATATGTGTGATTCATGCCACTTTCCTTCAAATAGATCTGTAGCATATATGTAAGTATCATACATATATGCAATCACAATAGTAAAGCAATGGGGTACAGGGTATTCAGGTCAATCCCTGGTAAAGGGTAAAGGCGTTCCTTTTGTTTGTTTGTTTGTTTTAAGGCATTTATTGTAGAAAGATAGAGAGAGGGATACGAGTAAAGACTGGCCATGGCTACGTGGAGAGGGGGAGGAAGGGAGAGGGAGAAGGAGGGCAAGAAGTGAGAGTAAGAGCAAGAGGGTTAGAGGGGAAGCAAGAAAAAAGAAAGGCGTTCCTTTCACTGCCACATTCTAACAACATGAATGTAAGCCTAAGAGTGTTTCTGTATCCACGACAGGCCATTACAAACAAAAGCAAATATTGGAAAAATATAGACTGTCAAAGCAAAACAGACATCAACAACAAAACAAGGAGGAGGCAGGGAGCTAGTTCTTAAGCCCTGTTGTGGAAAATATTAAAAAATGAACCCGCCAACTCTCCGTGCTCCTGCTTCTCTCAGCCCGCCAACTCTCTGGTGCCCACCCCTCCCCACCCCCCCAGGTTCCTCTTGCTACCATGCGGTCAGCCATCACAACATCCAATTACCCAGTAGAATTAGAACTCTTAAAGCTTATAGTTAGCAAATCAGATTTATGTATCAATAAAATCATAATTTATAAGATGCCAACACAATAATTTCAGAGCCAATTGATAATGATAAAAGCCTTATCCCAATTATTGTAACCTTTTGATATCATGACTGTGGCTGGTCCAAGTCTGCCTCCATCCTCCTTCCTTTCCTTCCACCTTAGGAGTTCTTTGCAGACTATTGGCACATGTCAGAGATGACAGGACTACATCCAAATGCACACAGATTTCACAAAGTAGGACATGCTATGTCAGCATGTGTGATGGGTATATTACATTCCACAATGCATTTTCCAGGTGCTCTATGCAGAAACACACGGCTGTATGTCAGAGCTACTCTCTAAAGTACCGGACACTGTATTTTTGGTATATAAACATTAGGGAGCTGAGGTTATCTTTGGTGTTTTAATCAGCACTGTCATTGTGAAGGCTCAAGAGGTTTTCACACTCCCTGGGGCTGCTCAGACCTAGGCAGTTGTGCCAACTCTCAGGGATCCCGGGTTCCTCAGGTGTTGGGGTGAGGGGCTGACGGGGGAGGGGCTTCTTGCTTCAACTCACTGGTCATCATTAGCATGAGATTCTCTTGGTTTCTGGAGGTGCACACCACCCATCTGCCCCACTTCTGCATGGCTGAGGGCACAGCAGAGGGGTGAGAGCAGGGTGTCCTTCAGAGAGTGGAAGCCTGACTCTATGGTGGGTGCCCTGTGTACCCAAATGCTTACATTGTCCCAGCAGGTGACTGCTTAGGTGCTGGCCTTGTGACTAACTGGCAACCCACAGCCTCCTCTTGGTGGCTTCCCCTCCCCGACTCCTTCACCCTTCTCTCTTCACTTGCTGGCTCTCCTCTAGGTAGGAAGAAATAACTCAGTTGTTCCAGTGACCTTCACCCAAGGCCACTCATCCTGTATAACCTTCTCTTTCTTCCAAGGATTTCCCATCATTTTTTCACCTAAGAATTAGCTATGAAAATTATACTTATCTTGCCTCATCTAAGTATTAATGAAGTTACATTTTAATGGTAACTAGTCAAAGTTCATGCTTCTTGGTGACAGAGAGGCAGTGAAGAGGAAAGTAGAACAGTGTATGCACAGCCTGCCTAGGACATAGTAGGTCCTTCTGTAGAAGTTTCTAGCAAAGACTGGACAAAGATGTTTAGGTTAGTGAATCACAGTGACCCCTGGAGTGGGTTTGAGGAGTCAATGTTTCTGTTTGTAGCATGGTATTTCCCATGCTAGGGCACACACACATACTTTATGATGCAGAACAGTCTTCTCTACCCTCTGCAGCCTGCGAGCTGTCAGCTCCAGGGTAAAGAGTGGTACTGGGAAATAATTACTCTCCAAAGCCCAGGGGTGCTTGGCAGCTGCCATGAGTCTGCTGCCCACAAAGTGTGGCTGGCACCCAGCACCACTCCCTAGTCTGGACTTTGTGGTTATAGTCCTGCAACCTGCTGTCCTGCTGCCTCAAGTCCTCTCCACAGCAGCCGATGCTTTACCTCCTGGATGAGCTGAGCATTCAGATCTTATGGAGAATGGACAAGGGCTTTCTTCCTTCCTTCCTTCCTTCCTTCCTTCCTTCCTTCCTTCCTTCCTTCTTTCTTTCCTTCTTTTTTTCCTTCACGCATATCGTTAGTATTTGATCACCAGGGAACAGTGTCAGAAAGGCAGGCTCTCTGCTCACCTCTGTGGTACCAAGCTGAGTGACAAGGCATGTGCTTCTACATCACCAGGCTTGCTTTCTTTGTTTGGAAGGCAGGCTCAGCATAAACCACCCAGAGTCACCGAGGAAATGAAGTGAGAACAGAATGGAACGGAATGGCATGTGGCTGGAGGTCAGGGGGTGTGTTGCATGGCAGGAAGCTGCGTGTCTGTCACATATTTAAGACTTGCTTGGTAATTATCTTTTTCATATCCTTCCTATCTATCTGATCAGGAGATCTTTTTCTTCATTTGCACAAATTACATCTTTCTTGCTATTCATAATACCCTCTTTATTTTTAAAAGAAGACAGCAGGCTTGGAAGGGATTGAGTGTAGGGCAGGCATTACAGTTTCAATCCAGAATGGACAATTTCCCCCACTTTTCTTAAGCTTCCCATGCCCTGTCTTAAGCACAGCTGTCAGGACAAGAGACTCATTAAAAGGATTGTTTTGACTAACGCTATGTTCATGTATTAAATTGGAAACCTATCCAAAACTACTAGAGGGGGTAGACGGAGGTGGCTATGAGCCATGAAAGGGGACAGTCTTGCAGAATGTGTAAGGTATGTGTGCCAGGAGTAAGTGCTTCTGGTGAGAGCCGGGGAAGAGGGCAGCCACCAAAAGTGAGTACCTTGCTAAATCCACTTCTGTTTTAAAACCTGGGGAAAGACAAAGTCCTACCAGGGGTTCCTTAAAGAACACATCAACACGCTATGCACTGAAATGCCCATCACATAGTGGCTTGACTCAGGGATGAAGCCGTTGCCCTCATGTCCCTTCCAGCCCATTCTCCTACTCACAAGCTTCCTCTTCATTCTCAGAGTACTTGCTCCTGTGAACTCCTGTCAGCTGCTCTCTTTGACTCTAGATGTGTTAGGATATTTTAGCTTTTAGTGGCTAGAGTGTCTTTCAGCCAAAACAAAGTTTGTGTCTGTGTTTAGCTGTGATCTGTGTATCCCAGAGAAGAAGGGAAGGCAGGTGGGCCCCCTACGTTAGGCGGGCTTGAAGGTATGTCTCATGAAGGGCCTCACTCCATTTACCTTACCGTTTTGTTTCCCAGGAACTGTAGCTTTTGTCTTCAACCACATAAACTAGCATCTACGCTCTAATCGGGATGAAATGGGTAACGGTCTTCCTGGAAGCCTCACCTGCTAAACTCCAGAAAGGTCCTGAGGCCGTACTTAGGTTCAAAGAGAGGATTTCAGCCTGACTCAACACACCAAGCATAAAATGGGGTTCTATAGATTTGTACAAGAGAAAATGTACCCTGGAACTGCCCAGGGCTACCTGCCTCAGATGAACATCACCAATCCTAGGAAAGCACCCAGGTTACCCTCACTTTAGGATCCTCATATGGCTCCTGTCCTGTGACATCAAACCCAGTGTCTCTTGGTCTGCAGTGGCTGGGTACCTCTAGTGTTCTCATCCAGTAGGGTTCTTCTGCAGCTCTGGCCTCTGCCTGCCCTATGATCTGCCTCTAATACCACTTCTTTTCCTTTTCAAATGCTTGATAAACTTCAAAAGAATACTTTTAATTAAAATCTTTATGTGTATGGGTATTCTGTCTGCATGCACTCCTGTGGATCACATGGGTGTCCAGTGCCATGGAGGACAGAAGCTGTGAAGAACCCCCAAGAGCCTTCTCCTTCCTTGAGAGGTTTTCTTTCTCTGTCCTGCAGACCCACTAGCTGCCTCCAGATCCATGGCCTTTCCTTGCCCCCTCCCGCCCACCCCCCGCCCAGCTTTTGTTCTCAGAAAGTCCTGTCCAGGATGGCTGAACTGAACCTCGGTGGTGGTGATGGCAGTGACAACCCTCCCCCAGCACTTCCACTGGGCTGGGAACTCAGAAGAGAGGAGACATGGGAGAAGTGCTGGTGTTCTAGGACACTTTCATTTCTTTTAAAATGTTCTTTTCCCAACTCTGGGGGATGTCTTCCTGGGAAATCCACAACAGCTCAGCATCCTCAGGAGGTCCAGAGTCGGAGAAAAGCTATGCTGGGAAGATAGGATGGAGGTCTGCTTAGATCCTGGTTACCACTAATCACAGACAGCCTCTGCAT
The DNA here is from genome assembly GCF_008632895.1 of Mastomys coucha. Lineage (NCBI taxonomy): Eukaryota > Metazoa > Chordata > Mammalia > Rodentia > Muridae > Mastomys > Mastomys coucha. Next base: position 8,422,538 of record NW_022196894.1, read on the forward strand.
GTGGCTATGAACCTTCTTATTCTCTGGACTGGGCAATGTAGAGTTTTCTGTTTCATAGCACCCAATGGAACCTTTGTGTGTTAGAACAGCAACTCTCACTCTGGGGTGAGCAAGTTTTAAACATTGTTTAGGGTTGTCTTTAGAAGCTCTTGTAAATGCCTGGTGTCTGTGAGTCCCAGAGGTTTCCTGGCTGGCTGGGGTTGTATGACTCAGGGTTTGGTCACTGGCTGTGAAGTCACTGGAACTGCCTTCCCTGGAGCCATTGTCCAGCTGAGTCCTGGTGCTAATATGGCTCCTAACTGGAGTAGAGAAGACACAGACTCAGGGGCTGTCACCTCCAGCCACACTCACCACAACAGAAGTGATCTAGAAGTGAGAAACAGACAATGCACACTGAAGGCTGAGTGTGAGCGATCAAACCCCCTGAGGAAGCAAAGCTCTCTGGTTTAAATGGAGGTCTAGAGGACTGAGGCGTGGGGTAAGGTGATAGTAGAATTTCTGAAAGAAAACTGCCGACTGGGTAAGTAGTGCCCTCAGATAAAGTATCAGACGCCATCTTGTTACCACTCCCCCCCAATGCTTTCCTGGCCCATAAGTGAAGGATGCTGCTTCTGTTTCTTCCTGATCACCCGTGGCTCCTGAGGACCCATGCAATGGCTTCAAGCCTGCTCTGTCTGCCTCTTTACAGACAGTCTGCCAACCCCTCCTGAACAAAATCAGGACTCTAGGAGGAAGGACAAAAGATAAGATCTATCATGATAGATAGATTCCTGCAAAGCATTGTTTTAAATATAAAAGATAGAGATGAGTAAAAACCTAAAGTAACACATCACACAGCTGCCACCCACAGACAGCATGCAGTGAGCCCTCACTGCCACCCATGTAACAGACAGCATGCTGCAAACTCCTTCATTGTTGTGGAAGAGATCTATTACACTTACAACAAAATATCCTTTATCCTGAAGTTCCTGGTTTTACTTCTAAGGCTGATGGAGGTGGTCAGGGACCTCCAGGACTGGTAAAGATTTTCTGGGAAAGGAATCTGTCTAAATTGCCTGTGGGGACACAAACCAGTCTAGCCACTATGGAAATTGGAGTGGAGGTCTCCAAAAACACTACACATAGGAGTAGCACATGATCTAGCTATACCAGATCTCAGCCACATAGGAAGGGATCCAGATCAGGACAGAGTGGTACCAGAGCACCTGTTATCTCATCACTATTCACAGTGACTAGGTGGTGATGCCCACGTGTCCATAAAAGGATGACTGGATAGTGGAAGTATGGCCCACACCAGCCGGCCTCAAAGAACAAACCATGCTCCTTGGAAGGAATGGATGGAAGTAGACATCCCCATGCTAAGTAAAATAAACTAGACACAAAAAAGACAAAGATCATGTTTTCTTTCATACATAAAGTCGGGGGAGGAGATAAAGGCAACAAACAGGGACTATTAGGAACCCTGAAGCACAGACGGGGGGTGACAAAGGGGACAAAAATGGTCACAGTGCACTATGTGTATAGAAAGGTCACAACGAAGCTAATTCTTTGCACAGCTAATATACACAAATAAAAAAGAGAGAACTTTCCAATAAAAATTCAGAGAAAGAACTCTTAGGAAGGAAACAGTGGGCCATCCTATAACCGAACTGAAGAGCCAGGGCTTCTCTGCACCAATGGAATTGTCACACAAACGTAGTCTTCTCTTGGCAAGACCAGACGCATGAACTCAAACAGGCCATACTACCTTCAGATACACATGTGAACTGGACTTTAGGTCCTAACGCAGAAGAAACAACCATGAGCCTAAGGCTCCTATGAAGTATGAGTGTGATCTTTAATAGGAGGACTAGGGAGTGGAAAGGGAGAAAAGGAAGAAGAGGCAAGAAATGGTACCAACATGGAATTCACCCACATGATGGTTAGCGTTCTGCTGACACTCCACATCATCTGGGAGATGTCCCCTGTAGACTCTGTGGGGATTAATCAGACTCTGCAGACTCACATCTGTGGCCATGGCAACTGCCATACATTCCCAAAATTCACTTGACTCAGTTATCTCCTTAGTTGAGGAGGTAGAGCTGCTCACTGAGGGCAGCACTATTCCCTGCTAAGATGAGGAGGTGGAGCTGCTCACTGAGGGCAGCACTATTCCCTGCTAAGATGAGGAGGTGGAGCTGCTCACTGAGGGCAGCACTATTCCCTGCTAAGATGCTGGCCTGAATATGGAGAAAGGGCCCCAAGCAGCAAACACTCAAAATTCTGCTCCTGCCTGTGGACTGGGTGTGGCCAGCTGCCTTAAGTCCCACACCATGGCGAACTGTCCCCTGAACCAGGAGACAGAATAAGCCCTTAAGTTGCTCTTGCCAGTGTTTTTTTTTTTTTTTTTAATCACAGCAACAGATAAAAAATAGCAGATAAAGACACACACACTTGTCTCCCAAGATGTCTTAAGCCCACATTTTAAATTCTTTTTATTTTATTCCTATTTTTCTTGAGCCATAATTCCCATTTTAAGTGACATTTTCTGTGGTCCATAATCCTCAGTTAATGTGCACACCAGGATTTATACCCCACACTCCCCACCCCCAGGAGCTGGCCTGAGTCTATGGGGGCTGGGATCCAGGTTCCCAGCATTTCAACAAAGACCACATGCTTTGCTCAAGGGGACAGGAGAAAGAGAAAGGCTCAATCTAGGGGTGAAAAAGCTGCTGGCTGCTGAGCCCACAGGGGAGTTACAAGTCAGAGCCTGTGTGATGTCCTAGAGTCTCCTTTAGCAAAGAGTTCTTGGAACATTCACATGCTAAGCTTCCCTGGCTGAGTGGGCCAGCTCCTCCCCTGCAGAGGCCCTGGCAGAATTGCATTTGGGGCTGCCCTACACAGCTGTCCCTCCTTCCCTATCCATGCTGGCCATGGCCAGGGCCACTAAGGATGCTCATTAATGCCTCTGGGTATTCTTATAGATCCCAGTCCAGCCTTACCATATGTCCCTGGAGAGCTCTCCTGCCCTTTAGGGTTTCCTTGAATGTGCACAGTTAGAGACAATGGCACTTGCATTGCTATGTGTCCCTGGAGAGCTCCCCTGACCTCCTGCCCTTCAGGGTTTCCTCGAATGTACACAGTTAGTGACAATGGCACTTGCAGTTGTTTTCAGGAACCAGCATGGCAGATGGGCCCCAGTAACATCATGACTAGGCGACAGGGACCCACATATCTGTGGCCATGGCAACTGCCATACATTCCCAGAATTCACTTGACTCACCTTTCACCTTTACCTGCCAGTGGCTATGTCATAATCCAAATAAAAGGCAGACCCCTCTGACCTCTCTCTCTTTTTCCCCTTGTCTTCGATGCCACCTTTGCACCTTCCCCCACAATAAACCCCATGTGGATCCCTATTGGCCTGGTGTGGTCTGTCTGGACTCTAGCTGCAATTCTAACACACTTGTCACGTAGCACTTATTAAATGGTAACTAGTAATATTATAGTCACTGTTTTAAATGTACACATTAAAACTGATCCCAAGGAGGCAGGCTAACCTGTGAATTTATCCATTGGAGATACAATGAGGCCATTTCAGGGACAGAGGACCCCCTCCTCCCAGCACAGGCAACAGAGAAGAACAGACTCAACACTGTCAGAAAGACAAGGCTCCAACTAATGTTAGTATCAGTATGCTAAAGGTGCCAGAAATAAAATGTGTTCTCTAAGTCTCAGTTTACCTACTGTTAAGCCATCTCAGCTGTTTCTCACTAGTAATGAAGAATAGACTGTTGAACTGAGGACTATGTTTAATAATTCGCATTAATGAGCACCAGCCAGAAGACACTGGGCCAAGAGACTGGGTCATCTCACCAACCTTAAGAGGCCAGCACCTTGCTGCGCAGATCTGCAACCCCAGTGAGAACTCAGCCTCCAGCACCTGAGTTTGCATGCCAGTGCAATGGAAAGAATGCTATCGACCTCAGGAGTGGCTTGTGTGGATTTGCTAGCAGTGTCAGCATCCTTAGCCATGGCTCCTAAGAAACCCGATCACCTCCTGTATTTTTGGGGAGAAAAGTTCCTTGTTTAGGGGTCTTAGCACTGAGAACATGATGCTGGAAATGAAAGTCTCTCAGGGAAATGGAAGCTCAGATTGAGTCCTCATCCTAATAGGACAGGCCCGACTCTTTCTACCTGTAATGCTACAAGGATGGTCCTCACTTGGACTCTTCACAGAATGCCCTGGTTTCCTTCTTCTTCTGAGCCTATGGAATTATAAATGGACACAAGGCTTCGACAGCTCCTTTCCTAACAACTGATGAGCTCTGGTTGGCTCCCTCACCTGTACTGTGGACATGAATGTGGCACCTGTGGCGATGAACAGGCATGGAGGAGTCTTAGCTACTTTGCAATTGCTGTGGAAAGACACCATGAACAAGGCAACTTATAAAAGAAAGTATTTAACTTGGGGCTCCTGTTTCTAGGTGGTTAGAATCTTTGACCATCATGGCAGGGAACATGGCAACAGGCAGGCAAGAAGTGCCTGCTAGAAGCACTAGCTAAGTGCGTACATCTTGATTCACAAGTGAGAAGCAGAGAGAGAGAGCTAACTGGGAAAGATGTGGGCTTTTGAAACCTTAAAGCTCCACCCTAGTGACACACCTCCTTTAACAAGGACACACCTCTTAATCCTTCCTAAACAGTCCCACCAGGTGGGGATCAAGCCTTCAAACATATTTGCTTATGGAGGCCATTCTCATTTGAACTACCACAAGGACCATGACTGTGTCTGACCAACTATGCTGTTATCTTACTTTCATCACTGATATGCAAACAATTTAAGTTTTTTTTTTTATATATTTATTTATTTAGTGTGTGTATGAGCATGTGAGCAGACACCATGGTATATGTATGGAGGTCAGAGGACAACTTGGAGGATTGAATTCTCTTCTTCCATCATGTGGAAGGGTTGAAACGTCATCAGGCTTGGTGATGCAAGCCAATACCCTGAGTGATCTCCTTGGCCCTCAAACACTTAGGTAAAACAGAAGGCAAGCAGCAACACTCAAGCCATCCCAGCTGATGGTGTACAGCAAGCACCCAGATCTAGGCTGTGCTGCTATGACTACAGGAAACAGGAGAATTTGAATTGTAGAGGAAGTTAGGGTGTTCTGCTCAAACAGGGGCTGTGAGTCAATATCCTCACAATGAAGTCACTCTACTGTTTCATCCTCATTGTGAAGTATCAAGAGAGTGAGAACACAAGGAAGGGCCTGAAACAATGGGTTTGTGGCTTTGAGAGAGGCCTGGGGCAGAATGCGGTGTCATCACATGACATCCCATACTGCCTTAGTACTACAGGAAATCCTCACATTGGCTGACATGGTCTCCTGATCTTGAACTTCCTAGACCTCATAACTATGCACCTTTATTCCTTATAAATTATAGCTTGTGGTGTCTGCTACTGCAACAGAAGCTGGACTAACACTCACTAGGGCATCAAGATTTCACAAATGTGTCTCACTGAAGATTTCAGAAGGGTGGCAACTGTTATTTTAAAAGCAGGACCTGAAAGAGCAGACAGAATACTCTTACTTCATAAATCTCAGACTGCTTCTCTCCTGGCTCAGAAGTTCCTTTTTGAAATACTACAATGTAACACTTTTTCTAAGAATGATCAGAAGGCTGGAAAGATGCTTCAGTAGAATGAGAACTCGAGATCAAACCTTGAACCTACATTAAAACAAACAAAAAAATCAGATGTGGTTGTATGCCTCTGTAATCCCAGAACTGGGAGGTGGAGACAGGCAATGGCTGGGGCTCACTAGCTGTCCAGCATAACCTGAGCACTGGGCATCCAGGACAAGGCAGACTGTCAAATAAAGCAGATGGTGTGTGAGTAGCAATACTAAGTGTTCACATCTGGCCTCCACATGCACGTGCTGTACTCTCCGCACATGCCTGCACACACGTTTGATCTGGTTCTCTGGAGAAGGAACCGCTACCTTTCGGTTTATTCTTCTGGCCTGAGTGCTACCGAGGAGCCTGTGCTGTTTGCTGAATGAATACTGATAAGTTTGGCTAGCGGTGGCGCGTCCACAGACACCAGATACAAGCATCTCTGTGTTTTTGGAAGTTTAATTGGGGAGGGGGGGGGAGAGTGAGGACCGCGGCGCGTGAAGGGAGAGAGAGAGGAGAGAGGGGAGAGAGAGAAAGATGGAGGAAACTACCCATTATATATATGTCCCGTGACGTAGCAGTCCAGGTAAAGGTGGGAGCTGAGCCCAATGGATTCTGGGAATATGGTCGCCGTTGACCTGGTGACAGGTCTGTGGACCCGCCCACATATCTGCCACAGGCAGGTTCTGGATGCTAACAAATACAGGCTGGCTTAACTTTTGCAATCAGTAGAACACAATTCACACACCAGATTCTTGATTTATAAATATTTACCATCAGGACTTGATTTTAACTTTAATTAGCCCAACTGTTAAGGGTACCTCCAAAGTGAGAAATGAAATCCACCACTTTACACCAGATGTAGCGTCAGCAGTTGGTCTTTTATCTTTTATGGAGAAGGAGATGCCAGCATCAAGTGATGAAAATGTAATGCTTTACAGTAAATGGATCAAAACATAAAACTGACCAGGTCCGGGAAAAATGAACTACATGTCTACATGCTAGAAGACAAATTAAAGAGTGTGAAATTCATCAATCTGGCTCCAGAAGAACAGGGTTTTATGGGTGCTGTAAAAGGGGACCCTTGTATGTTCTTTTACAAAGTCAGCCGAAAAGAAAAGCCACCAAGACAAGCTTCTTAAAAATGTATTTCAGAGGGCACTATAGGGTGATTACCACTGTCTGGAGGCACACTTCTTTATTTAGAAGTTCTGTCCATAGAATTATGCCCCCAACAGTTGTTTGCTAGAATAGTGGTGCAGTGTGTGCACCAAATGCAACAAATAGTTGCATTTATTTGTTAAATTCCAAAGAAATTTTGTTATCTAGCTTTGTGGCTCTCCCCTCTTCTAAACTAGTGGTCCCTTTTCAGAAAACTAGAAATAGCATGCATTCCTTATCTATTCTAAATAATCTCAGGCTCAAGGTAGTCTAGTTTCCCATGCACTCCAGGGGCCCAAAGGCTTGGTCTAGCCTTTGCATGGTGCTCAGGGTTGATGATCCCTAGCAGACTGCAGGCTAGTCCTCAGAACACATCTACCTGAAAAAGAAGGAAGCCAGGTGCTTGGGTTAAAGGCTGCTGAGAGCCCAGCGAACAGCTCCTTCTGGAGCACCTGTGACACTCAGGTGTGATGTCCAGCACCTCTAGAGGTAGAAATGTTGCTAAATAGCTCTACAGAGACCTCAGGACAGGTAAGCCCCAAATATTTACAGCCTAATGTTTTTCAAGAAAAAGTCTTATGAATATCTACTCTAGACTAGTATCTTTTAAATTTTTCTACTTATGACACTGTTTTGCTTGAGAAATTTTTATACAATCCTGAAATATAAAAAGGTACGTAAATAAAAAATTGCTGACAATAAATCAGTTATTTCATTGTAATTCTTTGTATATGTATAATTTTATCATTTATTAGAGATGAAAGCAAATCTGTACACCAAGGAGATAGGCCTGCTTATTTTACAGGAAGAATTACATCTTAGAGCTGGGGAGATGGCTTGGCAGCTAAGAGCACTGGCTGCTCTCTCCAGAGGACCTGGGGTTAGTTTCTAGCACCCACATAATGGCTTGCAATCACCTGTAATTCCAGGACCAAAGGATCTGACAGCCTTCTGGTCTCTGTGGGCACCAAACATATATATATATATATATATATATATATATATATATATATATATATATATATATATATGATACAGACACAGACATAGGCAAGACACCTGCACACATAAAATAAATATGTAAAATTTTAAAAAGAGAATTAAATCTTGGCTGAATATATAAGACATTTTACAGAGTGGACATTTTGACTATAATTACAATCCCAGGACTGTCAACTTATAGAAATAAGTAGTCTGAGATAGCAGAAGCACATGTATACCATTTCAGAAACTCTTGCAATATCTGTCCCAATCACAACCAAACCCATTAACATATTTTAAAGGAAACTCAGTCAGCAGCTCAAGCACTAGTTTTTAAAATAACCCATCCTGACATAACCCCACCCAGGGACACACTAATTTGGTTCTTACATGCTAAGGAGTGAGAGCTGGAAACAATCATCTTTGTTTTCTGCAATTAAGCTATTCCGTTTCTACAAGAGCAGAACATTTTATATGTACATTTAAGAACACCCTGCAATTCATAACATATAATAATCTCGAATTTGAGCAAAGACACTTCAGGCAGCAGCATCTGCAGGTGTTGCATGGCGTGTCGGTGTGCCCAATGATAAGTGCATACACGGAGTGTTCAGGACCAAGGCTGCAAGGATGCTATGCACTGCAAACACAATGCCAATGCTGCTGGACACACTTTGAGTTGTGATGGGCTTGATTCTGAATTAGTTTTTGATCACTGTGTGTCTTGTTTTCCTGTCTCCTATCCCATGTTCAATAGTGTGACCCCATATATGGGCACGTCTTGGTTTAAGAAGCAGCGCTTTAGGAAAGTGTGCCTTCCATCCTGAACTTGGCTGACTATTATAGGCAGTGTGGGCATCCCAGCAATGCTGCTGCTAGGGAGATGTGACTCAGACCAGGCTCTGTCCCTGTTAACCAGTAAGCTTTTATCAAGGGGTCACTACTGTGTGACAGGTTCAGGATTGGACTTCCATTAATGAATACAACCAGAACCCACTTCCTGGTAGCATCAGGATATAGACAGCTTTAGGAGTGGTGAGACAGAAGGCCTAAAGGTCTCTTCTGACTGTAATGTAGCCCTGGACGCTTGACTTCTACCTTCTTTAAAAACTTGAAATCCTAAGGCCACAACCAAAGTCTGAGAGCTCACCCTTTTTTTCTGTTTCTCTGTTAAAAAGCACACAAATACTAGAGATGAAACTAATTCTGTGAAATTACTCATTAACTTTTGCAAGAAAGAGCAACTTGCTGGAATTTTTTTTATAATTGCCAAATGTGCCCTGGGCTCTTTAATACACCATCCTTAAGCTCTGTGTGGAGAATGAGAGGAAAGAAAAGGTATCGAGCATCAAGGGGAAACATGGGCAGTCACATACTTTCCTGTTTTCTTTTTTTTTAAGACTGAAAATTTGAACTGCAATCTGCATTAACTGGGTCACATATTAACCTTCTGCTGAGAGCAGCCTGAGGGACGAGCCGACCTCCAGCTTCCACCCAGGTTTCATTATCTACGATCTGTCTTTGCAACTCCAACTAGGTATCAGGTGAATTAGGGGGAAAACCAATTTCTACATCCCTTGGATGTGATGAAACTGATTATCCCCAGGCAGAGCAAAGGAAGACGGAATAAGCAGCGCCGCTTCACATTTGTGCGCCTGTCCTGCCCTGATATCTGTTTATTTCTACCAGTTACCGACAATGTTTTTGTTCCTACAAAGAAGCTCCCCACCCCCGCCATTGACTTCAAAAGCAGAAACAGGAAGCATCCGTTTCTAAGGAAACCTGAGGTTGGAAGCTCTTCAGTTTCTGGATCACAGAGCGCATTCCTATACAAATGGCGGTCTATTGTATGGTGACAGTCCTTCCTCCTCATTTACCTCATCCCATTTACAAAAATTAATGCAACAATGGGAGATGATTGTTGATGCTCATTATTAAATCATTTATTCATCCCACACAATGATTCAGAATTATTCATTAAACTCACTGGGAGGAAGCAGGGTTTTATCTCCACAGTGGCTTGGGGAAGGATGTATTCTTTAAAAGGATATTTTATAACAACACAATTATCATAATTAAAAGCTACCCTGATCATCTGATGAGCTTTTGACATATTTTTGAGCACTGGCATTTTAGCACAAGGAGAAAACTGAGACTGGAATAATATTAGGAAATACTATTGCTGTGGGGACAAAAGCTAGAGGCAACATTAAATATCACCTGCCACCATCACCCCAGCTTTATCAATGTCTTTAAGTTATACATTTTACAAAATATCATTGACTGGCTTTCCAAAATGGGTTCAAGTTCTCTGGCTGTGGCTTCATCCACATTCCGTGTGGTCAGTGGCAGCCCCTGCCCTGCCCGTGACAGACACACATACAGGCCACCCAAGCCTCCCAACCTGGCAGCCATAGCAGTTCTGTCCACACCTAGACTGCAACTTCATATGTTGCCCGTTTGTGTCTGATGGCCAAGCTTAGCATGCCATAGAGACCCACAGTAGAAGGGGCTTCGATCTTCCTAGTTTTCCTTGATGAAGTAGATTTAGGTGAGGATCCTCAGGCCAGGGGCAAAGAAGGGCTGGGGGAGAAACAGATCGCTGAGTGACCTAGATGACAGGCAGGCAGGAGAGACAAAGGCCACACCCTAGATGTACAGGGCACAGAACAGACAATACGAGTTGTACTCTTCTCGGTATGTGCTTGTCCCAGAGTGTGTCCTGGACACCACTGAGCTTTGTGAGCTGGCCATTGAAGGCTGGATCTAAGTTAAAGACTTTCCTTCCTGCATGCACTCCATCATGGAGGCCTTCCTGGGAGCTGAGCCCTGAGTCAGACCTAAAGGCAGGGCAGCTTCATGGAGCTGACAGTCTAGTGAGCGACTCAGCATGTCAGCACTTGCAAATCCAACTGACAAGTGCTGGATCAAGACAATGCTGGCCAGGAACAGGAGGGGAAAAGAGTTTTATACCAAAAAGGTAAAACCTGAGTTGGTCTCGCGGCCAGAGCAAAAGGAAAGGACTTCTGGAAGAGCAAGCTGAAGGGCTGGACTTTGGGCTGGGGAAGGAGAGTGTATGGAGGTCCGCGCTGGAGCTGATTCAGTAAAGGAAGCAGAAAAAGGCCCCAAATGAACACAGTCCTGCCAGGCAAGGAGCCCCACTGGACCCACAGCCCACAGGATGCCCGGGTCTAATACTATCAAGAACGGAAACACCACCAAGGTGAGGTCCTGTTTTGCTTTACGCCTACAAGCCAACTTTTGGATTGTAATTTGGCTTTCCATCTAGTTCTGCCTAGGGGCAGGGGCTGCAGGGACAGGGTTTGTCCTACTCAAAGGCACCAACCAGCTTTAGATATCAACCTTCACAGGATGGGGCCATGGGATTCACTTCAAAAGCATACACAGTCCTCGGTGGATGTGCTGACAAGAAATCCCGTTCCAGAACCTGCTACAGCTGTTGTGTCCTGCAGGCTCTGGGTAGGTTTACCACACTTCCTCCACAGGCCCCCCTTAACACTGTGGGTCCTCTCAGCACCTGGACATTCTCATAGATGGCATGTGCTCTGTCCTGGGATGGGCAGCCCAGACCCTCGTGCCACTTGAGAATGCTGACAGAATGAAGAACAACCAGCAGTTGGGGACTGAGTTTGCATCACTTATATACATCCATTTGTGGTGAAAGAACTGAATGTTCTCTTATGTAAAACAGTCTCCATGGTGGAGCAGATGCCATCCTGACATTAACTCTGCTTCCTTGGCCTCAGAAATGCTTTTCACACTAACTCAAGCATGGCCTGAGATATCAAAGGCCTTCAATAAGAGTTTCCCAATCTCATCTCCACAGAACAGTTGGAGAATGTCCCTGACGACACAAAGTACAGAAGGGCCTATTGGGTTTCACACTGGACCATGAGTAAGAGAAGACTGAAGGTTGTTTTTTTTTGTTGTTGTTATTGTTGTTGTTTTTATTTAACAAATTTTGGCTCTTGAGTGAGACCACTTCCAACTTCAACCCTTGCTCCTTCCTTCCTGCAGCAAGTAAATGAAGTGATTCGTTTCTTACAAAGGATGTGATTCAAATCAGCCATGGGACAGTGTAAGAGGGGCAATCAGGGAGGGACAGGACACATAGCCGCTGTCATTGCTGGAGACCACCAACCACTGAGGTGAGCCACCTAGAACACTCCATTTCTCGAGAGAGGGCCCCAGAAGGGGAAGTAAGGAGGAGAGAAGGGGCATGGGCAAGTACCAGGGAGTGGCCATCATAAGCTAAGGTTGACCTTTAAAACAGGGCATCTTCATTTTGCGACTGTATGCTTGTGACCACATGAATGATCAGTTCAGTTGCAAGTCTACATGACAGAGATCCTATGCACGCACCTCCCCGTCCTAATTCAGGAAGGAAGGAAGCATAATGTACCCCTGAACAGGTGAGCACATGAAGGTTTGAGGATCAATCTACTAAGGTCTCACCCCAAGGCTTCCTGTATGACACATGAGGACTATGGTAGGGTGCTTGGGTCTTAAGGCTTCTCTGCCCTTGAGCCAGTTCATCTTGCCACAGAAAGGAAGGAGGCTGTCATTAGCTCTTTTCATCTGCCAGGGTACATGTAATCACATTCTGGGCCCTTCTGCTAGGACCCCTGACCTCCGAGACTCCCATCCTCAGCTGTGGGCATCTACTTCAGGGGCTAGGCAGGTCAGGGCCATCCTAAATGCTTCCTAGGATCACCACTCTTAACCATCCTATGGTATCTGTAGACACTGAGGCAGGAAGGAATTGGCAGCTTGTCCACAGCTATAGTACTAGTGAGTGAGATCAGAACCAGTCCCATCCAAGCCTGTCCCCTCCCCTCTTCACTTCACCAGGTGGCAGAAGGAAGCTGATACACACATACACCAGGTTATTACCTGCTCTGGTGAGCTTGTCGGCCAGTTCCTTACGCACGGTCTTGGTGAGGTTGAAGTAGTCGTCATCTTCATCAATACTCTGCAGGAACAGTGGGATATGCTGGAAGACAATGGCATGCTGGCACTGCTTCTGCTCTGCAATGCTCAGCTGTTGGTCCAGCCAGCGGTCCTGGGCCTGCTTCAGTGCGGGGCACCTGGAGGCATCGTATAAGAACTGGGAGTTGAGCACCAGGAACAGGACGCCCCCAACCCAGAAGCTAAAGTAGTCATCTCCCCATGTCTGGCAGAACTCTTCCACAGTCTCGGCTGTGGGGACATTGCCCAAGTCATGGTTGCCACTGACTAGCACCAGTGGGATGTCCTGGTCGATGGCCTTCAGGACTCGCTGCAGGTCCCTGGTCTGTTCCTTCCGCCATGGAGTTCCTACAAAGTGAAGGGTGATGTGAGAGGACTGCAGGCCATTTACCTCTTTACTTGCAAGAAACTAAGACAGAACAATTGAGAATACTGTCACAGAAATGCGAAACGGATGGCACATGTACATTTCCTGCTCAGTCCTGCAACCTGATAAGTTTGCTGCCACCTCAGGGTGCACCTGGCCATCCCTGTGCTACGTCTGTGTGGACCTGGTTTTGAAGAAGGGCTGCGCACAGGTATCTATCTGGCCTAACAGAGTCTATCAGTACCTTTGGAGGAGAAAACCCTGAATCTAGTGATCAATGTGCCAGTGACCAGCACAGGAAGAGGTGGTCTGTATCTCTTCAGCAGTTCAACGAGGCACACACAGGCTCAGCATCTTAGTGCTCAGCACATCCCTCTCCCACTCTGGCATACAGGACTCAGAATGGAAATGATTATTTGGATAGAGAGTTGGAAAAAAATGTGTGGGCAACTAGCACCCTCCTCTTTTATCAGATTGCTGGCTTCTGCACTTCCTGTAATAATGTATTAAAGCTTTAATAAGTGGATTTTGAAATGACCAATTCAATTCCACATCTGTTCCTCACAGCCTTTCTGTGCAAATTTATTCAACAAATATTTATTGAGCATCGACTATGTGTGAAGCATCAATTTAGTGACAGAAATAAGCATAAATCCCTTCCTCTAAACTTGGGAGTTGGATCATGTATTAGGTAAATTACCAACATGCACCCCACCTGCCTTCGATGCCATGAGGAGCTACTGAGGAAAAGAAAGCAGGATGAAGCTTCAGCTCCAGTGCCAGAGGTGGCACAAGGATGGTGGAAAGGAGCAGTCTACTGCCCTGGATAGACATGATGGAACCCACAGCAAAGGGATTAAAGCTGACACTTCACATAGCTGGAGGGGCAGGTCTGAGTATCCCTGACAAATGATGGGTAACCATGAGGTGATACTGCTGTGCTCATAACATGAGGTGGGGTTATACATGAATCAAAATATTTGCATGTCACCAAAACTGCACACTTAGATGTCAATTAGAAATAAACCATAGAGAATGCCAAGAAAAATCCTCATGAAGAAACTGAGCTAAGAAAGGAAGAGATGCAGAGACAAAGGAATTCAGATGCAAAGCACCATGTTGTGGTGCCACGCCCACATGTCTATTCCAATTATGTCTGCAATATCAGGGGTAAAAGCCTGATCGCAGACAAGAGGCATTATGACTTCAAAGGGAGTTTGTGCCTCCTGGGTATTCAGTCAGTTGTGGCATCCCCAAACTCAGAGGTAGCCCAGATATGTCCTTGTGAACTCACGTGCTAGGTGCCCACCAAGATATGATTTATTAATAGCTAGACAAAATTGGACATTGCTCTCTGACCTTTACCAATGTTCCAACATCTTAGCCAAACCCTGGCATGGAATTTCATAAAGAAGGTTACCCATCCAGACTAATTGCCTTCAGCATTGAAGCTTACAGAATGAGAGACTTATCCTAGGGCAAGGTCAAGTAGAATCCTCATTCTCAGTCAGGTAGGCAGCAGAGCCACTCCTAGGAGTTAGCAAGAAAGAGACAGGAGTCTCTACTAGCCCAGAAGATTAACATAGTGGGCGTTTTTCTAAGGATGGGCGGGACCTTGAGCCGAGTGTGTATGTGAGACAGTTTGCAGCAGTCAGCATTCGAGATTGAAGACTGGAGATTCTAGATTTAAGATTTGAGCCTCTACCCTCCTGGCTGGCACATCAGCAGCCCTCCCACCCACCCCCAACCCCCACTCCCCGCGCCTGGGACTCCAGCCAGAGCATGCTCAGAGCCCAGGGGGTGCTGCACCAGTCCAGAGGAGATGGCTGCTGTTTTAGACCCAGTGTGTTTCAGGTGGCCTCAGATGTACCTCAACTACTGAGCTGCCAGATTTTTCATTCCTCATTTGCAATGACTGTAAAAGTCTGATGTCATTTTTAAGAAATACACTCAGATCCTGCACTTCCATGTGTCGTGTCTGCCATCATTTCTTTGCCTAAGCCTTGTCGACCTGACTAGGACCCTGTTTCTCCTGCAGGTTGAGGGAGGCCCAGACTGGCTGGCCTGTGGCAATGTGGGAACCAGGGGAACCCAGGACAGAAATCAGGAAACACAGAGCTGCAGAAATGCCAGCTGCACAGAGATTACTTGTTTGAAGGGGCTTCCCTCCTCCCAGATGACCTCCTCATTCTTGGCGCTGTGGTTCATAGCACAAGGGGCTACACTTTTCTCCTGGCCTGCTGATGTTTACCAGATCTGAGGGGCTCACTTAAGGGGCCACAGTGATGGTATATCTGTCTGTCTGTTTTCATAATATTCACTGTTAGCTGCATTGCTGCTGTGTAAGGTCAGAATCTCAGTGTGTCACTGAAACGCTTTCTTCATGTGTGACCCTAATGAAATACATAAAAGAAAGAAATTAAACTCTCCTGAGAAGATGCTGTCTTAGTCAGTTTCAATTGCTGTGAAGAGGCATCACGAACACAGCAACGCTTATAAAAGCGACACATTTAATTGGTGTTGGCTTACAGTTTCAGACATTCACTTTATTATTACCATGGCAGGCAGCATAGTGGTAAGCAGACACACATGGAGAGTGGTGGAGAATTCTACATCTAGATTTGCAGGCAGCAGGCAGAGAGGGGAGGGGAGAGGGAGAGGGAGAGGGAGAGAGACTGAGACTGAGACTGAGACTGAGACTGAGACTGGGTATGGCTTGTGCACCCAGGAGCTAAGGCTGTTCCACAGCCCTCTGTACAAGCCAGGAGAAATCTGGTCTTCCAGGAGTGCTCAGAGGTGATATCTCCATTTTCTCTCCAATAACTGTTCAAAAAGTGGGACCTGCCAGGAGTGCACAGGGTACAAGAACAGAGGAACACCTGGGACAGGATCCTTCCAGTATCCATCTGCACATGGAGCCTGGGCTGTTCGACAGCCCTCTGTACACAAGTCCTGCCAGAAGAGAGCTGGTCTCCCAGGAATGCTGACACAGACTTACAGGCCCACAGGAGGGACAAGCTACAGCCAGAGACAGCAAGACCAACTAACACCAGAGATAACCAGATGTCAAAAGGCAAGCACAAGAACCTTACCAATAGAAACCAAGGCTAACTGGCATCATCAAAACCTAGTTCTCCCACCATAGCAAGTCCTGGATACAGCAACACAACAGAAAAGCAAGGCTCTGATTTAAAATCACATCTCATGATGATGATAGTGGACTTTAAGAAGGACATAAATAACTCCCTTGAAGAAATACAGGAGAACACGGGTAAACAGGTAGAAAAGGAAACATAAAAATCCCTTAATGGACTACAGGAAAACACAAACAAACATGTGAAGGAATTGAACAAAACCATCCAGGATCTAAAAATGGAAGTAGAAACCATAAAGAAATCACAAAGGGAAACAACTCTAGAGATAGAAAACTTAGGAAAGAGATCAGGAGTCATACCTGCAAGTATCACCAACAGAATACAAGAGATGGAAGAGAGAATCTCAGGTGCAGATGATACCATAGAAAAATCCAGGAAATCCAGGATGCAATGAGAAGACCAAACCTAAGGATAATAGGTATAGAAGAGAGTG
>NW_022196894.1:8440283-8464030 GCF_008632895.1 Mastomys coucha
CAGCCAATGAACCAGATTCTTACCCTCACCTAATGTCTATGCCACCCTCCAAGCAGAATCATTGTTCATTGTTAACAGTTGGTGAATGATTTTATGGATAGACCATCTTAATAAACACACCATTTCACAAATGAATGTAACCTGTTCTCTGTGGGCTGAGAATAAAGTCACTCACTCAAGTCAATTGGCTTTGACCATAGCAGGAAGTCTGTATCCAAAAATCGTGCCTACAATTCATTCCTTGCCCAGCAGAACTGTCAACTCTCAGCTTAGCTACTATGGAGGTACATAGGGTACCACATGAGCCACATGAGGGTCATAGAAGTACAGTCTTATTACAATGAAATCCAGTGTCTAAAAATTGTTCTTATTTTGGGCTTGTACCACAGTAAGAGCCAAGATTTTAAGCTCTATTAAATACAAAACAAACAAACAAAAAGACTTTATATATTTATGTTCATTTAAAAAAATACTAGTAGTGATGTATTATTTAAAAATATATAGTTAATATGTTTGGAGTTATATAAAATTTATATTGAGAATAACATATGTATTTTCAGTATTGCTGTAGACAAGCATCTACATAAGACTGTTAAATTGATTGTTGTTTTATATCAAACAACTTTTATAATACTCATTTTTATTGTTATAATATTTTATAAATTTTAAAGAATGTGACAAAAAAGTATTGTAGGTATTGAAGGGGGGTCTCTGGGAGGAGTTGGAGTACAAAAGGGAAACAAGAATGTGGTGTAATTCTATTTACTTAAAATATGCTTTAAAATGTTAACAAATTCAGATAAATTGAAATCATGTATCTTTTCTCATCATAATGCAATAAAACTTAAATCAATAATAATAATAAAAAAAAAGAAATGAAAAGGGAGATATAACAGAAACTGAGGAAATCCAAAAAAAAAAAAAATCATCAGATTTTACTACAAAATCCTATACTCAACAAAACAGGAAAATCTGGATAAAATGGACAATTTTCTAGACAGATACCAGGTACCAAAGTTAAATCATCCATCATGATCAAGTAGGCTTCATCCCAGGGATGCAGGGATGTCTCAATACACAGAAATCCATCAAGTTAGTCCACTATATAAACAAACAAAGAAAACAACCACATGATCATTTCATTAAATGTTGAGAAAGGATTTGACAAAATACAACACCCTTTCATGATAAAAGTCTTGGAAAGATCAGAAATTCAAGGCCCATACCTAAGCATAGTAAAAGCAATATACAGCAAACCAGTAGCCAACATCAAACTAAATGGAGAGAAACTTGAAGTAATCTCACTAAAATCAGGAACTAGACAAGGCTGCCCTCTCTCTCCATGTCTATTCAATATAGTACTGGAAGTCCTAGCCAGAGTAATTAGACAAGAAAGGAGGCCAAGGGATACAAACTGAAATGGAAGAAGTCAAAATATCACTATTTGCAGATGATATGATAGTATACTTAATTGATTCCAAAAATTCCACCAGAGAACTCCTAAACCTCATAAACAACTTCAGCAAAGTAGCTGGATATAAAATTAACTCAAATCAGAGGTCTTCCTCTACACAAAGGATAAACAGGCTGAGAAAGAAATTAGGGAAACAATACCCTTCATAATAGTCACAAACAATATAAAGTATCTTGGTGTGACTCTAACTAAGCAAGTGAAAAATCTGTATGACAAGAACTTCAAGTCTCCAAAGAAAGAAATTGAAGATCTCAGAAGATGGAAAGATCTCCCTTGCTCATGTATTGACAGGATTAATATAATAAAAATAGCTATCTTGCTGAAAGCAATCTACAGATTCAATGCAATTCCCATCAAAATTCCAATTCAATTCTTCAGAGTTAGGAAGAGCAAAAAACCCAGGATACCAAAAAATATTCTCAACAATAAAAAAACTTCTGGTGGAATCACCATCCCTGACCTCAAGCTGTACTACAGAGCTACTGTGATAAAAACTGTATGGTATTGGTATAGTGACAGGCAGGTAGATCAATGGAATGTAATTCAAGACCCAGAAATGAACCCCCACACCTACAGTCAGTTGATATTTGACATAGGAGCTAAATCCATCCAGTGGAAAAGACAGCATTTTCAACAAGTGGTATTAGTTCAATTGGCAGTTAGCATGTAAAAGAATGCAAATCCATTCCTATCTCCTTGTACAAAGCTCAAGTCCAAGTGGATCAAGGGCCTCCATATAAAACCAGATACACTGAAACTAACAGAAAAGAAAGTGGGAAAGATCCTTAAAAACATGGGTCCGGGGGAAATTTTCCTGAACAGAACACCAATGGCTTATACTCTAAGATCAAGAATCCACAAATGGGACCTCATAAAATTGCTAAGCTTCTAGAAGGCAAAGAACACTGTCAATAGGACAAAACAGCAACCAACAGACTGAGAAAAGATCTTTACCAATCCTACATCCGATAGAGGGCTAATATCCAATATATATAAAGAACTCAAGAAGTTAGACTCCAGAGAACCAAATAACCCTATTAAAAAATGGGGAACAGAGCTAAACAAAGAATTCTCAACTGAGGAAATTCGAAGGGTCAAGAGGCACCTAACGAAATGTTCAACATCCTTAGTCATCATGGAAATGCAAATCAAAAAACAACCCTGAGATTCCACCTCACACCAGTCAGAATGGCTAAGATGAAAAACTCAGGTGACAGCAGATGCTGGTGAGGATGTGGAGAAAGAGGAACACTCCTTCCTTGCTGGTGGGATTGCAAGCTGGTATAATCACTCTGGAAATCAGTTTGGTGGTTCCTCAGAAAATTGGACATAGTACTACCAGAGGACCCAGCTATACCACTCTTGGGCACGTACCCAACATGTAATAAGGACACATGTTCCACTATGTTCATATCAGCCCTATTTATAATAGCCAGAAGCTGGAAAGAACACAGATGTCCCCCAACAGAGGAATGGATACAGAAAATGTGGTTCATTTACACAACTGAGTACTACTCAACTATTAAAAACAACGAATTTATGAAATTCTTAGGCAAATGGATAGAACTAGACCATATCATCCTGAGTGAGGTAACCCAATCACAAAAGAACACACACATGCACTCACTGATAAGTGGATATTAGCCCAGAAGCTCGGAATACCCAAGATACAATTCATAGACCACATGAAGCACAACAAGAAGAAAGACCTAAGTGTAGATACTTTAGTCCTTTTTGGAAGGGGGAACAGGATACCCATGGGAGGAGATACAGACACAAAGTGTGGGGCAGAGACTGAAAGAAATACCATCCATAGACTGCCCCACCTGGGGAGCCATCCCATATACAGTTAGCAATCCCAGACACTATTTTAGATGCCAACAAGTGCTTGCTGACAGGAGCCTGATAATAGTTGTCTCCTGAGAGGGTCTGACAGTGCCTGACAAATACAGAGGTGGATGCTCTCAGCCAACCACTGGACTGAGCACAAGGTCCCCAATGGAGGAGCTAGAGAAAAAACTGAAGGAGCTAAAGGGGTTTGCAGCTCCAACCAGTAACTCCAGAGCTCCCAGGGACTAAACTACCAACCAAAGAGTACATATGGAGGGATCCATGGATCCAGTTGCATATGTAGCAGAGGATGGCCTTATTGGACATCAGTGGGAGGAGAGGCCCTTGGTCCTGTGAAGGCTTGATGCCCCAGTGGAGGGGAGTACCAGGACAGGGAAGTGGGAGTGGGTAGGTTAATGAGCAGGGGAAGAGAGTATGGGATAGAGGGTTTTTGGAGTGGAAATGAGGAAAGGGGATAACATTTGAAATGTAAATAAAGAAAATATCTAATAAAACAAAGAACAAAAGAAAAAAAACTCAAGAAACTCCCAAAGCCTACTCCTAGAGACACACTTCTTCCAACATGGCTATACCTTGTAGTAGTGAAGCCAATGGGGGCCATTCTTATTGAAACTACCACAGTTGTTCAACATACACTGGATTAAAAACAAGGCACCACTAGATTGCTGCTGCCTCTGAGCTTGCTCCTGTGCTTTCGGCATCCGTGTTGCCTCACCAGTATGGCTCAGGTTGAATTTGACAAAGCTGCTGAGGAGGTGAAGCGCCTCAAGACCCAGCCAACTGATGAAGAGATGCTGTTCATCTACAGTCACTTCAAACAAGCTACTGTGGGCGATGTAAATACAGATCGGCCGGGGCTGCTGGACCTCAAGGGCAAAGCGAAGTGGGATTCATGGAACAAGCTGAAAGGGACTTCCAAGGACGATGCCATGAAGACCTAGGTGGAAAAGGTAGAAGAGCTAAAGAAGAAATACAGAATATAAATGAGCAGATCTGGTGGCCGGCCAGCCACACGTGTGACCTATGAGGACATAATGCCTTGGTTTTTTCTAATGTAGATGATACGGCTCTGATATATTAGGGCCAGAGTTAATCGCTCTCCTTCTCCCTGTGTAGTTTTTACCTGAAATCAATTAAAAGTACATTTGTTACTCTGAAAAAAAAAAAAAACAAAACAAAAAACAAAAAAAACAAGGCACCAAGAGTAGACTCTCACAAAAACATGTTAAAGGCTTCCAGATACATGTGTTTATTATGGATAAAATATCTCTAAAAATTCATGGAATCTGAGGATGAGATTCAAGGGGTTGGGAAACTTTATGTATCGTTTCTCCTTGCCTCCCCTTGTCTTTCAGAAAGGGGAGGAGGAGCAGAATCTGGGACTAAAAGGGAGGAAGGAAGAAAATGGGGAACACAGAAGTATGGAATGGTGGAGAACAAGAGGGAGGAGAGAAAGAAAAACAGAATGGATGGGACGGGGGGGGGGGAAGGGGAGTGGAAGGGGGGGAGAAGTGACAAGTGAGAGAAAGGCAGGTGGAGGGATGGAGAGGGAGACATAGACAGAGCCAGAGAGAAAGAGAAACAGAACTAGAGAGAGCCAGTGAGAGAGGGAGAGTCTAGAGCGAGAGCGAGAGCAAGAGCGAGCAAAAGAGAGATACACACACACACACACACACACAGAGACAGACAGAGAGAAACAGAGAGAGATCTCTTGCCTGAAGGCTTATTCCGAGAAGGCCACTAAGGCAGTTGCATCCCAGCCACTTTCTCTTTAGTGGAACTTGCCTGGGGGAGGCTGGAGGAACCACCATGCTGATTTCCATGGTAATATATAAACCTTACTCCCAGCAGCAATGGATGAGTTTTCCCTTTGCTCCATTCCTTGCTGGCCTGAGCTGTTGATTGCATTATTGGTCAAGCCATTCTGAAAGGTATGAGATGAAATCTCAAGTAGTTTTGATTTGCATGATGATTAAGGATACTGAGCAAGCCTTTAGGTATTTCTCAGCCATTTGATTTTTCTCTTTTGAGAATTCTCTATTTAGTCAGTTCTGTACTCCATTAAAAAAAAAAATCAGACTGTCTTCTTGATGTCCAGAATTTTTTAGATATCAACCTTCTATTGGATACATAACTGTTAAAAATCTTTTCCCACTCTGTAGTCAGGCACTTTGCTGTCATTACAGTGTCCTTTGCCAGAGAGAAGCTTTTCGGTTCATGGAGTCCCATTTATTGTTGTTCTGAGAGCCTGTTCTATCAGTGTCTTGGTCAGAAGATCTTCTCTTGTGTCGATGAGTTTAAGACTATGTATCGGCACTTTCTTTGGGACTGCCAGCTCCCACATAATGACAAAGAAACTCATATTTATTGATGAATGCTTAGGTTTGTTCCCAACTAGCTCCTAACATATTAACCAGTTTATTCTAATAACTGAAGTTCTGCCACATGGCTTGTTAGTTACCTCTCCTCCAGTTCTACACTGTTTCTTCCTCTGTATCTTTCTGGGACTTGACTCTTTCCCATAGTTCCTATCTCTGCTGGAAGTCTTAAAGATTCTCCTCTCCATCGCTCTAGGCCATCAGGTTTTTATTAAGCCAATCAGGAGGTGAGAGGAGTGTTTACAAAATATAATGTAGCTATAAGAAGATAATGCTAAAGTCTGGTCTGCACTCAACTCTGCCTGAACAGAAACCCGCAACAATATACTGCACAATATTATTATCCCAACAAGACTACTCCCCAACTTTCTCTTGTATTGTATTCAGGATACATGGTTTTATGTTGAGATCCCTGGTCCATTAAGAATTGAATTTTGTGCAGGGTGATAGGTATGAATCTATAAGCATTCTTCTACATGGAGACATCCAGCTTGACCAGCACAATTTGTTGAAGATGCTCTGTTTTTTCCACTGTGTATTTCTGGCTTCTCTGTCAAAAATTAGGTGTTCATAACCATGTGGACTTATGTCTGGGTCTTCAATTCAATTCCATATACCATAGTTTTTTTATTACTACAGCTCTGTAGTATAACTTAAAATCAGAGGTGAAGATACCGCCAGCAGTCCTTTTATTACTCAGGATTGTTTTAGCTATTCTGGGTCCTTTTGTGTTTCTACATGATATAAAAATTATCCTTTGATTCTGTAAAGAATTATATTAGAATTGTAATGGGAATTGTCTTAGAATCTATAAATTGCTTTTGATAGGATGGTTATTTTCAATATATTTAACCCTAGCAATCCATGAGCATGGGAGATCTTTGCATATTCTGATATATTCTTCAATGTCTTTATCATACAAATCTTTCATTTGTTTTGTTAGAATTATCCCAAGTTATATATACATATATATGTACATTATCCCAAGTTTTATATGTATGTATATTATCCCAAGTTATATATAAATATGTATATTATCCCAAGCTATATATAATGTATATTATCCCAAGTTTTATATACATATGTATATATATGTACACACACACACACACACACACACACACACACACACACACAGTGAAAGGTATTGTTTTCCTGGTTTCTTTCTTAGTCTGTCACTTGCATATGGAAAAGCTACCAATTTGGGGGTCCTAATTTTGTATCCTGCTACTTTGCTGAACATGTTTTTATCATCTGTAGATGGAATGGAGGTTTTTAATTTTTCTTGTATAAAATCATATCATCTGCAAATAGATACTTTAATTTCTTTATTCCCCATTTAAATCCCCTTTATTCAGCTATTTTATTGCTATAGCCAAGACTTCAAGGATTGAATATTGAATAGACATGGGGGAGAGCACACTTCCCATTCTAGATGCTCAGGTATATTCTTTATGGCCTTTAACACATTTATCTCAGCAGACACAGGGAATGCTGGGTGTGAGTTCATAGCCACACAGGGCAGTTAAGGAATACTCCAAAAGAAAAGCTGAATCGGGACTCTGAGCAGACCCTGGGAATGACACGCAGTTATATGACGTGTGCTTCCACACTATGTAACAGGGAAAGGAGGAAAGATTAAAAAATGATTAAAACAACAAAACAAAACATTACCCTGAAGAGTATTAGGAGTGTTCTTCAAGACAGACATGAGGGGACAGTTGTGAACAGACATGGAGGCCAGAAGAGGGCACCAGGGTAACTGATGGTTCTGAGCTGTCATGTGGATGCTGGGAACTGAACCTAGGACTTCTGCAAGTGCAACAAGTACTCTATTGTTCTTTGTTTGCTTTGTTTGTGGAATCTTTCTATGTAGTCTTAGCAGTCCTGAAACATGCTATGTAGACCAGGCTCACCTTGAACGCTGAGAGTTCCTCCTGCCTCTGCACTGGGATTAAAGGCATGTGCCACCATACCCAGCTAGCAATGACTGCTCTGAGAAGTCTCACCGGTCCTTAATGTTTCTCAGAAATGAAACGGAAGACACCTACAAGGGGCTGAGAAGTATTTAGGTGGCAGCCATATGTATTAGTTTTATATAGTAAGGAAGACCTCAAAAAGAATTCTTAGGCAGTTGACAAACTGAGGAGGCTGGTTTAGTTATTTAACTGACAGACACAGAGAGTAGACATCTAGGGCCCAGGAGACATGGGTTGAGGGTGAGGAGGTGAGATGTGGATGGGGAAGGGAGAAGGGAGGAGGGAGACAGAGGGAGAGTTAGGAGGAGGGCAGGTGGGGCTGCCAGGCAGGCTGCTGGAGGCCCCTGGCCAGGTCCCTAGCACCCCCCTGGGATGACCCCCATGACCCTGCAGCATTCTCCCATGTCCAGCGCTGAGTGGTCCTCTGCAAGCAACAGCAAATTGGAGGCTGGCAGTGATAAAGAACAGAAGCTGAACCCTAGCTTTTGAGTGAGAGGTTTTTCATGGTGAAATGAGCTGTCTTCTTCCTACAGCAGGGAAACAACCCCCAGGGCCAGCGGGGTCTTCAGCACCCTCACAAGCATGCAGGGGACTTGACTTAGCACCTGCAAGTGATGCTCAAACTCTAGAGCTGTGAAGACAGAATCAAACTGGCCACGCTCCTAGACAGTATCTGTACTGTGTCTGCTATATAGTTGCAGTGTACACTAGCGGGTGCCAGGACCACCGAGGAGAACATCTTGCTAGGAGTTGACTTTTCCAGGAAGGTGAGCAAAGCTGCACCGTCAGAATGGTTCCTCTGCTTTGAAGCGACACCAAGATCCACCTTGATGAAGATGGCAGGTTCAGTGTGAGGTCTGCGGGCGGGATGCACATGTTCAAGCCTATAGATGTCCAGGCCATGAGGTCTGCCCTGTTCCCGGGGTGGTGGGAGTGGTGCTCATCTGGGTCACCTACTATGAGAGCTGCATTGGCGAGTGGAATGCCATGCAGGACCTGGAGTCTGAGAGGCCTGACTCCCAGAACTGTTTGTGGATGAGTCAACTGATGGGGAAAGAACTGAGCGTCTCATTAAAGCCAAATCCGAAGCATCATAATGAGCCAGGATCTTGAAAATGTGGCCTCTAAGGAAATCCACAATGAGCTAGAGAAGCAAATGAACCGCAACCTGAAAGAGTTCAAGGAATTCACTGATAACAAGATGCTGCTCATCTGGGGCCAGATGGACAAGCCCTCCCTTGTCTTAAATCACCATTATCTTGGTTCCCAGTGGAATACATCCAATCTAGCAGAGCTGCGGGGCTCAGGGTGAGTCCTCCCCTCTTCCCCATCTCTCTAGCCAGCATAGGTAACCTCTGCCTTTGTCTGCTCCCCTCATTTCCTCAGCCTGGTCTCTGCAGTAGCTGGAGAGGCTCATGTACTTTACAGTACTACATCCAGTAGTCCATGGTTTCTAGACTTTCCCTGGAGTTTTAGGTGATTGTGGGGGTCTGAGGAATGGAGGACAGTCTGGCCCCCCATGCACTTTGAGCTCCTTCCCACAGCCCCTCCCCAGAAGAATGCACCCCAGCATGGATGCACACTCTGTTGGCCTTTCAACAAGTCAGCAACCCCAGGACTTAGCCACCCCTTGTGATCTTTTGGTACCTGGTGGGAACTTTGTGACTGAACAATTGTTGCTGGGCAGGAACTTGCCCATCTCTGAGAAATGCTCAGCAGCAGGAGTGAAACTTTAAACTAAGCCCTTCAAGGAAACAGTCACAAAATCACCGTTCTGTGGTCCAGTGAGCCTTCCTGAACCTACTGCAGTTGAAAATGGAGACTAAACAGAGCTTAGAGCCTCTGGTCAAAGGTACTCCCCCAGCAGAGTGTCTGTCCCGTGTGAGGTCAGACTTCACACTTCTGTCTTACTGGGAATAAACGCGTGGTTCAGGAGCTCCTTAGCTGTTATTCACAGGAAACCTATGTGAGATGTTTTTCATTCACCAAAACTGTTTTTGGTTTCCAAGTATGAATGTCTTGGTTAAGGGTCAGGCTGTGGGGTCAGGGTTGCAAATGGTCTCAAGTAGGATAACTGCCACAGACGGGACACCTGCTTTTAAACTATTTTAAGAGTAGAGGTTTTGTTTTGTTTTTAAGGCAGTGTCTTGTTCTATAACCCAAGATGGTCTTGAATGTACCAGTAAGTAAAGGGGTTTTGATATGACATGGGTTTTTTAAATAATACATTATTGTCATATGAAAGAAACTCAGGGGGCTGGTGAAATGGCTCAGTGGGGAAGAGCACCGACTGCTCTTCGGAAGGTCATGAGTTCAAATCCCAGCAACCACATGGTGGCTCACAACCACCCGTAATGAGATCTGACGCCCTCTTCTGGTGCGTCTGAAGACAGCTACAGTGTACTTACATATAATAAATAAATAAATCTTTAAAAAAGAAACTCAGACAAAAATGACTGTTAAGCAAAAATAAACTTTCACCACACACACACATACACACACACATACACACAAAAAAAAAAAAGAAAAAGAAAAAGAAAAAGAAAGAAGAAAAAAGAAGTGGGCATTTATCTGTCTTTCTATCTTTCTTTTAAGGTGGGTAAAACAATTTTTTATTGAAACTTTTTCCACATATTTTGTTTTTCCCACTCCTAGATCTTTGGCCACTTCCCTATTTGTCCAACTTTGTTCGCTCTCTGAAACAAACAAAAACAAGAAACACACAAAACTCCACCCACAAAAACGGGAATCAAAATAAACAAAGGACCAATGAGGAAGAAAACAAAGCAATGAGACAAAGGTCTATGGAAATATGACATTGCCCATTTCATGTTGGCCCACTCCTCCTGAGCATGGGGCTTCCCTGGAGTATGGCAGATGTACCTGGTGAGACTCCGCTGGAAAAAGCTTATTTTCTCCTGGCCAAAAGGTACAGCTGCAGACAGCTTCATGGGTAGGGATGGCCATGTCCACTGCCTCCTCTCAGTAAGGCAACTCTGTCTGGCTTGAATCTGTGCAACCCTGTGCACATGGCCATAGTCTCTGCGAATTTCTATGCACATCTACATTGGGTCTGGGAGACAGTCGCCCATCCATCCCCTCCTGTTCTTACGGTCTTTTTTGCTTCATCTTCTGCATAGACTTCTTGAGTCAGGACATCTCACTTAGGACTGAGTGCTCGGCAGACTCCCAGTCTTAGCGCTTTGTCTGTTGAGGCTCTCTACATTGGTTCCCATTTATTGCAAGAAAACCTTAAAAACAGAGGATGGGCAGGCACCAGTCTCAGCTTTAGCTCACTTTAGCTCCTGAGGGTCCTTGGTAGAAAGTATTTCTGGAGACTGCTGGGCGATACAAAGGAATGGAGATGGGCTAGGAAAGAAGGATGAGAGTTTGGTGGGAAATGATATTTCTTTTTAAATATTGGCACAGAAAACAAAAGGAAAATGGACAAATTGGATGCCATAAAGATAACTTTTTGGATATCAAAAAACTATCAACAGAGGAGGAAAAAGTCAACCATGGAATGGGGGAAAATATTTGTAATGGGAGAAAATATTTTTAAATTATAATATTTGATAGGGGAAATAATAGAATATATATACAACTGAAGTTAAAATATTTTTGAAAGAGAGCAAAAGACCTAAGGATGCATTTCTCCAAAAGAGATATGAAATTTCCAAGAAGTACAGGGAAAGATACCTTAACTAGCCATTGGAGAAATGCAACCCAAATTCACATAAAATATCACTTCACACCCAGGAGGATAACAGTGTAAAAGTCAGAAGGCCAGTGATATTGGTGAGGCGGAGAAACTGGGGACTGTGGACACTGTCCATGGAAATGTAAGATTTTACAGCTGACAAAGTGTCAAGAATGGTTCCTCACAATAAAAACAGATGATGACATGATTCAGTAATTAATTCTCTTTATAGTTATATACTCACAAGAAATGAAATCAGGGTCTTAAGAACTATTTGCACATTTGTATTCATAACAGCATAAATTGTTATGATCAAAATAGTTAAAACATGTAACAAATATCCAATGACATATGTCTAAGTGTGTGTGTGTGTGTTTGTGTATAAAATATAATATTCAGTCTTGAAAAGGAAGGGCATCTGGTATGCTATAACATGGCTGAACTTCTGTGATATTATGCTGAATGAGATGAGCTGATGAGGAAAGGCAGATGTGCAGAACTGTACTTACACGAAGCATAGAGCGGTCAGCCGGAGACAGAAACTACAAAAGTAACCACTGCAGCCACCAGGCAGGGAGAAGCATAGAGCGGTCAGCTTCAGTTTTCCAAGGGAAAAAAGGATTTATGAGATGGATGGAGTTACAGGTGCACAGAATTGCGGGTGGGATTGGCACCAATGAACTGTACACATGACACCTTGAGTGGGAGCTTGACAGTGGTGGATGCAGGAGCTTAGAGTTCAGGGATGGTGGAGCTGGATATAGCCATGGTTATCACCAGACTCCAGTGCTGACAGCTTTACACTGCTGCCCTTTGGGCTAGCACTTCAGGCAGGAGCAGGTGAGGTTCCTGAACTCGAGCTGCATTTTGAGGGGCACAGGCTCCTCTGAGCTTTGGGTTTCTAGGTCCTATCACTCCATTTTGGGAAAGTGGGGACACTTTTCATAGGAAAGTGTGTGACATGTAGGGTATGCTCAGCCCAGGTCTGACGGCACCTCAGCTTGTATTGTTTACTTCCCTTATGCTCAGGGAGCCTGGCTGAGCCTTGGCACAATGTTGCTGCCCTGAGACAGGCAGGAAAAGTACAGCACAGGGCTAGCTAACACAGCAGAAACAAGACCTTCTGGTCCAAGTCCTAAGAGGTGGGGATGGTGTCAGTCAGCAGTGTTTCTTCTGTGGAGGCTGGATACAGAATCGTCAGGTCGGGCACCAACTACACAGTGAAAAATCATAGCTTGACTTTCAAACTTCTCCACGGTATCACTAGGAAACATCAACTCAAACTTTCAATAAAAGACCAGAAAGACTGACTACAGTGTTCAGCCTGATGCAGCACACACAAGAGCCCACAGCACAGCCTGTTCACTGTGACGTTATCTGAGACCTCGAATTGGAATGTTGGTGTATCCTTAAGCAGTGATAAGAACAGAGAAAGTCTGCACCAAGCCAAAAACAACTCATTCAAGCTCTACTCTGATAGTTGTGACCTTGGGCGGGGCCAGGACAAACTGCAAATGGAAGGAGCTAATAGAAATGACACAATTTTGTTGAAGATAAATCATGGAGGGTACCAAGAAACAAAGACTCTAGAAAAAAAACCTGACAAAGCTGTTAGAGCTAATTACCCATGGGATGGGAGAGAGGGACAGGAACGCTGTAGTCTGTTTCTCTGCTCACCATATCCCGGATGGTGCATGAGCATACATTACTTATATAATAAGAAAAATAATCAAAACAACTAAAAACTAACAAATGTGCTGAAAATAGCTCTTGTTAGGTAAACAAGTATAAATATAATTTTAACAGGAACAAAGTAAATGCCAAGGCCAACAACACGCAGTTCTAGCGCTTTATTCTCGGGGAAACAAACAGGAGAGGCAAAAATGGCAGAAAAGTGCTTCAGAAACATAAAACGACACAACACAACACCATGAGTAACGTCAAAAAATGTGTAACAAGACTGTTCTCGGAACAAATTGTATTCTTTCTTGACAATAGCATTTCCATAAAAAGCATTCTGTTATACACCAGATGACTTCCAAGGTCAGGACCTAAGGGCTGAAGCTGTAGCTTGGTGGTACAGTAGGGCTGCACTCAGTAGGGCTGCACCAGTAGGGCTCCAGCCAGCACCCCGGCATCTGAAGGGAAGGTGATGCCGAGGAAGGAGTGCTAACCCCACTTTCAGATATCTGGCTTAGTACTCCTGTCCGGCACGGGTGGCTGCTACTCTAGTTTACTATCATTCACTCTTAAGAACCATGAATCCCCTGGGGAGCCTAAAAGCAGCCTCTGCTAATTCTCTATATAGCTGCCTTCTCCCACGTTTCACCTGCCATAGTACACTTGCTGTTTGACAGTATGGTGCTGTAAGGGCGGATGGGGTTCTGCTTATCCATTTGCCATGTGATAGGTGTCCTGCTTGGACTGTTTCTTCCCTTTAGCTATTGGAAACAGTGTTGCTGTAAATACCCTCATATACACTTTCTCTCACGCGCCATTTCTCTAGAGCACACACCTAGGAGGCTGAACTCTGAGGTCAGTCACACTAACTGCATGCTTCCTTGTTTAAGGAACCAAATGATGGCTTTACAAAGTCCCCTCTTCCAGTGACTGATTCAATACTCCCAGCAGCTCCTGTTACTCCTCAACTTCGGATTAGTCATTCCAGATCTCCTCATGATGTGCTGACCCCCAACCATCAAATTATCTTTTTTGTTATTTCATAATTGTAATTTTGCAACAGTTATGAATCATAATGGTAATGTGAATATCTGACGTTCAATTTCTAATATCAAAGATCGCCCAGCTTTTCTGGAAAGGTAAGCTAAGCTTAGCTATCTTCCAGTTGTCAGGCTACTGAAAATGGCAATTAAGTACTCACAAAGTACTAAGTTCTGAGGCTGGCAAGGAAGGCTTGCTCCGGTGTGGGGACAGCGAGGGCTGCAGAGCACTCCAGCTCCCAGCACTGCCTCAGGTCCACACGGCCTCTTGCTTGGTGTTCTGTCTTACTACTCATGTATCTCCCTATCCCCACCTCCACTCCTCAAATGTGCCTCCATCTTGAAGCAGCTGTGTGACTCTGAAATCTCAAATCTAATCAGGAGTCAGGACAGCAAAATAGGAATGATGGGTCCATTGTACAGTGGGCCAGGCGGGGCACCCTGGCCTGGGTGAGACTGAGAAAAAACTTCTGCTTTGCCTGAGCTACCGTGACTTGAGTTTTGAACATGGCTGACACAGCACAGTGACTATGCTCCTGGTTTAGAACTTTAGGCTTCACTCTCATGCAGAGGCTGAAGATGACACAGACTTTAGACAGTAAAACCTAACCAACAACTGTACCTGCACTACCTTCAGGAGCCCAGTGCTGGGCAGTGAGGCAGAGGCACAGAGACAGCAAGAACGAAGGAGTTACCACTGCCTTTGCTTCCCTGGCCAGGCATCTGCTACAGCGTTTGAGGGAGCAGTGGAGAGGGCTGGCAAAGAGGTGGCTTTATGTTTCTCAGCCAGGAGGTGAAGCTGGGTCAGGATTACTGCAGGGAGGAACAGGCTAGGAGCCCACCTGAGTGCATGGAGGGGCCATGCTGTCTGGAGAAACTCAGAAGAAAACAGAGTGATGGTCAAGTCTTGCCTGAGTCCCTTTCAACACCCATGTCTACTCTGGAGCGAACCTTGGGCTGCTCTAAGTGTGAACACACAGGGGTACTTGGTATACTGACACTACTCAGAGTTGGCACCCAGAGGTGCGAAAGACGATGGCCTCCCACTGCCTTCCCCAGCACAGGACAGATATATCCACCCCCTCCCAGTATGACCTTAGCTTGACATATATGGAACTGGATTTATGTTAATTACACACATGTTAGATGGAAGGTATCTCATGTATGTATGATGTTACAATGATAAAGTCCTGTGTGGAAAACTCTGGGCTTCCTGAGGAGTCTAAGCATCACATTGGTGGTTTGCTGAGACCCAGGGGGTTTATTCCATTTCCAAGAACACAGGTATCCATAGGCAGCCAGTGTTTTTCTTCTTCAGATAAGGGCTGAGTTTCTGGGGGGAAAATCATTACTGTGCTTTACTTATAGGGCGCTTCAGCCTGGGTACATGCACACACCACACAACGGCAGTGCTTATACCTACTAAGCATAGAACATCACAATCATAACATGTTATCTTCCCTCTGAAGGGAAAAGAACAAAGAAGCAGTTAAGAATGACTGAAGACTATAACTCTCTCACAGAAAAGACTGAACAAGAAGCCAGCAGCCAGCTCTTGTGACAGCCTGCAGACAGGACAAGACCCCACTAGGAACCTGTCACTTACAAGCTCTCGGGGCTGGGAATACAAAGCAGGGGAGCAGAGTGCTTGCCTTGGAGTCCCAGGAGCCAAGCCTGATCACCAGAGCCTAGCGAAGAGAGACCAACATTCTGGCATGTGCTTGCAATCCCAGCACTGGGGAGGTCAAGGCACGGAGCCCCCAGGGACTCCCTGGGACAGCCTGAGAAGACTCTGAAAAAAACATGTATAGCTTCTGAGAACAACACCTGAGTTTGTCCTCTGGGCTCTAGATGCATGTACACACATGTACAACCATATACACAAACACCTACACACATGTATATGTGAGCACATGTACACATACATATATGAAAGCAACCCATTTTTGAGACCTTCACAATGTCTTCTCTTCTCTATGGAGGTTGTTGAAATAATACGCTGCAAACAGGCTTCATGCAGGTTATGAATCCACTTCACTAACAACAAGCAAACTAATGTTCTCTGTAGCAAACGGACAAGACAGGATGGTGCTTAGTCAAAGAAAATAAGACCTTTATAATCTCTGCTCCCTGGAGGCACAAGGATTCAGAGAACTGATCTTGATATACTCAACTACTCCTGGAAACAATTTTAATTAAATAACAGGACTGCCTCAGTAAACAGAGGAACATGATTCAGGGGGAGTTTTCCTAATCAATACAAGCTACAACGAAAGGAACAGAACCATCGGCAAGGCCTTCAGGTAAGCCGACTCCAAGTGGTTACTTGCAAAGTCAATGCTCTTCCCAGCTGGACCAAACGCAGGGCAGGCAGAGGAGTGTCATGGTGGTTCACAGGGAAGCATTCTCGGGTGGCATCACTGCTGCTGCCCTTTGCCTAGTCCTGTCCCACACACCTAGTCTCTTTGTGCCCCAGCTTTCAGGAGCTTCTTTATGAGTGGGACCTTAGACACCCATGTAGTGTCGTACAGGAAGAAGGTTCCAGTAGCACCTGGCTTTGTCCAGTGATGGTGCTTTAGTAGATATGCACATGTGTGTACATATGTGCCTTGTGTACAAGCGGCTTCATCCTATCTTGGAGATGGTTCTCCTCAAAAAGAATGACATCCTAGCCTTAGGCTGAAAATGGCAACCCATCTCCTGGCTTGTTGCAATGGTGAGGTCATAGTAGCAGAGCATCCTAGTTACTGATTGGACTGCATGCCCCTCATCTCTTCAGTTGAGGCTTGACCTCCCAGAACTTTAGGATGCTATGTATTTGAAGACAAGTCTATGGAAGGTGATCGGATTAAATGGATCTGTTGTGATGGGCCCCAATGTACCCAGACCTGCTTCTAGGGAGTTTAAGACACAAGGACACAAGCTAAGCAGAGAAGACTTGGAAGGAACCAAGCCTACCGAACCTTAGAAATTAAATTTCTGCTGCTGAGAACAAGTAGTTTGTAGTCCTTGTTAACAAAGTGTGACATGTTATAAGCACAACTCCAATAGGGCAGGACAGCAGGGTGTGGACTCAACAGTGGTTTCCCTGGCTTAAACCTGGGAGAAACATCTGGAAAATCCAGGCAGCAGAGCAGCATGAGGCAAGTGACAGGCTTCATCTCCCCTTGATGGCTTCTGGCCACGCCTCATCCACCACCTTCAGCCCTTCTGTGAAAGCCACTACAACCTCCTAGCCACAAAGAGCAGTCTATGAGTGCGTCTGGACCGTTCGCTTCTTCCTCTACTTTCCATGTCTAGCCACCAAGACTCTAGACATTTCCCTTGAGAGCATCTCTCAGATCCATCAGGGCATTGCCTCCTAACAGCAGCACCTTGCATCCTGACTGGAGTCAGAGACTGAAGGCACATTAGCCATCTCCTTGCCTGGGCCTTGCTGGAGCTTCTAAAGCAGACTGACAGCAAGCAGAGGAATGGGCCTGATACCTCTTCTGTTCACAGTGGAGCGAAGAGTAGACAGGATACAGTATTCTCAGTGCTAAGTCAGTCAGCCTGTCTGACTCCAGACATCCACCCTCTTCCCATGAAGGTTTTCTCCAAGAGGCTTAGCAGCTGTTCTAGGTACCACTTCTGCTGAATTTGACTTCTTCCTCAGGTACCACAGAACCCTCAGGACCCCACTCTGCCCTGACCCCAGAGCAGTACTTGAAGTCAGTAATAACATCTATCTGGACCCTTCCTCCCATGAATGTCCTCTTAGAATCTGTGTGCTGTTTACATTTCTCTAGCCATAAAATAGAGAATTTGTGTCTGCCTTCAAATAATAAAGGAAAAACAAGTAATGATTTGTTGTACTCAAGGCTACATGCTTTGATGATCTTGAGATCAAGAGGACGGCCCCTTCCCATGACAAGTCAGATCACAGGGTACAAGTCCAAGGTACCCTGGAGAGAATCCTGGCTTTGCTGGCTGCTCTGTAGCACAGGAGGGACAGATAAACCAAGTGCACAAGGAACTGAAGCAGAGAACAAATGAGAGCTCGGGGTTGGGGGGTGGGGGAGAAGGTCTGAGTGGTCCAGGGTCAGCCATCTCTAGGGCATCTTCAGTGAGCATGCCTGTGTCTTGTCTGCCTGCTGGCAAAGTCCCAAAGCTGTGAACAGAGAAGGAGCCCATGACTTTTTTGTCATCTCTGCTGGGTCTGCCCAGCATCTCTGTACAGGAAGAAACACCAGGGGAGTCTGGAGGCCAAGGGAATAGGACTTTATTTATGCCACTTTGGAGAAACCTATCTTGATGGTTAATTCCAGGTACCAGGTATTCAACTGTGCCTCCTAGTCCAGATAAACCCAAACCAACACTGTAAAGACAGCTCCAGAAAGGAGGGGAACTCCTAGCAACCAAGTTTGGAGTATGACAAGGTTATACATTGACGTATTATAAGGCTAAAAACATTCAAATTTGCCAGACTTGAACTAGATCTCCTTGAAAATCCCTAAGGCCATATAGTATGACTTCTAAAAACCTGGGGAGAAACATGTAATGTCTGTCTGTCTGTCTGTCTATCTATCTATCTATCTATCTATCTATCTATCTATCTATCTATCTATCTATCTATCTATCCATCTATCCATCCATCCATCTATCCCTCCATCCACCCATCCATCCTTTTGAATCATGCTACCTATCAATCACCACAGTTAGACATGAAATCAGTATTACCTTGGCAACAGAGAACCTGTAGAACCCAGGAATGATCTCTGGAGTACCGGTGAAAGACCAAGGACATTAGAACCCTGTTTCTATAAAGTTATTATGCAAAATCAACTCAAGGAAATGGCAGGGTAGGTATGGTCTGTGAAACAAAATGCTAAAAGCCACTGTATACTCTTAGCAGAGGTTTCCAACTGAAGATGGTGAACTAAAAACATCCTTCCCTGCATGCATTCTGCATGTCTCATTACAGATAGTCCACACTCAGGCAGAGATGAAGTAGCAGAGACATGAGCCACAGACTGCAAGACAGATGGACAGATGGACAGATGGCAATAGGCTTAGTTGACTCAGTTTATACAATAAGATGGGGAAAAAGGGACACAAAACCTCTGGCATAGTACCACCACTTTGCCTTGTTTATTCAGGAATTCTGTTCTTTTAAAACATCCAAACAAATGACTGAGATGCAACGTGAAGGCACTATGCATTCCCAGTTTCAAATAAAAGGTCAAGAATGGTAATGGCATCGAATGACTTAAAATCTACACCAAAGGATCAAAGGTGAGGGAGCAAAGCCTTCAGAATTCAGAGGGAACTCAGGCCTGGTGGTGTGTGCACTTCAGTCCCATAACTCTGGGAGTAGAGGCAAGAGGACCTCTGTGAGTTCAAGGTAAGCCTGCTTAACAGACTGAGTTTCCAGATAGCCAGGATTACACAGGGAAGCCCTGTCTCAAAACAACAACAACGACAACAATTCAGAGAGAACAAATGACTGTCACCTATCATCCAATAAGATAAGGAAAAAAGACACAAAGGAAAACTATCAACTGTACAGGTGGCCTGAGCTACCAACTGAGACCATGGTTTGTGTTGATGTCCATGGTCTGAGTTACCATCAAAGGTCATGCAGATGTCTGTGGTCTGTGCTGCCTTCTGAAGCCTTCGATGACCAGGTCTGTCCTACCACTGAGGAACATGTCTAGGTCTGTGACCTGCTGTAGTAGTGGGCCATGTATGTGGTCTGTGCTATTGCCAGAAACTGAATGGAGCCTGTGTTCCTGTGACTGAAGAGCAAGGATTTGTATTCCTGCTGACTGAAGAGCAAGGAGGTTACATTTCCCATGATATCAATGACTGCAGTTCAGGGTGCATGATGTCAAACTCCCAGAGAATCAAAAAAAAAAATGCTATGTGGAAAAAATAAAACTATCAACTGAATGTGAGGGTGGAAGGAAGGTATAAACATAAAATATAAATATAAATATGAATATAAATATAAACATAAATGTAAATATAAATACAAATAAATGTCTTCCTAGAAGCACCAGAAGATAGACTCCATCTAAAAGAGAAGCAAATGGAATTCTAACATGAGACAAACATGAAGGAACACCTTGGAATGGAGACAAAGATCCCAAGATGTTGGCTCCTGGGAGGCAGAGTGAGTACCCGGGCAGGCAATGAAGGGCTCTGAGAAACACTGTCTCAAGATGCTGATTTGGACAGAAAACCTGAGACTGTCAATGTCGTGACTGAAAACGGACAGAGCAATTTCTCCAGAAGAGGTGTCTGAAGGTGGACTTGCTCATTTAAAGAAAAAAAAAGCTACATTGATTTTAAAAAACCTATCAACGAATAAAGTATACAGGAAAAATAACCATAACATGCACAATTGACTATGAATCATGATTAAGCTAATGTACATATGTACATATCAGCACATACTGCTCATGTAACACAAATCAGGATTTAGTGACTCTGGGGAGAGGAAGATGGAGGGAGGACAGAGCTGGATCTTCACCATTTGGCACATTTTACAGGAACACTGAGCAGATGCAGAAATAGCAATGCAAGCATGCCATTTACACTATGGGAACCAACTGGGAAGCTCACTGGGCTGAGTGAACAACAGGTGCTGTCACAGGCAGGCTACTGCTTCTCATAATAAAAGGCAGCACGGGTACTCACTCTGCCTCCCAGGAGCCAACATCTTGGGATCTTTGTCTCCATTCCAAGGTGTTCCTTCATGTTTGTCTCATGTTAGAATTCCATTTGCTTCTCTTTTAGATGGAGTCTATCTTCTGGTGCTTCTAGGAAGACATTTATTTGTATTTATATTTATATTTACATTTATGTCTAGCTCATTAATTTACTGGCACATGACAAAGTCATAAAAGCAAAAAAGATGCAAATCCCAGCCCTGCTGTCGTCATTATAAAGCAGTGCCTGTCTCACCTGGATAGCTCACTAAGTCGCTGTGTTGCTTGAAGGTGCAGGCCTCACCAAGTGCCAAGCATGTGTCCCAAGACAAATAGACCAGCTCCCAGCTCAGAGGGTAATTTTTATAATCACAAGACAACCTGTAGGTTTATATTTTTCAAAACCTACTTTAATAAGCATTTTCAAACACCTTGACACTCCTAGCCCACAGTCTGTAGGTAGGGGAGAAAAGATCGTAAATAGGACAAGGGAATGTGAACCTGTTTAGAAGTAGTTCTTTGGGGAGACTCCAATCTCCATTGTCAGGATGCCAGTAGCAGCCAGGCCTGCACCGAATCAGCAGGAGTCAGCATGAGCAACCAGGCCCAGCCAGGACACCACAAGTTCTCTGCCATACCTCTCTCAACAAAGCTCAGCGAAGATGTGAGACCAATGAAGCTTTGCAGAGCTAGCTATGCAAGCGAGCCATCACTGTCCGTTGAGTCCTATTTATACTTTCTTCAAACATCACATGACCTCCCATCGGTCTTGCCTCAGCAAATACCACATGAGTCTGTGTCACATGACACATCCAGAAACTTCCACTTCTGTTCTCAAAGCTGTTTAAATACAGTCCAGTCACCCTAGAGTCTGAGGGTACTCCTGATATTGTTTACCAGAGAAGATGAGGCCAAGCACCAGGAACCAAGCACCAGGATGAGCATCTGCTAAAATCCAACCCTAAGAGGGAGCTGGAGCACACAGTGATGGCCAGGAAGGTAACAGTGAGCTCCTGTCATAATGGGTACGAGGCAGGTCCTCCAGGCTCACTGGATTCATCAGACATCTGAGGCCATTAACGTTCTAGAAAACTCTGGCGTGAAGTCAGGAAAGGAGAGTGAACCCTGCCAAGAGAAGTTGGGAGGGCTGTCTGAAGAATCATCCGGAGAATGTTAAAGAAAACGTGCTGCATCACAAGAGTGCCCAGAGATGGAGGGACCTCCTGAACATCACAAGAGTGCCCAGAGATGGAGGGACCTCCTGAAAAACTTTTATTGGCTTGAAAATTTGTTCCACTTCATGACAACCAAGAAACAATGATTAATTTTGCCTTTTCACTGGGAAAATGGATGGGATGGCCAGCTACAATGCAACTTGCACTGAAATCTGGGCATCCCTTCCTCACAGGTAAATTACACCCAGTCATATAACACACTCAACTAATTAGCCCATCCACTTCACCGCACAGTCCAGAAGACTGAGTTCAGTTCATCTTTATAAAGCATCAAGGACAATGCCTCACCCACTGCAAGCCTTGTGTGAGTTATTACACATACACACATGTACGTACACACATGCGCACATATGTACACATAAGCACACATGCACAGACACACACACACATACACACATGTAAACACACATGCATGCACAAGTACTGTGAGGCACTGTGCTCTGTCCAGAAATGGCTTATGTGCTAATTAAATGCTTCTGTAAGAAATGAAAAGGGCCTGTTCCTCAAGAAATGAAGTTACATTTAGATTGAACTTCCCCCAATGGGGGAAGAGAGCCATGAGTGGATTCTATGAAAGGGAAGGGAATCAGACCCTTCCCTCCAAGGGAACAAGATGCCCAGCATTTCTGACTGAACTTGATGCCAGCACTTGGTCCACTTGAGCTATATCTGAACAATTCCTACATGTAGGACAGCTGGGTTTTCAGAGGAACCCTAAACTCATACCCCCAAATTCAGATGCTTCTCAACTTACGATAAGGACATGAAAATATTGTAAGCTGAAAATATACTTGTCCCACCTAGCCCTTCAGAATATCCCTGCTTAACAATACAACATGCTGTCTCTGTAGGGGTTTGGTTTTACTCATCCACTTTCCACCATGACAATAAATGCCTTAAAACCACAGACTGCCTCTTTTCATCAGGATCCACTGTGGGGAGCCACGGAGAAGGCCTCTGCCTATAGAGCTGCTGTCTAGTCTCCTGTAGAAGGGCTCTCTGTGCTCCCAGCTACGGCCTCCACCAAGCCCAAGCCCAAGCCCAAGCCAACTGAAGACAAGCCAAGGACTCATGCCTGAGGGACAGGCCAGAGCTCCCCTTTTCCTGTCCCTGACTGTGCTTCCCTACCCGCCCCCCCACCAGGTGCAGTGTCCCAGGGCTGCCCTATGACCCAACACCAGCCCGGCAACATTGTGGGGCAAGTGCAGCCAACTCCCATGTCCTGCCTCCCCAAGCGGCTGTGACCTGTGGTGGAGTGGATGCGGGACCCCATAACCCTACAACCCATAGAGAATGAAGTCCAAGGAAACAGTAGTCCTACTAGGCTCCACTACTGCCGCTGAGTGAGTGTGCCTACCCTGCTGGTGAGTGAGTGTGCCTACCCTGCTGGTGAGTGTGCCCGCCCTGCTGGTGAGTGTGCCCGCCCTGCTGGTGAGTATGCCCACCCTGCTGGTGAGTGAGTGTGCCCGCCCTGCTGGTGAGTGAGTGTGCCCGCCCTGCTGGTGAGTGTGCCCGCCCTGCTGGTGAGTGAGTGTGCCTACCCTGCTGGTGAGTGAGTGTGCCTACCCTGCTGGTGAGTATGCCTGCCCTGCTGGAGGGTGTGCCCGCCCTGCTGGTGAGTGAGTGTGCCTACCCTGTTGGTGAGTGTGTCTACCCTGCTGGTGAGTGTGCCCGCCCTGCTGGTGAGTGTGCCCGCCCTGCTGGTGAGTGTGCCCGCC
>NW_022196894.1:8464073-8499667 GCF_008632895.1 Mastomys coucha
GTGCCTGCCCTGCTGGAGGGTGTGCCTACCCTGCTGGTGAGTGAGTGTGCCCGCCCTGCTGGTGAGTGAGTGTGCCTACCCTGCTGGTGAGTGAGTGTGCCTGCCCTGCTGGAGGGTGTGTCTACCCTGCTGGTGAGTGAGTGTGCTTCCCTTTTTATGGATGGTCTTCTCCTGTAGCCCAAGCTCATCCTTAGCTCACGATCCTCCAACCTTACTCCCAAGTACGAATCCCTGGTGCTGACAC
The DNA here is from genome assembly GCF_008632895.1 of Mastomys coucha. Lineage (NCBI taxonomy): Eukaryota > Metazoa > Chordata > Mammalia > Rodentia > Muridae > Mastomys > Mastomys coucha. The sequence goes on from NW_022196894.1 coordinate 8,464,318, forward strand.
GGTGCCCAGGTCAGGCAGAGGACATGCTAGCTTAGGCCTAGTCTGGATTATTCATTCTTAGAAAATTAGAACTTCAAGAGTTGTCTTCATGAGATTGGCCTGTAGGCATGTCTGTAGGACATTTTCCTGATTTCTAATTGATGGAGGAATGTTGTAGATAGTCCTGGTGTACTTTGTATTTTGATGCTAATTCCACTTTCCTAGGAGGAGTGAATCACATACACAGGTGATTTCTTGTGAACCTTCTCCCCACCTTAGCTTGTAAAATAAAGGCTAGTGGTTGCTGGGCAGTGGAAGGGAAGGTGGAGCTGAAAAGTGGAGGAGGAGGAGAGAGGAGGAGGAAGAAGAGGAGGAGAAGGAAGATGGAGGAAGAAAACGATGATCCAGATTCCGTGAGGCTTTAAATAGCCACAGGTAGCTATGAATATCATAAAAGGATAGAATAATTGGGATAACTTGCCTAATCTAGGTGGGCAGCTTGTATCATTATCAATTAGCTGAGTATAGCACAGGATGGCGATGATTTTTTTTAATATTTCCCCCAACAGAGGAAGGTCCAGGCACTGTGAATGATACGAAAAAGGAAGATGGACTGTTGCTTGGAAACGGAAGATGAAATGAACCCTTTCCTCCCCACATTATTTTTGATAATAATGTTTATCATAGCAATAGAGACAGAAACTATAACAGGTACGTGACTCCCCAAGATCACCCATGTGTCCGCCATGAGATAGTCGAGTAAAGCACTCTGGTGAAGAGGCTTTTGCAGCTGTTCACAAAGGCACCTGCAATAACGAGGAGGTGTGTATGCTACCACTGCAGCACACAAACGCAGATGGAGCATGAGTTCAGCTATGAGAACTACAGGCAAGCAGAGATGGGAGGAGATGCATCAGTGTGTCGGTCTTATTGCCTCTGGGTACTGTAGAACTGGAGTGGTTTTCTCACTCTTCTTTCCAATTTCTTCCAATTGCATATCTATTACTTTTATAATCACATATACTAAAACCCCTGCACATTATCAAAATAACATGTTGTGGGGATGAAATGTTTGAATATTTCAGTTCCCAAATGTGTAACTATAAGCTGTGGACATGAAAATGGATGATTACTGTTTCATTTATTCTGAAACAAGGATGCTGGGATTTTTCAGCAATAATAAAAGGGCAAAGCCCCCTGGCAAAGCGCTTTGCTCCTGACCCTGGAAAAGGTTATGTAAATTCCTTAGAGCCTTGAGAGTGGGGGCCAGTCACTGGGTAAATGCCTATTAAGTACCCACCAAATGAGACCCTGTATTAGAAATGATAACTGTGCTCATAAAAGGAATGCCATTTCGTTAGGCACCAAACACAAAAATCACCCCAAATTATAGCTGCATTTTTAGTTCAGTTGCAATACCATTAACAGATCATTTTGCCAAAGTATGTTTAATATTGACACTCAATAGATGGGCAGATGATCACCCCGTAGAAAAAGACCCACACTGGGATTCCACATGTGGTCCCACATGTGGTTCACAGAACTGCAGGAGGCACTGCCTCACGAAGGAAGCTCAGAAGGTTTGAAGGGAGGGCTGCTTTAGGTGCGTGTCATGATTCTGCCCTTCCAGAGGTAAACAGCCAACACCATTTATTCTTCCAAGAACTGTTTCCAATCTCAAGATAAAAACTACAGTACATACCTTTTTAGAACTGAAACAAAAATAAAGAAGTATGTGTGTGTGTGTGTGTTAGAAGAGTGCCTACAATAGAGCCTATGTAGTAGATATACATGGTACAATGGAGTTCAATGGAGTACAATATAGTAGAGGGCTATAGTAGACACTGAATGTGTAACACAACAAATGGATGATTGAGGCTGTGGAGTTCACATTGCCAGTTCAGGTGCTAGGAAAACTGACAGTCTGTAGCTCTTTCTCTGGCTGAAAGTGGCCAATGGACAAAGGGCGACAAACAGAAGCCAGCTAGGGGGAATTCTGGAGAACATATATGCTTTCTTATCAAGGGTCGAGATCATTGGTAACCCTTCCCTTCTTTCTCCTGGAGACATGACAACTGGTTCACTATGGTCATTCTGAAACCAGGAAGAGAGTAAGAAATTGGCAGATACTGATCATGATGTGTTGAACAACTGAGTCCATGTCCGAAGCTGACTCCCTCTAGCCTCGTGGGAATAAGCCCTGCTTTATTTACCACCATACCCTTTACCTGTAAGCAAAAGAACTCCTAATGAATAGGAGCCATCACTATGATCATGCCTGGTCTGTGTGCTAGTGAGGTCCAGAGGACTCTAACAAGGGACTGCATGTTTGGGGTATGACTGTCACGGAGCAGCATTCACCTGAAACTCTCTTTCCTGCATATAAGGGGGTTTGAGCCAGTCGAAGCACCCAAAGGCAGCTTCCTAGGTGTATGACAAGACTGTTGGGATGAGGCAGAGTGAAGGACAGCATTTTCAGCAAAGTGGATACAAAGATCCACTTGGGGACCTTGGAGAGGGGAGAATACTGACTGAGAAGCACCTGGCAGCATCCAATGCCCCTGAAGGGTATTGGGCTGAGAGTTAGCAATGGCACAATCAAGCATGTAATCTCCCTTTGGCTCCTTGTTGGGAGCACTTTGATGTTTTCTCCATTGAAATAACCTAAGCTGTTGTATTATTCAGGGTTCTCTAGAGTAACCATGTTTAGAATGAATCTCTCTCAATCTCTCTCTTTCTCTCACTCTCTCATACACATACACACATATATGACTTAATTAGGATGACTTTCATATATATATATGTATACATATATACTTATATATATATGTGTGTGTGTGTCTGTGTGTAAGTATGTAATATACATGGGATTTATTAGAATGGCTTACAGACTGTGGTCCAGGTAATCCAACCATGGCTGGTTATGAATGGAAGGCTAAAGAACCCAATAATTACTCAGTCCACAAGGCTGGATTCTTCAGCTGGTCATCAGTACATGCCACAATCCCAAAAAAGTAGGCTCTAAGCCAGTAAAGAAACGAACTTGCTAGGAAAGCAAGATCAAGCAGGCAAAGAATAAGAGCTTTCTTCTTCCATATTCTTTATATAGGTTTCCTGTAGAAGGTGTGGCCCAGGTTAGAGGTAGATCTTCCCATCTCAAAAGAGCTGGATCAAAGGTCTTCCCACTTCAAAGATCTGGATTGGAAGTAGATCTTCCCACCTCAAATTAAGCAAAATACCCTTACAGTGTACCCCTCCATTTTGGGGTTTTAGTTAATTCCAGATATAGTCAAGTTGACAACCAAAAATAGTCATCATGGCTGTCATAGCTAAGCCAACCAAGCCACTTAACGGACAGCTGCCACACTTTTTCTTGGATCTGTAGCCTTGAGAGAGCTACTACCCATGCTGTTCCTTCTTCAACATCTGGACAGATCATCATCATAGCAGCCTGGTTGCTTTGAACATTCCAAGGTCAGCTCATTTAGGGAACTCCATGTCAGCTATAATCTACATGACCTTCATTGTCAACTTGACCGGATTTCAGAAGAAACAGTCCTCTGGGCAAGCCTGTGCTTCCAGAGAGGTTAAACTGAGGAAGAGACCCTTATGTGGGCAGCAGCATCCCATGGGCTGGGGTTCTTGTCAGAATAAAAAGGGGGAAAGGGTGAGAGCAAACTGAGCGCTGGCTCAGTGTCTCTGCTTGTAGACTGCTGATACAATGTGCCCAGTGGCTTTCCAAGTCCATCACAGTGATGAGCTACACTGTCACACTGGGAGGCTAACACACACCCTCCATTTCTAAAGCTGCTTTCATTGGGTGTTTATTACAGCACTGAAAAAAGTGGTGATCATGGAAGGCTGGTGCAGTTGTCAATGAGAGAGACCCATCCACATGGCTCAGGCTGTCACAAATGGTAGAGTTAATTAATGTTCTCAGCTGGGAGCTGCAGAACCCCCAGAATGCTGGAGGCAGAGCTTACTGGGCCATTCCTGTGGAAGTTTAGGCCATCAGAATACCAACAAAAATATGGCAAAGAACCTGGCTACATTTGTACCTGTCCTGAAAACTGGAGGGAGACTACATTCAAGACAATGAACTAAGTGGTCTAGTAGAACAAATTTCAAGATGGCACTAGGTTCAAGCTGTCTTGTTCAGACCACTGCATTTATTTATGATGTGAAGAAATGAGTGGTTTGAAGGGGAAAGAATGTGAGACAAACCCTGTGGAAGGCAGTGGTGACTGGAGATCCCATTGCTAAAGAGAGATTAACAGCACTAGAGTAAATCCCTCTTCACTAAGGAAATAGGAAGGGGCTCTGAGGAAGATCCCACACAATGAGGTGAAAATCACTTGAAAGGAGAAGTCCAGAACTGAAAGTGCTACTAGAGGAGCTCCCTGCCTCAGAAGTACCTGAGGAAATGTTTCTCATGATCAGGCACCAAAGCACTCACAGGCCACTACAGCTGGGACAGAAGGGGCCAGTCTGTGCTTTTACTGCATATGTGCAAAGTCCAAGAGTTATAGGATCATGGAAACTTGTACATAGGTTCCAGAAAGCACAGTGGACTGGCAATGAAGACCAGACTGAAGTTTCAGTGGAGACTCCAGGATACTGGAGAGGCCAGGACTGTGGAACTTCTGCTGAGGAAAGACAAAAGCATGAAGAAGAGTTGGCTCAAGAGAAGGGATATGCATGCTATTGCATGCTGCGGAGCTGGAGGACTGGGGCTGCCCAGTGTTGTTGGAGCCCAAGCCCCAGGCAGCAGATTGAGCTGCAGCGTTTGCTGTGTCTGCCTGGCTGGCTTTTGGTCTTCCTCTGGTCTGCTCTTTCTCTATTGTCCTCTCCTACCTGCCTTTTTGGAATGGTAATATATATTACCTCTGTATATTGGGAGCATGTTGCCTTTTTAAATTTTATTTTTCAGGGCTTGAAGGTTCACCTTGAGTCTTCGAAGGTACTCAGCTTTGCACAACACTGGGACTGTAAAGATTTTGGGAGCTCTCATAGATGAACTAGATGCATTTTGAATTGTGAGCTATTCATGAACCTTTGAGGACCTGGGGAGAGTGTTATGGATAAAAGTGATGTATCAAGCTGACAAGGGCAGGTTCTACTCCAGTGAACCTGACCTGATCTGAAAATGAGTCTAAGCATGCTGTTGGGAAGTGTGGTTGAAGAGGGAAGACCAACACTAATGTAGGCAGTGTCATGCCTGGGCTTCGATCCCAGACTGAAGACAAAGAAAAAAGGAGAAGCTGGGTAAGCCCTTCATTCAGCATGCTTTCCTTTCTGACTAGCTACAGTATAACCAGCTGCCTCACAAGCCTGGCCTCACACTTTCACCGCCATGATAGACTGTATCCTCAAACTATGAACCAAAATAAAGCTTCCTTCCTTAAGTTGTGGCTGGCTGTTTTGTCAGCGTAGTTGGAAATATGACTAATGTGCATGGCTTCTGCCACGGCCTGAACCGGTTGCCAGAGACTTCGGGGCAATGTGATCACACTTCCAGCCATCATCCTTAGTGAGGTCCAGGAGAGGAGGAGCAGTCTCTCCACTAGGAACTCAGCAGAAGCTTGTGATCCTCAGAAGAGTCCTGGTATCCCCATGTGAGGGAAGAAAATCTGTGCTTGGTATGCATATGGGGATCATGACTGGTGGAACCAAAAGTCATCCACACGCATAGCTATGTGACTGGTGAAATCAGAAGCTGCCCAAAAGTACATCATGCCTCTCTTATGGCAATAACAAGACTGTTTTTCACCCTTCTTGGGTATTTCTTGGGTACAACCGCTTCATCCGCTCCCAAGTGCTATAATGATAGGCTCCAATAAAGGCTCTTTCCATAGTCATTTACTACCCATGTGCTGTCTTATCATGAATACAGTGGACTAAGCTAGTAACAGAGTGTATTAGTCAGGGTTCTCTAGAGTCACAGAACTTATGGTAGTCTCTATGTAATAAAGGAATTTATTGATGACTTACAGTCTGTAGTCCAACTCCCAACAATCAAGTCCCAACAATGGTCGGCAGCAGCTGTGAATGCAAGTCCAAGGATCCAGCAGTTGCTCAGTCCCACAAGGCAAGCAGGCAAAGCAGAGCGCGCCTTCCTTCTTTCAATGCCCTTATATAGGTCTCCAGCAAAAGGTGTGGCCCAGCTTAAAGGTGTGTGCCACCATACCTTTAATTCCAGATGACCTTGCTTGAATTTGTAGATCTTCCTATCTTAATCCTCTGGGATTCATAGCAACTATGCCTCAAGATCTCCATGTCAAGATTCAGGTCGGAAGTTTGTATCTCTCAGCCTCCAGATTAGGGCCACAGGTGAGCCTTCTAATTCTGGATTGTAGTTCATTTCAGATATAGTCAAGTTGACAACCAGGAATAACCACTACAATCCACCCCTTGTCAACTTGACACAAATAATATCTCATGTCCACATGAAACAATAACAAAATCATGAATACACCTAACATGATATAACTATTCCTCGTACAATCGCAAACGCATTTGGAAATTTACAATGGGGCAATGTCCCTTGGGAACATTCTTTTAGTGTCTCAACTTAAATACCAATTGATATTAAAGAAATTGGAAGAAAGAAAGATATATTCTTAACAAAATAAGACAGAAGCACTCATATTACTTTATAATCCTCGTTTCTGCAACTGATTACATGGCCTTAGCTGGTATTTATAACTACCTTCCTCTACTACCCATTCTGTATTTCCTTCCCCCTCGGCAGGTCTTGGCTCTTTTCCTGGAGGACTGACCCATACCTTCATTCCTGATGGGTCTGCATCCTTTGTCATCCTGCTTGGATTAGGCTGTTGTAATTTCCCATTGACTTTAATCACAGGACATGGTAGTACTAAGAGATGCCCTAAGGGATCTCCTGCACTCCAGACATAATCCTGCTTACCTCCATTGTGAAGGGGCAATCCAATTTCTCCATGGTAATCTGGATCTATCACTCCTCCTAACACTGTTATTCCCTTCTCAGCCTGTTGGCTTAAGGGCATTAGAAGCCCAAAATGACCAAGGGGAAGTCTGAGCTTCCAGTTCAATGGAATGTTTGTTGTGGCTCCTGGTAGGAGAACTCTGCCCTCTGGAACCAAAACTTCTAGGCCAGCAGAACCTAGAGTTGTGAGGACAGAAAGAAAAATTTTCCTAGAGGGTCACTAGGAGTGATAGTGAGTGGAACTATTCCCTTTTCCACCACTTAATTCCTGGACCCATGGATCCTGGCTATGGTGGAAACTGTACCATATATTGGATGCTGATTCAAAGCATATACTGCCTTCTGAAGAACTCTGCCCCAGCCCTCCATGCTGTTGTCACCTTATTGGCACTGTAGCTGTGTCTTCAAAAGGCCATTCCATCTTTCTATCAGACCAGCAGCTTCAGGATGATGGGGAACATGGTAAGACCAGTGGATTCCATGATCATGGGCCCACTGTTGCACTTCTCTGGCTGTGAAGTGAGTTCCTTGGTCAGAAGCAATACTGTGTGGGATACCATGATGATAGATAAGGCATTCAGTGAGTCCAAGGATGGTGGTTTTGGCAGAAGCATTTCATGCAGGATAGGCAAATCCATAATCAGAATAAGTGTCTACTCCAGTAAGAACAAAACATTGTCCTTTCCATGGAGGAAGTGGTCCAATGTAGCCAACCTGCCACCAGGTTGCTGGCTGGTCACCTTGAGGAATGGTGCCATATCTGGGGCTCAGTGTTGGTTTCTGTTGTTGGCAGATCTGGCATTCAGCAGCAGCTGTAGTCAGGTCACAGAGCAAATGAAACCCTACCTCAAGCAATAGTAGCTACGAGGTACTAAGTAGTTCCTACTACTTAGTACTATTAGTACTAAGTACTAATAGCTAAGAGTGACTTCCTGGGACTGCCAGGGCTGTTAGCTCTTGACTCACTCAGCAACTAAAAGGCAGTTTTAGATTTTCAGGAAGCTAGTGGGAGCAGAAACTGCTGAGAGCCAAGACTGCAGCATTAGAGAAGCTGTGAAGAGCTGAGAGAGTTACAGTTGGCGTCTCTAGAAAGGTGCCACAGAGCCACTATAGGTTAAGAGCAGCCAGCTTTCAGGTGTTGAGCTGCATACAGCCAGGCACTCACAGCCCAGAACACTACGTCTCCAATGCCAGCCTCCAGACAGGAATTTCTGGGTTTGGAAGTTTGGAGCCAGAATCCTCTAGTTCCTGGAAACCATGGCTAGGAGTCTCTCTGGCTTTGAAAGCCTGGAGTCCTAAACCTGGAGTTCTCAAAACCGAGAGCTATCAGCCATTGAGTTTGTAAGCCCAGTCTGTTCCTCTTGCACTTAAGAGCACAGGCTTTCACCATTATGGGATCTGTTTCTGGACTCTGTAACTTTCACCTGAGCTGAGTGCAAGGCTCCTCATCTAAGCACATGACCAGGTCTCAGGATGTGGGCAGGTCAGGCTTCTGTGGACTCTACTTCTACCTTGTTTCCCATCTCACACCCTCAAGGACTGAAGTTGCCCTTTAAGTCAGTTTGGCAAAGTGGCTGGTATATTCCAAATGGTGACTATATTAAAAACTATTCATGGCTGTGGTGGATGTGGGGAACAGAGGGAGAGAGAGAGAGAAAGAGGGGGGAGAAACAGAGACAGAGACAGAAAGAGAGAGAGGCAGAGAGAGACAGAGACAGAGACAGAGAGAGACAGAGGCAGAGAGAGAGAGATTAAAGTGAGCCAGACCCTGTGTCTCCAAGGGCCTTGATGGGTGGCTGCACCACAGATGACTCCTGCTTTAATCTACCAGGACAGTCATGGGTGGTCTGCGACAGTCAGTATCACTGTCACACAGGAGCACAGCATTCTGGCACATTACTGCATACAGGGTGACTATAGACAATCATGGACTGCCAACATCACAGAGCAAGACAGGATTCTGAATATTTTCCCTAAAAAATCATAGCTGTCAGTGAAGATGGATAATTTAGTCTGACTTACACATGCAATATATGAACATCAAAAGATCAGGTGGTGCTCCACTAATGTGTGCAATCTTACTGACAATCTACTCCAGTGCACTGATACAGCAGCAGCTCTGGCTGCCGGGGGTGGGGGCTTGGGGGGGGCGCAGGCAGGGGATGGAGAAAGGCTGCAGTCCGTGCTGCTGTCACTAGCCAGCAGCTCTAGGAACCAATGCTACACTGAGACCATTTCCACTTCCTACCCAGGGAGATAGCCTGGCATGACAATCTAATGAGGCCCAATTATGACAGAACATAATAGTCACTCCAGGCCAACTGGCTGGCTGTTTACCCATAATGCACTGGGCAAGATGGTAGAAAAGGTAAATCATAAGACAGAATGGTTCTGCCTCATGAATGGCACCAGAGATGCTTGCAATGGTTTTATACCAGACATTTAAAAATCAAAAGAAAAAAATCAATACCCTTTTAGATGCTCTTTTTGTGGAATAAGTGGATAGAGATAGACTTGTTTATGGAGCCCTGAGGGGAGTCACTGTGAGTGGAGAGAGAGCCTGAGGCATTAGCAGTGGTCAGGAGACTGCTGCAGTGTGATTCTAAGCTTGATTCCAAGCACTTCTGAAACTGCTGTCATTGTTTGCTTCGCCTCATTAAGAGAGAAATCAGCTGGGCACTCCTGGTCTGTTTATGTGAGTACCAGTAGAAATCCGCACCAAATATCAGGGTGGGCGTGTGCTTCAATAGGCAGAAGGTACAAATGAGCAGAGACAGGGCTGGAGTTTTGGGAACAGGTTCAAGTTAGCTATGCTACAAGGCACACTGCTTGGTGTGGAGTGCCAGCCACACTGAGTCTGTAATTCCCTCCTCTATGGCCAAAGACAATGTGGTTTAAACATTACAAAGAAAGAATGCTCTTACAAATGTACAAATTAAAGAACCCTTCCTTATATACTGTGGGTATGCAAACTGGTCCATACAATGTACACATCAGTATAGAGGCTCCTCCAAAAGAAAAGTCCTACCCGTGAACCAGCTAAAGCATCCTGAGTCTCCAAGTCAGCACCCCACAAGATATTTGCATAGACATGTTTACTGCAACACTATTCACAATCCCCAAGTTATGGAATCAGCTGAGATGTCCATCAACAGATAAAAAAAAATGTGATACGTATACATAATGGAGTTTTAAGGAATAAAGAATTAAAATTAGGACATTTGGAAGAAAATTGAAAACACACATCCGCACTCATGCACATTAGCAGACACACATAAATGTTATATAAGCAAGAGGGAACTATTTGGGAAGACAAAGGAGACCAGCAGGAGGAGAGGGAGATGGAGGAGAGCGCAGGGAGCATGCATGACGTGAGCATGTGCTGTGACATCATAGTAAAACTCACCATTTCATACAATGGCTATACAAGGAGGAAAAGAAAGAATGACCATAATAGTTTTAAGGAAAATTTAAAAGCTGTGGGAGAAGTCTGCAAGCATTATAATGTACTTGTACATCCATATCCCACGGGGGAAAGCGGCTACCAGAACACCTTGATGAGCCATAAACCACATACAAATGCCGAATGTGGAGCAGAGAATGTGAGCTTAGGATTTCAGATTCTTAGGAAGATTGGGCTATCAGGAAATGCCTAACTAAGGACATCATAGAAATACATGCTCCAAGATGATGAAAGTTATGACTGCCAGTTAAAATAGGGGTGAAAAATTGTCACCAACTGCAAAACATATAAAAATACACCCACTTGGAAGATTTACTGGTGGCCATTTAACACCCTCCTCTGCCTCCCTGCTGGGCACTTCCACCGCTCCTTTCCTAGAGTTGGTACAGCCGTTGGTAGTACAGTTGTATACCAGGTCCTTCCTAAAAGCCCTGAAAGGCAAATGGGGAGACAAGAAAGCTAACATCTAAGAGTAGAACTCTGCCCAGAGAGCTACTCTTCAGTATTATGGGGACATCAAAGAAGAAAGGACACTGTATGGATGTCCCAATACCAGCCCAAATAAGATGAGTCAGGCTAAAAGGACTCATGGGGCTCAGTGCACAATCATTGTCAAGCTGTGACTAATCAAGGCAAAAAGATACAGGTGCAAGATAAACAGAAAACTACACTCTGGCTTCCTGGGGTCCCCTCTCTGTCCTCAACTTCTACAGCAATGACCATGGTGACCTGCCAGGGAAGCCCATGGAGACCCAGAGTCAAGGACTTTTCTTGGACTTGGTCACAGAGACAGCCGTGCTTCTCCAGAAGGAAGCTGAAGCTCTCCACACTCAGCACTGTGTATTCAGCAGTCTTGGCACGGTGAGCTTCTGTAAGCAGTGCTGAGAGAACTCTGGGGATCCAGGCTTCCAGCAGCTCCCCGAGGACCTACTGCACACAGGTTCATCCTGGGCTGAGGTACAAGCAAATGGTTCTGGGGAAGCTTGGAATCCTACCAGAAAGAGAAACAAGATTGTCTCTCTCTGCTATAGGCTCAACATCATTTCCAGATGCATAAAAGACCTATCAGGGAAGGCAATGGTTGGGCAGAATGCAATGATACTCATGTATGGAGACACTATGAGGAAGGCCCATGATGCATATGCCTACCCAAAAAGTTAGGACCCCTGGACAGAGTGACTTCTTAGGTCTGCAGATGTGGCTCAGTGGCACAGTGTCTGCTTGTGGTCCTTTGCCATTAAAAAAAAGGGGGCTGGGGAGATGGCTTAGCAGTTAAGAGCACTGACTGCTCTTCCAGAGGTCCTGAGTTCAAATCCCAGCAACCACATGGTGGCTCACAACCATCTGTAATGTGATCTGATGCTCTCTTCTGGTGTGTCTGAAGAGAGAGACAGTGTACTCACAGACATACGGTAAACAGATCTTTTTAGAAATGCTTTCTGCTGTTATAGCGACACAGTATAGCTACATGTCCTAGACTGGCCTAAAATGTTGCGTCTCCTAGCTCAACCTCCTGCATGTCTTGACTATGGGTATGCACCACAACTTCTCACCAAGAGCAAGTTCTTGAACTAGCCAAAAAACGCACCAGCTAGGATAGAAATAAGCAAATTAGGCACCTTATCCATAAAAAGAACTTCTAACAAGAAAGAAAGGTTAGATCTAAGAAAACCAGTAATAACCAATATAAGTAGATCAAAATCTCTCTGTTTAGAAAGGACAAAGGTGTGCCTCTTAGAGAATGGAGTGGTTAGAGTGAATAGAAAATTTAGAGGCACAAAATCCAGGGCTCAGAAGATAAGCCCGGGAGTGGTGACACATGCCTATAATCCCAACACTTGGGACATGGAGACAGGAGGACAGCTAGGATAACCTAGCAAAACTGTCTCACATGAAAAAAGCATACTGTAATTATGCCTCCTTCGTCTCAGTGCTGGGGAGGTGGCCTTGAACACACTAGCAAGTACTCAACTGAGTTATGTCCTCAGTCTGAAGTTTTAAAAATATATAGTAGTTTTACTATTCTTTTGAAAAACTCATCCATATATACAATGTATTTTGATCATATTCAAAGTTTCCTCTCTGTAACTCCCTAAGATCCATCCCTAACGCCATCCCAACAACATTATCACTTCCTTTAAAAAAAAAAAAAAGATCCATTGATTCAATTTGTGTTGCCTGGGCATGTTGTGATACAAGGAAGTATGGTCCACTTCCTTACTATCACACTGACTCCCCCGCCCTGGCAGTCATCAACTGTCAACAGATGCCCAGTTACAGGTGGCGAACCCACAACACCCTCTTCGCTCCATGTCAGAATGTTGGCCGGCTTGATCTTGTGTTGGTAACCACAGCTGCTGCGTTCATGAAATACAGTGGTCCTGTCATGTTTACAAGACACTGTTTTGCTCTGGTCCTCCCTGCCTTCTGACTATTATGATCTTTCTGCCTCCTCTTCTGCAACAGCCCTTGAGCCATGGTGTGTGTGTTGCATGTGTGTGTGTACGCGTGCATGCATTACAGATGTCCTATTTGTGGCTGAGCGCTGCAGATACTTATTCTCTCTGCATTTGGAACAGTTTTGAGTTTCTGCATTAACTGTGTCATACTGATAAGATCTGAGAGTTGCACTAGTCTATGGGTGGAGATGTAAGAATTTAGAGGGTGGTTTGATACTATACCCACCTAGCAAAATAATAGGAATAGGTTCTCCTGTGGCCTATGAGCTCCTCAGCCACAGGCTTCTGGCCAGATTTGCAGCACTAGACAAGCATTTCCTCCTGTGTAGTGGACCTAAATACACTGAGAAAGTAGGTGGTACCCCATTAATAACATTCATGCCACAACTCATTCATGGGCATATCTTGGCATGGCAGTCATTCCGGAAGGTCACAGATGAGCAGGAATTCGATGGTTTTTATCTTCCACCTCTTGCATAGCACCTTCAGGTACTACGAGAGCCGGCTAAGAAGGGGGAAGCTTCCTGGTCAGTGCTATCTTGATTTCTCCAAGTCCTGTGGCCAAAGTCTGTCCACCCTAGAATTTATTTTACATGTAGGTCAGTGAAGCTAAAATCAATGTGCAACACAGTGCCATCTCACACTCCAGAGAGACTGGTGGCAACAAAACACCTAACAATTCCAAGTGTTGGTGAGAAAATGGCTAGTGTGCACCCTTACCAGCTAATGCCATTTTGAAGAGAAAATACAGTGATATTCAGGAATTCTGAACACTGGGACGAACTGGCCCAGCACTTCCATTCCTAATGATTATTCTAGAAGCTGAAGCTCATGGGTATAAGAACAAATGAGAGTCTGTAGCAGCACTGTGTGTGACAGCAGTGGTGGCAGTGGTAGTGGTGGTGGCGGTGGCAGTGGCAGCAGCAGCAGCATGGATGAAGGAATTTCAGAGATCCTGTGCTGGAGTTCACCACCACAATGACAAGATAAGAACCAGAGGAACACTGAAACAAGCTGTGGAAGGACACTCAGGATATTGATTCATTTTTGTGAGGTTTAAAAATATAGAACAAGGGCTGGAGAGATGGCTCAGTGGTTAAGAGCACCATTGCTCTTCTAAAGGTCCTGAGTTCAAATCCCAGCAACCACATGGTGGCTCACAACCATCTGTAATGAGATCTGACACCCTCTTCTGGAGTGTCCAAAGACAGCTACAGTGTACTTACATGTAATAAATAAATAAAAAAATATATAGAACAAGCATATATGTGTGTGTGTGTGTGTGTGTGTGTGTGTGTGTGTGTGTATATATATGTCTGTGGAATCACTACACATATAATAAATCAGACAGGAGTCTTGGGAGGGGGTGGCAAGCACACTATCAGAGACCCTTCTCTTCACCCTTACTGTAGAGCCTCCACTCTGTTGGCAGTAGAAATGAGCTCTGATAGAGCATTTTCCAGTACAGTTTTGGTTTGGAAGTCATTGGATAAGAGGACTTGAAACACCCTTTTTAACATTTCTACTTGTTCCTGGTAGAATGCAGATGTGATAGGGGTAGTCTTTGCAACTGTTCTATAGTCATGGAAACAGAGGCTACACTCCAAATATAAAGGAACAAAAACTTAAACAGTCTGGCTTCCAGGTCAGCCAACTCCAAACTTCTCATTACCTGAGTGGAAAATACACTTTTCTCTTATATATGCCAATGTTATTTGGATTTTCTGTCACATGGCCTTAATCCTTAACTGAAACTGGCACATGGGAGGATTCAACAGAATTGATGTTTTATTTCCTGAGCTGGCTGGTAGATACATGCGTATTTATTAATCTATGAACTATTTTTGGTGTTCTTTATGCTTTTCAGTTTTTCTAATATGCTGAAATGTTGAAAATTCTTAAAGAATGTTGTCCAGTTCCTCACAGTAAGATCTGGAGGACCTGTTAACTAAATATACCAGAAATGCCTGCATTCAGGCAACTCGCTAACAATAAAATAAAACAGGAACAGAAAAGCTAAAGATTCCTAGCTTATTAAAGGCAAAACACAGGTGGCAGAATTCAAACACAGGCTACTCATTGTCTATGCCTCCAAAAGCCCAAAACAGTTTTCTCTCTGCACATTAGCTTCCACTTATGAAATCAAACACAAAGGGGTTGTAGCAGAACTTCAGATTCTATCTAAAACTATCTAAATGCTCTCCAAGAGTGTCTAGTACAAGAACGTCAAATGAGCCAGGTTGTGGTGAGCAGCATTCTTTGGCTCTTTTCAAGTCTCCTCGATGCCAGCTGACTGAAAGAAGCCTGCACCTGACCGTGTTCAGGGTTTAATGAGTTTCTGAGCTTGATAGAGAACATTCCTGTTCTCTGTTACGATGCAAGACAAACTCTTCTGGATCCTTACAGCTCCTACTTCATCCTTACTACCTGCCTTCTGTTCTCAAAGCTGCAGTGAGACTGGGGAATAAGTCCGTCTGTGTCAGTTCTGAGCACACTGGATTTATTAAATTCGGAGAATCAGCCACTCGACGCTACCCCACCAGGTAAACAATTGAAGGGCAAAGAAGAGACCATTCAGAATGCATGAATAACCACAGCCCGACCTCTGTGGTGTGGCAGTACCAGCTCTAGGCTCTCCTGTCCTTTAGATTTACAGGCAGAAGTCTGAGAGCAGGGCATGGCATCATTAAGTGAACTTGTGTTGCAGTCTGAGCTTATGATTAATTTTTTTCTTACCCTATTGCAATGCTGTGTTACTTACTTCTACCTTGACATTATGTTATTCTCCTGAACACTACCCAGTGGTGTGTTTGCATGCCTCACTATCAATCTGTCAGGATGACCATGTAGCCTTGTTATGATTTGAGGACTCTTTTGAAATGCATATAAACACCTCAGAGAAGGTTATGGTTGATATAATAGCATCAGTTCTCTCATTTTATAGGCAAACAATGGACATGATCAGCAACTTTGGAAGAAGTATTGTGATGTAAAGTCCAGGTTCAATGGCATATTGTCAGCCCTTTGTAGCTACAGCTTTAATACCCACAGATACAACCAACACATACTTGTTTGGATGGCCCTGGTACGGTTTGTATTTTGATGTTAATTCTGCTTTCTTAGGAGGTGATGTCTAGACTGAGGAATGAGTCAAATACTCCGGTGACTTCTTGTGAACCTTCTTCTAATGAATAAAGAAACCAATCATTGGGTGAGTAGGTGGGACTTCCAGGTTAGAGGGAGAAAGGGAAGAGGGGGACAGAGGGAGGACAAGATGCAGCTACTAGTGACCCCTGGTTTAGATGGCGAATCCAGGTGGATTTAGATTTATATGGCTTATAAGATTAGGATTCTAGTTGTTGTGCCCAGTGATTGAGTTATCATTGATTCCGAACTAAGTTTGAGTGGTGCTTTCCTTCACTTGGCCGCTCGACTGGGTTCCAGAGAGGCAGGTACGGCAGCAGAGCATGGGTTTGCCACAAGTGCCAAAATTCCCAAAAGGCCATGGGTGATTTGAAGCGTGAGGGTGAGGCTGGCATGGTAACAACCTGCCAGTGGGAACTCAGTGTGCTGGGTAAAGGGATTTCGGAGCTCTGAGTCAGAGTCTCCACGAGATGAGAACAGACTGGCTATGCCCATCAGTGCAGAGGTAGTGTGAATTGCATTGTTGGTTTTTTTTTTTTTAATATTTCCCGCAGCAAATACTGACATGCAGTCTCTCCTGGACATTTCTCTTTGTGCCCTAGCCAGAAACCTTGCAAGAGCCATGCCATTTCACCCAGGAAGTGAGCTAATATCAGAGGGTGCCATATCCAGTTCCCCACCTGCTTCCCTGCCTCCTGCCTGAGAATCAGAGAGCCTGGCTGTAGGCTCTTTCTGTGAATATCCCTAACCCTCAAAGCACATAAAAAGGCTCCCTCTTCTGCCATATGGGCTCCAATTCTCTCTGACTCGCCTTGTTGTCTATCTGGTGCTAGGCTTGAACTCTCCTGGGGGCCCTCAGTATGCTATCTGTTAGTCCATGGCATTAAAACTTTTCTGATAAACTCCTCTGCCCATCCCAAACCTAATAGAGACAAAACAAAAGAAGCACTACAAGGCCTTCAGGCTGGAAAGGATGCAAGGAAATCCATTGCTGTGGCCATTAGTTTCTCAAGGACTCACTGCCTACCAAATGCTGTGCTATGCATCTCCCAGTCATTATTTTAGCTAATCCTCCCAACTGCCCATGGATATAGAAAACTGCTTTCCATGTTTGCTCAATCAGTACTGTGTGACACTGATGTGTGCCTCACACAGGTGAGGCACCATTGTTAGCTCTGTTTGGTTTTTGGGCTCTGGAGATCCTAACATGCTGGGTTTGGCTGTCCATCCTCAATAAGTCAATTAAACAAAAGGTAACATTGAAAGCAGAGAAAGAAGATCTCTTCGATATGGCCATATTGAGATGAGACATAAATGATCCAGTGACCCTACGCCCCAACTCTAGTCCATCTTCAGGGTCCTGCTATTAGATTTAGGTTTATACAAGACAAGAAATATGTATAGTTAAGCAGTCCTGGTCAAGGAATGGTCTTGCCCATCACGGTCTGGATCCAGGCTTTCTTCTAGGGGTGGTCAGACTGGTTGTTAATGCTGTATGAAATCCCTTCCTGGGAGACAAGTCCCATTTCTGTCCAATACCAGAACATCAGACCTTCCCTTCCCCCAGGAAAGGTTCTTGGAAAATCCCAATTTATTGAGGTGCCCTCCTTCAATAGTTCTGAGGCCAGGGAAGGCATCAAGTGTGTCTTGTAATATTTTCATTGCTGCCAGGATGATAACAATTTACAGAGGTGTCTGCCCATCCAGCAGGTATGGACAACACTGTAGTCAGTGTTCTGGGTCCTCACCTCTGTAAATGTGGTGCGAGAAGCAAACAGTGGGGCTTGTCTGGTGAGTGAGGAATATCCCTGGCTCCTCCAAAGCTCAGCAATTCCGAAGATCTTGGCACAGGCTGAGTAAGGAGGAAACACAGATCATGTATGAACCAAATGGCCCACCAACTGACCTGGGGGCGGGGTGGCTGGGTGGTAGAACACTCTGTACTGGTACAGAGCTCACATCCCCAAGCTCTATAAAACAACACTAGGTGATGACAAACAGGATGCACCCTGTGGTCCAGGCTGTGGCAGCATGTCTACAAACAGGAAGAGGCTCTAAGGAGAGAAGCCGGGTACCACAGGCAGCTGCACATAGCAGGAAGTATGGGAGCAAGAGCTTGCCCTGCAAGGTAGTTTAGGATGTGAACAGAAGATATGGCTGCAAGCTTTTATTGGTTGGGTTCTATGTTGGTGAATCTGGCTAGTTCACGCAGAGAAGCAATTAATCAAAGGTATACTAGGTGTGAATGTAAAGCTGGAGGACAAGTTGAGGTTGAATACAGAGGTAGTTCTCCCCATCCTTCCAGCCAATGAAAACTGTCCCCAGGGAGAAATATGCCTGGGCACAGAGCCCAAGCTTGAGCCATGGACATGCTGGAGGTGCATGCTGGATGCTGATCCTGGCCACAGTGATCTTAGAAAGCAGAGGTAGCTGCCATGTCCCTCAATGATCAGGGATGGACCCCTGCCTCTTATTTGTCACCTTTTTACAGGAGTTGAATACAATTCGGGTGTGTCTGGCTGGCTGAGATAGAGTCCCAGGTCTGAGCCATGTCTTGGCCATCTGGGTGCCAACCTAGCAGGTGGTCTTTGCTTCCCTCCCCTACAACACCTAGAAGGAAACTCTTCAGATGTGAAAGAAACAAATGTGCTGGAAAGTCGAGGACAAATGTCCACTACAAATGCCATTAACAGTGACCAAAACTGGCTACTAAATTTGTTCTTCACAAGTAAAAATGATGCTGTGTATCTCAAAATGAACAGAGTTTAGGGTGGTAATGCTGCAGTGGGAGATGCTCATGAGTGTCCTCAGTGGCATCTGGGGACTGCTCAATGATGGCCAGGCTTTGTTGTTGTTGTTGTTGTTGTTTGTGTCGGGGTTGCGGCAGGGCCCTCCCTCAACAGACATGGGCACAGTGACAAACTGCTTTTCCTCACAAGTGCTGCCAATCCCTACACCATGAGAGCCCTAGATGAAGGACTCTGGAGGCTGCTTTTAATTTACTGATAAGTGAAAAATAAATGTGCCAATTTTGAATACTGCTACCCCAGCCTATTAAACAAAGAGCAGCAACTCCCAAGTCACTGCCTTCCTATTAACCTAAACCAGCTAATGCCCATGTGGCCAAGGGCTGGCAGGGCGACCCAGATCACCCTTTCCATATTTACCACAAGGCTCTGCTGCACTGGTGTCATTGGGGTGGAGACCACTTTGCACTCGGTGGTCTAGATCCAAAAGAGCACCCACCTCAGACAGGCTGCCATCAAATTCAGGGAAAAATGAAGGTCTTTCCCATACTGGTCCATCTTTACCTGTCTTCATGCAGGCTCAGCCCAGTGGAGGGCAGCCTACAAAAGGGCTCATCCCGCAGAAACCATAACTCATGCAGTGTCAGGAAGCCCAAGCTGCAGTTACTTAGCTGGGCTGCGGCCATAAACACGAAATGGTTTGTACGTCTGCACAGAGGAACAAACACTGCATTTCCTAACAGGGCAGCTACCTCAGCAGTGCTCCAATGCCACTTAGCTCTAGTCATGGCTGTGACAGTGGCTGACAAGAACAGCTAAGAGGAGGAAAGGCTGGCTTGGGTCCAGGGGTCAGGGGACAGTCTGTCATGGTGGAGAAGATATGGAGGCTGGAGTAGACTGGTCATGGTGGTGGGAGCTTGTAGCAATGGCTTCCCCAATGGAAAGAGGAAACCAGAAGGAGACACCACCTTTAAGTCTGGGGTTCAGTAATCCACCTTTCCATATTAAGCCACAGTTGCAGACACTCTACAAACTCCTACAACACCACCAAGCTGGAGACTCGTGTTTAAACACTGGTACCTGTGCGAGGTACCATAACACCTAGTCATAACACCAGGGACTTCTGTAACTAGTCCTTCCCAAATTCTGGTGGCTACTTAGGCTTTTGGAAAAGTAATCAATCAGGAACAATTGCATTTTCTGAAATGTCTAAATGACTTCTTAGGAAACATCTGAAAACTATGAGTAAGTCCGTAGTCAGTATAGTAAGCTTACTTCTAGTTTCCAAATGGTTGGGCTTCATTTTCAGACAAAATAGCCTCTGTTAAAAGGAGAAATGGAATAAGAAGCCAAGCCTTACAGCAGGTAGACACTCAGCTCTCTGAGCCACAATCCAGGCCATCTTTGGCAACAACCTGGGATACTCATAGACCCTATTTCTACTTCGTTCCCTGGATTTTTTTTCTCACATTAATAGTAACCCCTCTGAGCTGGAATGTAACTCAGTTGGCAGAGTGCTTGCCTAACATACACCCAGGGTTTAGTCCCAGCACTGCATAAAACTGGGCATGATGGCACATGCCTGTAATCACAACACTCACAAGGTAGATGGGAGGAAGTTTGACAGGCAACAGTGAAGGGACCAACTGTGACTACAGACACTTCTCAGGAATGGCATCCTGTTACAGGATCGGAGGACATGAAGTGGGACTCATGGGAATTATGTATCCCTTTGATTGGACACATTTGCTTTCATATAGTCTCAGAAAATTCATGGGGCCATAATCCTTTCCATCGTTAATGCTTTCATTGTCTTCCCCTAATTACTTGAGGTATGTAAATTCACTGATCTCAAACTTCCAAGGCATCAACATCACTCACATGGTGACCCGATGTCACACTGCTAACAGATCCAGCTTAATCAGGTTCTACCAGTTTTCAAATCATACATGTCATTAGACAAGATTCGTTTAAGTTTGCATCTAAAGGCTACAGCTTATTTTTGTGGCAGCAGCCAGACACTCCTAGCTGCTCAGTGTTGCATCTGTACCATTAGCCAGTGGATACAATTCATAGACTGTAACTGGCTGATGTACCACAGAGCTTTACTGTGCTATCAAATGTGCTCTTACGTGCTTCTGAGAAAGAAAGGAAAAGACTATGAGGGGTGAATTACCCACACAAAATTTCCAGTTTCTATTGATTGACACAAAGTCCCTTCTACCTTCGTGCTGAGCACAACTGGCCCTGGACCACATAGCCAGCAGGCGCACAGCCGCTCAGCCCCATATCTCTTTTGACTGTTTATTTTGAGACAGAACCTCATTTAGTTGTTTGGGCTAGCCTGATTTAATACAAAATTTCTTCACAAAAATATTTACAGTAGTATTTCCCCACAGTAAGATAATAAATGAAGTCTAGCGCCACACAGTCCAAGACTGGCAGGCCATGCCTGGGGCGACTCCTGTCTGGTGCAAGCCTGGGTAGGGAGCAAGCCTGGTGTCACATTGGCATGGGTAGGGCATAGCACTCCCTAGCCCATTCCTGAGATGACCACAGACACCCAGAAGCTCCGGGTGCTACGAAGACGAGCAAATCAATTGAGAGGAGATGGAGGAGAAAGGGAAGCAGAAGGGTGTGGACAATGAAGAGAGGCAGACCGCTTGATGTGAGAAGACAGTGATGCTGAGGTCCTGGCCTGTGCTGCCACCAAAGGCCACGTCTGGGTCCATGGCCCTGCTGCAGTGGGGTGGGGGTGGCATAGAGAGTCTGTTACTATCAAAGGTCTGGCCTGCCGCCTGGGACCATGTTGATATTTGAGGGCTGTATAGAACTGGTCCTATCCCTTGCCTGGGCATCATGGGAGAGCTGGCTCAGAAGGCATGAGAGCAGGAAAGCTGGCCCCACCTCTTACCAGCTGTAGCACTCTGGAGAGCAGCCCAGCACCTTGTGTAGGAAACATGTTAGAGCTGGCCCAGGCTGCAGGAGTTGTGGACGAGCCAGCCATGAGGGTGTGACAGGGAGAGCTAGCCCTGCCACTCACAAGCCATGTGTAAATGTGGGCAAGGGAGAGATGCCCTCTTTAACCTTACCCCTTGCCACCTGCAGTGGGTGAGAAAAATGGCTATGGGGTCATTAATGCTCAAGAGCTGGCCCTGTCCCTTACTGGCTGTAACACTAGGGAGAGTGGGTCCTACACCTCAACTGACACTCAATAGAGCGGCCCTGCTTACATGGCAGAGGGTGAAGTAGCTCTGAGGGCATGAGAGCAGGTGAGCTGGCCCTGCCCCTCACCAGCTCCAGCACTGGTTGCTAGAGTCTCCCTAGTAGTGTAGGTTTGGAAGATCCAGTGGGCTGGCCAACACACCTACTGGATCCACACCAACCTAGACCCAGACCCAGGGCTTTTGAGTTGGCTCATCTGGGGACATCTACCCCATGTATGAATTGCTGGAAGGGGCGGGTCCTGCAGATCCAAAGTTGCAGGATCTCTGTGACACAGGGCAACAGCAGGATATCTGAGAGGAGTCCCAATAAGGACCCAGTATTGATGGTGTAGCAGAAGCCAGACCAATGACTCACTGCAATGAACATTTGCAAGTAAAGAAGTGCGGACAGAGGGACATACTGTGGGACACACTGTAACACAGTACAGCTCCTACAACTAGATTTTTTTTTTCTTTTCAGGGGCAGGAAGGGGAGATGGGTACAAAGGGATGAGGAGATGAATCGGATTGGGATTCATAATGTGAAAGTCACAAAGCATCAGTAAAGAGTTAAATATAAAAAAGGATGATATGATAAGGAAAAGAATAATAAAACTTTATACAAATCAAGCAGTACACAGTAAACAGAACCTTTGGTACCTTCTCAGTGGAGCATGGAAGGACACAGTGAACATGGAATCAGGAACATACAGAAGAGCTTCTAAAAGCTGGAGCCTGGGAAACAGACCCCTCAGTAGCTCTGGCATTTAAACTTCACTTTCCAGCCTCTCATGATTTTGCTAATTTCCCATTCTGATGACTTGACCAATTACCCGGTAATTGAACCCCTTCAGGATCATGTCCCCTTTAGTACCTCATTTAGTTGAAGAAAATAGGCCAATGAAAAGGTGGAATGTTCTAATTCCAGAAAATGAGAGTAGAAATAACACAGGAAAGATGTACACACTCCAGTTAGCTAAGCAGAAGCTTCAAGGCACTAGCTTGGCTCACTCCGTGCTGCTGTGCCAGGGCCTCTCCAGGTCTCTGATAACCCCCAAGGAGGGGCCTGTTGGGGAAGGGGTCCCAGCGCAGCTCTGCTGTGGGGCGCTCTGGCAGCGCAGCTCTGCTGTGGGGCGCTCTGACAGTCCTGAGCAGCACAGCTCTGCTGTGGGGCGCTCTGACAGTCCTGAGCAGCGCAGCTCTGCTGTGGGGCGCTCTGGCACTCCTGAGCAGTGCAGCTCTGCTGTGGGGCGCTCTGGCAGTCCTGGGCAGCACAGCTCTGCTGTGGGGCGCTCTGGCACTCCTGAGCAGCACAGCTCTGCTGTGGGGCGCTCTGGCAGTCCTGGGCAGCACAGCTCTGCTGTGGGGCGCTCTGGCAGTCCTGGGCAGCACAGCTCTGCTGTGGGGCGCTCTGGCACTCCTGGGCAGTGTAGCTCTGCTGTGGGGCGCTCTGACACTCCTGAGCAGCACAGCTCTGCTGTGGGGCGCTCTGACAGTCCTGAGCAGTGCAGCTCTGCTGTGGGGCGCTCTGGCAGTCCTGGGCAGCACAGCTCTGCTGTGGGGCGCTCTGGCACTCCTGGGCAGCACAGCTCTGCTGTGGGGCGCTCTGGCACTCCTGGGCAGTGCAGCTCTGCTGTGGGGTGCTCTGGCACTCCTGAGCAGCGCAGCTCTGCTGTGGGGCGCTCTGGCACTCCTGGGCAGTGCAGCTCTGCTGTGGGGCCCTCTGACACTCCTGAGCAGCACAGCTCTGCTGTGGGGCGCTCTGACAGTCCTGGGCAGTGCAGCTCTGCTGTGGGGCCCTCTGACACTCCTGAGCAGCACAGCTCTGCTGTGGGGCCCTCTGACACTCCTGAGCAGCGCAGCTCTGCTGTGGGGCGCTCTGGCACTCCTGAGCAGCGCAGCTCTGCTGTGGGGCGCTCTGGCACTCCTGAGCAGCGCAGCTCTGCTGTGGGGCGCTCTGGCAGCGCAGCTCTGCTCTGGCACTCCTGAGTGCCTGCCACCTGCTCTTGCCTAAAGGCTTGCAGGGCAAGAGCTGCAGTGAGTCAAGAGTCCCTAGAAGGGAACAGAAATTAGGAACTAGGTCACAAGCATATGCACCCCTGGGAACCTTGGGAACATGCAGTGCACCCTTCTGCGTCACAGAGCCAGTTATGGCTCAGGGTTCTCCAAAGAACCAACAGAAGATATACAAAAATCATTAGGGCAGGTTCATTATGGGAGCTAGCTCACATGTTTTTTGAGGCCAAGGAATCATGCCCAGCTGCCCACCAGCCCAGGAAGTCTGGTGGTGTGAATTGCCAGCTTGAAACTCAGGGGCTGTCACATCCAAGGAGATAGTCTAAGCTCAGAGAAGGGACAAACTTGCCCTTCTCCCACCATCTTGTTTTATAGTGGCCTCTGTACCGAATGCCACCTGACCACACTGCTGAGGTCAGCTCTGTCCTCAATCTAGACTCAAATGCCTATCTCTTCCAGAAACCCTTGTTGACAGAAGCAGAAATACTGATTTAACAATGACTTGGGCAGCCCTCTTAAGCTCAGTGAAATTGAGACTCAGGAGCCCTTAAAGATCTGGTGAAAAGTAAGGACCCTTTCCCCAAGTCATACTCTAAGACATCTACACAAACATCCTAAAGTCCACCTGGGTTTTCAGGGTTCACTAGCCAGACAAAGCCTACCGATAGATGACCCACACAGGTTGAAAGACTGGACCCACAGATTCACTATTCTGACCTGTGTCAGATTGCCCAGAAGAAACCCTTGACCTGTGACAGGAGCTTCTATTTGCCTTCAGTCTGACTTGCTTCCTACTTATCATTTCCTGCCATATGCTTGGTTTCTTTTAAGCTTTCTTGAATGGAGCACACAGACAAGGGAAGTTTCTCTCAACTGGTAAGGTTTTGTTTGTTTGTTTGTTTGTTTTTATCTCAATGATGAAGTTAGAAATAAAGAATATGGGAGACTTTTTGTGTGTCCCTAATTAAAAGGCAGCTCAGTCCCTATTACTTAGTTCCAGTCATTTCTTTTCATCAAATAACCAAATGTCCATCTTTTCCTGGCCCCTTGTTGGCGGTGGTGTTCTTATGTCAGTCATGGGCAGAGCAGACGGCAGTCCTTTGATCATTCTAGCTTCATGCCTGGCTTGGTGGCCAGAGCTGTCTTATGCCTAAGACTCATAAAAAGCAAAGCAAATCATACCTAGGCAGCATAGTTCAAGAGGAGGAAGACAGAGATCTATGGACTGCCATGTCACCCGCAGACCTGCCCTCCAGCTCACGGCACAAGTGGGCCATAGACACCCGCTTGTAGCCATACACATGGATAGAGGATGCTGCCTATGGGCCCACCAGCCTGCAGTAGAGGCCACCACAATGTACAAGTATGTGGTGGTCAGAAAGAAAGATGAGAGAGAAAGAGAAGTGGAGCAGCTTAAACATTATAAAGAGAGACAAAATTGGAGCCTGGAAGGGTAACCTGTAGTGAGTGGCCAGTCCTTACCACCTGGGGCCATGGTGTGATCCCAGCCTGAGCTACCACTGAGGGTCATATCTCAGTCTATGGCTACACACTGGCAGAGGTCAGCATCAATGTCTGTGGCTCATATCACCACACCAGTGACATGGGGCTGTCACTGGTCAGTGTAGCCGCCAGGAACTACATAGATGTCCAGGGCTGTTCGTAACTGGCCCCACCCCTCACTAGCTGCAGTGCTCTGGAGAGCTGGCCCCATCTCTCACCTGTGGTAGGTAGCACTCGAGAGATGGGGCCCTGCACCTTGCCTAGGAAGCTCAGTGGAGCTGGCCCTTGTAGGGGGCAGGATATGAGTGAGCTAGCCCTGAGAGTGTGAGTGTGGGAGGCTTACCCTGTCTCATCTGCTGTGGGCTGGCACTGGTGCAGAGGTGATGCCCACCCCCCAGCATCTTGCTACCTCCAGCAGTCAGGAAAGCTCCCTCCCCACCGGGTCACGAGCTCAGAAGAGCTAGCCCTGCCTCTCATCAGCTGCAGCACTCAGGATGCACATGTGTGTTTATTTTACTTTGGACAGGAGGTTGCAAGAGCAAAGGGTGGATATGAAGGGACAGGGAGATGTGCAGGACTGGGTTGCATGAGGTGAAATTCACAAAGAATCAATAAAAAGGTTTTTTTTTTTAATTTTTTTTTTATTTAAAGTTAAGTTTTTGTCAATGAGTTTGTACTTTGGCCAATCATAATGTCCATACTATCACACCATGAAGAGGCAGCTCTGAGAGAGAACAAGAAGACTGTGTTCCTGTGTGGGGATGTAGGCTCTTAATCTGGGGCTATAGGCACTGCAGGGGTGGGGTGGGGACTTCAGATGAAAGAAAACTGGATTTCCACCAAATTCCTGTTGATATAGCACCACCTTCTATTACAAAGTTAGCAGCTGCTCATGGGGGTAGCAAGGACCCGAGCATCAGAAACCAGACATGTTCCTTATCACATTTCAGTTTCTGCCCAAGCCATAGAACATGGAGTCATGCACTGTCACTATCACATCTGGGTAGTTATTAACCACGTTGTCAGAGCACCAGATAAAAGGTCAACCAAAAAGCAAGCACGCCACCAACCAAATTTTCTGACAGTATTTTGATAACTGTATTGGTGTCGATGCAAAGTCTCTATATTTAAAAACATTACCCTGTGATGTGGCCCAGGGTCTCTGCCAATCTATCCCAGGCCTAAGCATGATTAAGATGCCCTGTAAGACAGGGCACAGAGAGCTGACACCATTCCAGCAGCCATGTGCATATGTAGTAGACAATGGCTGGGGTGGAGCTATACTCACACATGTAATCAGAAACAGTCATTCAACTGAGGCCCCATGTTCCCTTAATTAGTAATGTTAGGTAACTGGCTCAGACCTTTTCTAATCAGCTTTAGCAGAAGGGAAGCACTGTCCCTGATGGCTTGGATGCTTTCATGGAGCTCATAGAGGATGTGAAAGAGTGAAGGAGCCAAGGGGCTGAGCTGATTGCCCTCTGGTGCTCCTTGGCATAAAACTGAGTGGAGACAGTCTCTCACACTTCCCATCCCCAAGCCCAGGG
Source organism: Mastomys coucha (assembly GCF_008632895.1). Taxonomy (NCBI): domain Eukaryota; kingdom Metazoa; phylum Chordata; class Mammalia; order Rodentia; family Muridae; genus Mastomys; species Mastomys coucha. The sequence goes on from NW_022196894.1 coordinate 8,491,349, forward strand.
ATGTTTTGACTGAGGCATCATACCCTTGCATGCAAATAAATCTCTTTCTGTTTCTGTATATGAAACTGTATGGTAAATTAACTTTAAATCTTGGCATTTCCTGGAGTAGGCATATAAAAATAAAAATGCAAGGCTAACTACACAGTGGGGGATGAATGTAAAGTCACAGAATTTTCTAAAAACAAGAAGACTCATTTTATGATGGACACAGGACTTCCACGAAATGGGAGCTTTCTGAGATGTCATACGTGGCACAGGAACTTATTGCCTGTATCACAGGGACCAAGGCTCTCGGTTACACAAAAGGGGTCACAGGAAGAAAGCGCTAGTCACCCTGTCCCCATGAGAGGGCCTCCAGAAAGCCACAAAGCAGAGGGCTAGTGTGGACTCAGTAAAAATGGCCTGGAGGGTCCCAGGCCTCCACTTGGCCTCCAGCACCGCTGAAGGCACAGGAGCAGCAGTAGGATGGCAACAACACTGTATGGGTTTCCTTAGACTGTCTCAGCTAGAGCAACCTGGAGGGCAGGGTAACTAACGACTGCGAGGTCTCAGTCTGTAGACACTGAAGGCACTGGAGCAGCTGTGGGATAGCAGCAACGCTGTCTCAGCTAGAGCAACCTGGAGGGCAGGTTAATGACCGTGAGGTCTCCATCTGTAGACTCTGAAGTGACAGAGTCTATATATATCAACACAAGGATTATTCAGACACTAGGAAGGGGAAAGAGTAAATCACAGAACAATGTGCACAGAGCGACTGTGTTTGTGCTTTGGAAAAGGTTGTTGCACACACACATAATCTGAACGACAGTGACCCCAGGTCATGACTTTGGAAGGGATTCATGGTAGATGCTATATGAAGATTTTCAATCCTTGCAACCCATTTACACATTGCTTGCATAATTTAGAATGTGAATATAATAATAATAATAATAATAATAATAATAACAACAACAACAACAATGATAGACCCAGATCTATTCTAGCTTGAATCCTTCGTGAGAGTAAAGTAACAAACAAGAGAGGGATTGAAGAAGGGAGGGAGGTTGAAGGAAAGGGAGAAGGAGAGGGGGAGGGAGATGGGGAGGGGATCATGTCTCTATATATCCATACCATTACAGGTAACTCGCAGGTTCATCCATTTCACATTATTTCACATAACAGAAGCATTAAGATCAGCGTCTGGTACAAAATAGGCACTGAGTACAGATGTCAAATTTCATCTATTCTAGAAATTTGTAACTTGTACACATAGGTTCACGTGACTCCACTCCCTCCCCATGTTCAGCAGTAAATAACCCTACACCCTCCTTACATGAACACTGTCCTCAGGACCTTGGGACTAAGCTTTGGGGAAGGTGAGCTTGACAGTGTTGGAGGGCTGAGATAAGGCCCATAGGGGGACAGAGCCTTAATCTGGCTTTGGTTTTGAAATCATGCCTCCAAGGCTTTCCTTATCAGAATCTGTCTTGTACCAGAATTGTAGTCAAGTGTTTGTGTCTGCCTGGCCTAAGAAAAATGAGCATCAATCCTTTTGGACTGTGGAAGCAACAGAAAGACAAACAGTCCTATTCCTTGTCTCGAGTCCAGCACACAGACACATCTCAGCTTTGCTCAATGCCCTCCTTTCACAAAGTTATTCATTCTTCATAGAAGTAGAAGCTGTCAAGTGGGGAAAAGAGTCTGGATGTTTATTGGGTGGTGGTGACTTTTATCTAGACTTTAGTCCATCCCTCTGCACCCAGTTTAAGATGACCAAGCAAGAAGAAAGTTTGACTTTTGTTGTTACTGTTATTGTTGTTGTTTTGTCTTTCTTGGTCTGTTCAGACCTTTAACTAAAGGAAAGACACAATGCTACTTATCAGTGTCCCTAATTCCTATTTCCATAGCAACACCCATTTCTCAATACCTGGGCACCAAGTGACTCCGGCTCCTCTCCAGCCTCTGCAGCCACTTCTACTGAAGCCCAGCCCTTCTCCACCATGAAAACTTTCCACCTAAGTGGCTACTTCTGTGTTTATTCCTAAGAAACTGCATCTCTGTGCACACATCCTCTAATTTGTTGCGATCATCTCTGGAATCAATACTAGCTTCACAGAGGTCCTTTGGTTCCAACATAAATGGTCCCAAAAATTCAACCTTAAAACATCAGGGACCATCTAAAACTTGAAACTACTATGTGATTGCCATGTAAGACAGGTACAAAAATTAATTTGGGGGAAATCGCACAAGTGGGAACAAAAAGCTTTTGCTTCTCCTAGTGAAGTGTTTCTTTGTAAGTCACAAGCATCTGCTCTGTAAGTTCATAAATTCTTATGAAAAACCTTCTGGGCTAGATCTTGTTTAAAACTGTATTTTTACAAACTTTAGAAGGGGGATAGATGGGACAGAATATATTCTAACAATGCAGAATTGAAAATACTCATTTCAGAGATCAAGAACTCTCTACTAACAAATGTGTGAGTATCCCTTCCCTAAGCAGCAGGCACCCCCGAATCAGCTCAGCGCAGTCCTGTTACCAATCGAGTCAATTCCAAATTTAAGAAGAATAATCTTAGTTTTCAGAGACAAACCCGTGAGTGTTGGGATGACAGATAAAGAGTTCTGTGCATGTACATGGTCCAAGTAAAAAACCCAATCCTGGCTATATATGTACAAATCCTTTCAAGAAAACGCTGTGCCTGTTTTCCAGGGCACTTTGCCAACATGCTACTGTGGGCGTTTTCTATAGGAGAGAGCATCTTGCTTTAGTTACTCAGAGTATTTAACAAGTAAAACAAAACCTACACACATAAAAGCATCTTCCCGAAACCTGAGCAAACGTTTAAAGGAGTGGTGGTGTTCTTGCTTAAACACCGTCAATGACAACCATGAAGGTGCTCATCTCAGTGGCTCCTGGCAGGCACACAGGTCATGAAAAGCAGAATGCATTGGGCCTAAGCATCCTAGTCTGACAAGTGCATCTCAACTGTATTGTCCATAAGATGTATCTGGTAATTTCATAAAGACCTGCTAGATCTGCCTGGCAGAGATGCTCCATCTCCAGTAAGAGCATCTTACTAGCTTTTTAATAGCAAGGCAACAGTGGGAAGTGCAAGAGGTCTAGAAAAGAAGTTACTCTACCACATTTAGGATACAAGGCCTTAGGAAAAAGCACTTCCTTGTTCAGAGCCAGTTACCCCACCAGGAAAAATGGAAATAACCACTGGATCTGTTTTGCATTGCCATTACAAGAAAGTAAGCCAGCGGCAGTGACACTGGCTGGTTATAGAACTGAATTTCACTGACCACAAGTTATCTATGATAGGCTCAATAAAGCCCCCTCTGAAGTGTCCACAGGCTAACTCTCAGTACTTGTGAATACCTCATCTCCCATGGCAAAGGGGACTTTACAGACTGGAGAGATTACTCTAGGTTATCAGTCAGGCCCAGTGTAATCACACAGGTCTGTATCAGAAGTAGGGGGTGGGGGGAGGGAGAAAAGGAGGGAGGGAGGGAGAGAGGGGAGGGGGGAGGGGGGCACTATCCAGATTGAGAAGGAGAATCCCAGAGGTTGCAGCAGGGACCAGAGAAGACTCCAGACTATAGGTTTTGAAGATGCACATCAAGCCAAGAAATGTATTCTAGGTGGGAGAGGCTCCAGAGGAGCACAGACCTATAGATTCATATTGTACTTTGAACCTCCAGATCTGTCAGAGTAAGTGTGCACTGTTCCAGCAACTACAGAAGTTGAATGACATAACACGGGCTTGCCTCCCCCTACAGAATAGAAGCTCTTGAGGCTAATGTTCATGAGAATCTCAAGCATGCCACAGTTGCTCAGGTAGAGCTAACATACAAGAGCTCTTCCAAGACATTACATTCCAAGAGAAGAACTGACCTTTGTTCTCCATTTTATGGAGTTACAGCAGTCCAGGTACATGAGGACAGACCTTTGTGTCAGTGACAAGCAAGAGGCTTACTGGAATGTCTTGTTCCATAATTACAGCATCACATGCTGATTGGTCCTCCACATGGAACTGCTGGATTCTAACAAGGCTCCTGGGGACACTCTCAGTGGGTATATATATGACTTAGTATCAGCAGGGCCTACAAAAGTTATCCTGGGCTGAAGAGCTAAAGAACTGAAGAGCTGAAGGACAGAAAATCAATGGTCTCAGTAACATGGACAAGATCTTAATTTGCCACTTTTAATGTGGCTAATCTCACGAAGAAGTTTAATTGCAAATTAAAAAAAAAAAAAACCATATGGGTGCCTGTAACATGAAGACATATTTGTCCAAACTCAAGCTGGAGCCTTGGCACCAGTGCGCTTCCTCCTACTACCTACGCATCTGTCTTCCCTGCCCTTCAGCTCTGCCGAGGCTCTGGTCTCTCATTTCCACTAGTATACCCATAGTGATTAATGCTGTATCTGGCACTTACTCTGCAATTAGTGAATGGTTATAGATGAATGAATGTTACCATGGATAGTTACAATGAAAAAGGATATTGTTACTTTCATTTAAAAATTCATTATTTGTAAAATTCTTTAACTTCCTTTTGAGTTAATATCTACTTGGCCCAAGATACTATTTATGGTAGAATTAAAAGCACATTTTCTGATTTTATTTGCTTATTAATATATGCATTTGGTCATTAACAATGTGCTAAGTAGTCAAAGCAAATAATTGCTTTTCTAGTCAGCCCTGATGGATGCCCTAAATGAAGGGAGCAACTTATTGCATATTAAAAATTGTAACTAGCTTTAAAATGTTGTTTCATCTCAGACAAAATATTAAAAAACAGTTAAAGTCCTCTATATGGCTCAACTAAAACCTCCCAAAAACAGCCCAAATTATGAGTTCTGACCTAGTCACACTGAATAGAAGGTGCATGTTCACAAGTCTGCAGGTTCCAATTTACAAGGTCTTCTGATCAATTGTTAGGACTGATCATAAAATGGTTTTCATTATTTATGTTCAGTATATCCTATTTAAGAAGCAATGTTATTGCAAGAAAAGCTTTTATTTTACATCTGATTTTGGAATGTGGCTGAGTAGATTAACTTATAATTCAGAATAAGTTGGTAAACATCCATAAGAACAAGTTCTATAATTCCAGGAAGACTCATGATATCCTGAAGTCACTGGGCAGAAAAATGCTACTTTTGTAATCTATGTTCAAGGGTCAATAGAAGCAGACCTTTGCCCATTGTGTGATACAGTGCAATGGTACGAAGCTGATGGCACCTGGGCCATATCATCCTGAAGACACCAGCTAACCTGGAAATTAGCAACGATGTGCTGGGTCAGAACCCATCACCGTAGTCTGCAGTACTATGTCAGAAGCTAAGGCCTATAGCTGCTTCCACATTCCACTATCTTAACACCTGTGAACCCTTGACCAAAAGTCATCAATATTTAACCAGTGGCTAGTATTTAACTTCACTACAAAACAAAGAAAGGATTATTTTCTCAAATATTTTTCCATGTAGAGCAGCCCAGATGGTCACCTCTGTTGTAGGGGAATCAGTCCCCATGCCACACATCTGGATCCAGGAACCCCAAAGATGTAACTGGGTCTTGGTCTCTCCATTGCTCATCTCTGCTTTCTTACTACTATGGAGCCCCATAATGTGTGGCAGTTTTACATTCTTGCTGTTTCAGTGAGAGGCGGAGAAAAGTCTCTGCTCACTTGCTCCATCACAAGTATGTGGAGAACTGGTGGCCCAGTCTCCTGAGTTCTGACTGAGGTGGCCCAGGCTCCTGGGTTCTGACTGAGGTGGCCCAGTCTCCTGAGTTCTGACTGAGGTGGCCTAGTCTCCTGGGTTCTGACTGAGGTGGCCCAGTCTCCTGAGTTCTGACTGAGGTGGCCCAGGCTCCTGGGTCCTGACTGAGGTGACCTAATCTCCTGGGTTCTGACTGAGGTGGCCTAGTCTCCTGGGTTCTGACTGAGGCGGCTGTTTTCCGTTCCTTCTTCCTATAATTTTTACAGGCCTAATCCAGGACAGATGTTTCTGTACGTGATATCCATGAGCTCTACCTGGAGGAGTCACCAATGGATGTTCACATGAATGACTTTGTGTAAGACAGCAGCAAACAGACAAGGACACTCCTGAGAGTTCTCCCTGCCTGTTGCTCTCCAAGAATGTTACAGAAAATGGCTCTAGCTAGCCCCTTTCCTTCCTACATCTTTACTCTGGGTTTAATTCTAGACACATGGTGTCCAGACAATAGGAGCTGGACAGAGATAACTGAAATGTGCCCAGCATTTTGCAGTGTCTCATCAGTGTCTTACAGTTTCCACTGATAAGAAGAGACACCATGACTAAGGAAACTTATAAGGGACAACATTTAACTGGGGTTGGCTTACAGGTTCAGAGATTCAGTCCATTATCACCAAGGAAGGAAGTGTGGTACCATCCAGAAGACATTGTGCTAGAGAAGGAGTCAAGAGTTCTACATCTGATCTGAAGGCTGCTAGGAGAAGACTAGCTCATAGGCAGCTAGGAGGAAGGTCTCAAAGCCCACCCCCACAGAGACATACTTCCTCCAACAAGGCCACACTTCCTAATAGTGGCACTTCCTGGGCCAAGCATAGTCAAGCCATCACATGCAGCATCTAGAGCAGCTCATAAATCTAGCTTACAAGTAAAGTGAGACAAATGTAAATATCCCAGACACTGCTTGTCTTTTCTACCCTGGTCTTCAGGTCATTTCTATTATACTGAGCAAAGACATGGGCAAGAAGGGGATGTCATAGCAGCTGCCTCTCTGATGGGAAGGTTCACTTCTACTTAGCCTTGATCATGGGGCTGTGGGTCTGCCTGAGACAGGAGGACATTAAGTGAGGGTGTAGGGGAGAAGGAAGAGAGTTCCAGAAACATCTGCTACTTATGTCTCCAAGAACTTCCTCCTCCGGCTCCTCCTCACTTCCTCCTTTCCTCTTCCCTCCCACCCTCCCCTTTCCTCCTGTAAGTAAAGCAATAGAGAAAATGAGAACACATGGTAAGAGCAGTGAGCCACACACAAAGAGATGCTCAAGGGCCAGCATTTTACTTTTCTTTAGGGAAACTATCCTATTCTTCAGACCACACGGCTGGAGTGGAGCTAGTCTCACAACTTAGCTTTGGGCCATGTGAACCCAGTAAATGTGATCTGTGACTCTGACTGGGTCATTCAGAATAGGTCACTTTGTTTCTGTTGTGATTTTTGTAAAACACTTAGAACTCCTTAGATTTATAGACACTATCTAGGTTGTTGGGAATTTGTCTTATTTCAGCTCCCAAAAGCCTTGCTTCCCTGCCCCCAGCTGGGTACGACTGATAATAAAGAACTGGCAGGGAGATGGAGCAGGCAAGGAATGGGGTATGGGGGAGAATCACTATGATGGGGAAGCAGAAAGATGAAACTTAAAGGCCTACCAGCGTGTAAGAATTCAGGAAAGTGCTCTAGGGGCCACTTCTCCAATTGGGTCTGGGGTAGCAGAGATGACATATAGGTTTTAAAATATGCTAACTCAGGAATACTGGAAGGGAGTGTTTGCTAGCTGCAGGGAGGGTTAGAAGTGCCCAACCACTGAGCTAGTCAAGGCATATCAAAATTAGCTGGTGTGTGTGTGTGTGTGTGTGTGTGTGTGTGTGTGTGTGTGTCTTTCATTTGAGAATGCAGAGAGCTCTTGGGCAGGCACAGTGCACGTGAGACCTGCAGGGAGCCGAATTATTTTAACTAAATCACTGCTACACTAGGTAGCCACTACCTAGAGAGCCTGGATGTACATGAAGTCAACTGAGGGGAACATATAGCTGAGAGATGGAGAGATCAAGTTCAGATAACAACCTCTGAGCCCCTGGGTCCAGCCAAAACTAAAGCAACAACAGATATGGGAGACATAAAACTGTAGCAAGCAAGGAGATAGGGTCGGAGCACTGGCTCGGAGCACTGGCTCTGTGGTTAAGAGCTCTTGCAGCTCTTGCAGAAGACCTAGGCTCAATTCTTAGCACCCAAACATGGTGGCTCACAAAGGTCTGGAGGCTCCAATGCCTCTTCTGGTTTGTGCAGGTACTGCATATACATGGTGAACATATATACATGAAGGCAAAACTTCCATCCACATAAAACAAAAATTTAAAAAGAGAAGAACGAAAGAAGGGGCTGGATTACAGTCACACATGTGGTATTGGGACAGTCACACTTGTAGTAATGGGACAGTCCCAGGTGTGGCACTAGGACAGTCATACTTGTAGTAATGGGACAGTCACATGTGTGGTATAGGGACAGTCACACATGTGGTATTGGGACAGTCACACATGTGGTATTGGGACAGTCACACATGTGGTAT